>NC_133836.1:331520-645540 GCF_047830755.1 Zonotrichia albicollis
AAGAGAGAAATTTCTCTGCTTGCAGAAGGAAAACTTTATGACTTCTGTGAAGGGGGCCCTAATTCACAAATCAATTTTATTGGTTCTATATGGAGCACTAATCCTTTCAAGACTTCTGACACCCACTTTCCTGTTGTGATGCCTGCTGAAGCAAGAACTAAATTCAGACTCCATAAGCCAAGATTATATAATCATTGGAGGAAATACTGTCTAACAAAAAGCAAAATTCCTTCACCACAATTCACAGAACAAGACAGGTCTTTTAACTAAAGTTTCTCTCGTTTCTTGAGCTCCTCTCTAGTCACCTCCAGCAGTATCCTTTGTGTTTTATACAAAAATAAATAAATCCCCAAACCTGTGACTAACATTTCAGACTCGTGACTGAGAAAAGAATAATTTAATTGCACTTTCCTGTTTGTTACAGCACGTGTTGCAGGTGCTGCGGGTGCTGCAGGGCTGAGCTGCCACCAACAGCAAAAGGACGAAATGGACAATAATGGTGACAGCTCATCTGTCTGATGGAAGGAGGCAGCAAAGGGCACAAACACCACAGAGCAATCTCCAGGGCTGATGAGGAGCCACTGAGTCCATCTGGATCAGAGCAATGAGCTCCCTCGCACTCTAAGGGGTACAACTCCATCCTGAAGGACACACATGGGATTTGCCTCTGCTCCTGACTCCAAGAGCAGCTCATGAATTCCTGCAAATACACAAATACACATGTACCTGTTCCTCCTCCCCTCTGCCCTGCCTGCACAGTCAGGCTGCTGGCACAGGGAATGCACTTCAATCAGCACATACACAGTTCCTTACCTAATCTGGGGTGATTTCTAGGCAGAACTATGGCAAATTAAAGGGGAAAAGAAGACAAAACTAATAACTGCAGAGGCCATTTCCCATTTCCCAAATGTTATTTGCACTTTCAAAATAATGGTGTGAATCTGACTAAGAACCATTTACAGTCACTTCAGATCATTGCTTTCTTGTGGGTGTCATTTATAACCCAGGAAGAGGCTGCTAAATGAGAGCATTGTAGCTACAGAAAAAAACATTCTAGGCTGCAACAGCAAATAAATTCAGATTGATTTTTATCCCCCGAGTGGGAAGGGAGGTGGAATTGTTCCTTCTCTCAGCGTTAACAGTCTGCCCTTTCCCCATACACCCTTCCCAGGAGGGCAGATGCTGCCACAGCAGCCTCTCCTCTCACACACCTTCCCAAAAACCTCCCCAAAAATCCTTCCCAAAAACCTTCCCAAAAACCTCAGGCTGCCTTAGGGAGACACAGCATTTGCCCAGGACACAGGAGCCTGGGCTCCAATCACGCTTTGCCCAAGGGATTGCCCTTTCCATTTCTGCAAAAAAGCATTCTGACTCCCTGCTTGGTGCTCATTCCTGCCTGTTGAACCTGCCCCACAATTATATATTGAATAATTAAATATTGTCTGGCTCAGAGAGAGAAGGTGAGCTCCACAGATTAGTCACAAGGCACTCCCTGAGAGAGAGGAGTCCTACCTAATCCTTGCTTTATTAATATTGCTGAATTTATATTAAACATTCAGCAGAGCAGGGACTGGAACTCAAGTCTCACTTCAAATCCCCATCAAGCCAGACAAAATTAAGGCCATGACCAGAAATGGAGCTACCTTAGGAATTTTAATACTGAGAAGGCAATTCCAGGGGCTGCAGCACTGACTTCAGCACCTAGCCAGGGATTTAGGAATCCCTGCCTTGCTGAGGCTTTCCACAGATCAAATCCCTTATCACCTCCATTGCTTCCAGATTCTAAAAATACAAAAGAAAAAAAATTCCCAAAATTAGGTACTGAACCAAAACATCTCCTTCTCCTTGTCTTTAGTGCAAGTTATTAAAAACAAATACAAATAATTAAAACATAAAGTCACTGCAAGCTGAATTTTAGGAGTTTGTGATTTCCCCAGGGAAACAGAACTTGCAGGGGGATTTAACCTTTCTTTTCCTGCAGTTCCTTTCTCCAGCATTTTTGGCACTAATCTCTCATTGCACTGCTCTTAAGACAGCATTCTCTGCTCCTCAATCCCCAAGGCCAAGGTAAGAGCTAATTTCCCACTGAACTTTGCCATTAAGTCATCAAAGAAAATGAGAGAGTTATTCTCACAGCAGAGGAGCGCTCCACAGGCAGTCAGGGGGGTAAATGAATGGGTGAGGATGAGGAGGGGCTGGGACCTGTGCTCTGCCACTCAAGGGACGCCCAGAGGCCCCCAGGAATCTCCATCCCTGCAGGGGCTGGGGCTGCTGCCCTCACTGGCCTTGCTGCACATTTGTGTGTTTATTTCCAGAGCCCTGGCTGTCTCTGGGCTGGGCCAGGAGAGAACAAAGGAAGCAGCAGAAGGTGGCACTGCACATCCCTGCTGCCTTGCTGGACCAGGAGGAGAGAGTGGATGGGGCCTTTCTTCCCTAAAACTGTCAATACTTGTCCAAAGCACAGGATTGCATAGAGCTAGCTTCATTTAATTAATTACAACTACAATGAAACACAGTTTACAGACCTGTTTTTAAGACTTATAGAGCTAGATTCCTTTAAATAATTATAACTACAATGAAACACAGTTTACAGAGCTGTTTTTAAGAGTTGTGAAGCTGCAGTCAGTGGTGAAAACCCACTATGATTAATTTTGTTTTCCCTGCTCTGGGATGTCAAACCAGGCACACCATATGCTAAAAATAAGAAGCAACCCCTACCCTGTGCTCCATGCTGGGGTTTGAGCTTTCAAGCAAAGTGTGGTTCTTTGGAAAAACTGGAGGCAAACATCAAAAATTATTGGTAATCTAGAAAACATTGCCTGTCTAAAATGGCCCAGGCTCCAATTCCTGCTTTCTCAAACTTTCCTTGAAGAAACACCAAATCTTTAAGAGAAAAAAAGCTTCTGAACAAGTTACTCCCTGAAGAGACTCAAAACTCCATCATCAGAGGCTTTTACCAGTAAATGTGATTGTGTTCTACACACATTTCAAAATTGTCAGAGACAATTACACAGCCATTTGCCACTCCTTAGCTGACAAGTGGCAACAAACTGCACAGCTGGGAAGTTCTGTAGCCCAGAACACTCAGAAAAAGCAGCTTTCTCTAGGAATCTGCGGTTTGGCAAAAATTTCTGCCTTTTAACCCCAAGTCAGTGGGACCCATATTTTAATTGAGGATGGCTAAGCAACAACCATGCCAAATCATGAGGAAAATGTGTGTGGAGCAGCATCCTTCCCCCCCCTCCGAGGAGCTGAATCCTGGAAATGATCTCTTGGCCCCAGCAGCCTCGGTGACCCCCAATTACACAACGGTATCAACAGAGCAATCTCCTCCCGTTTCCATGGCAACGGCAGCAGCACCAGCCGGGATCAAGGGCAGCACACAGACTGAGATGCCATGTTCTGTGCTTCATGGAAATGCAACTGCAGCCCCAGCCAGGATCAAGGTCAGCACACAGCCTGAGAAATCATGTTCTGTGCTTCATGGAGCTGTACCTGCAGCCCCAGCCAGGACCAAGGTCAGCACAGCCTGAGATGAGATGCCATGTTCTGTGCTTCATGGAGCTGTGGCTGCAGCACTAGCAGGGATCAAGGTCAGCACACAGACTGAGATGAGATGTCATGTTCTGTGCTTCATGGAGCTGCAACTGCAGCAGTGGCAGAGAAACCCTGCGTCCCTGCCTGCTCTCCTGCCTCAGATGCACACCCTGGAAAGGGAACCAGGGCTGCGAGGGCTGCTGGGGCCCAGTGCATTTCTATGTCTCTTATTGTGCGCTTCAAGAGAGCACCTCAGGCTTTAACACAATTTCTGATGCTAGGAGAGCAGCTCTTCTTTATTGCAATTACCTGTATTTCCCATTTATTCTATTTTATTCTCATATTGCTTTACTGGGAAAATACATAAACCACACTTAGCTAGGGGCTGTGTCAGACTGGGCAGTGATTTACAGGCTGCCCAGAGCTCTGCACGAGGCACATGCTTAAATAACATTTGTATTCTGCAATGCCACAACTGTAATATTTGTTCTTATTAATCTGCATAGAGCTGACACAGAGTTCCAGGGTTATAAATTGGAGCCAAGGGTGCAAATGAAGCAGCTCAGGCAAATTCTTGAGGTTATTGCTGTTCACAGGGAATTGTCCCATTTGTGATGAACGAGCAGCAGTTAATTGTTGCTCTGGAACCAGGCACCAAGCTGTGACTCACAGCCCCATCCTCCCACCAGCACTTTTGATGGCTTCAAATCTGATATTAAAAGATGGAAAACTAAATCCAGTTAGGATGTTTTAAAAACAAATTAATGCCAACTTCAAAGCTATAGATTTTTAAAACCTGAAAGTTGCCATAATTCTAGAAGTGAAGGCGACAAGCTGTCCTTCAGAGAGCTTTGGCAGCAGGAGGGGACAGTGCAGTGACAGCCCCGTGTGCTGCTCTCAGATGTCTCAGTTCCATTCTGTTATCAGCACCCTTGCCCTGACTGCTCTGCACGTGGTGTGCCACGAAGGGCTCACCAGGAGTGCTCCAACCTCAGCCAAGGGCCAGCAGAGAGTTCTGCTCCCATTAAATGCTGTGCAAACCCTGCTTGCCCCAAGGAGATGGGCTGTGAGCCCCCAGCTCTGCAGAGGACAGGTCACAGCTGCAGCCAATGCAGGGACTGCGGGCTGGGGTCAGGAACTGACCCAGCCACAGGTCAGCAAGAACAGCACAAGGTTCTGGACAGATGATAACAGCTGGAGGGGGCCTTGGTAGGGCCCCTTCACCTCCAGCACTGATTCTGTTCTGCTCACAGCAAGGTTTCATCACAGGGATTTAATGAGCAGGTTTTAATAAACCTCATTCTCTCCTGACATCCACATGTGAAAGCTAACATGACTAAGCACCTCTAATAAAAATTGGTTTATCTGTATATTCAGAAAACCCAGCACCTGTTAAAGATGAAGTTTTCCCTGTATATTTGTACCCGTCTGTTTTGTCTTGCTGCCCTTCCTACCACAGAGAGAAACAGGCACAAGCATCAGAGCTGTGCTCCTTTGGAGCCAGTACAAAAATCCTGCCTGAGGAGCAGTGACAGACACAAAACTCTTCCCACAGAGGACATTCTGGCTCTGAAAGACACAGCCAAGGAAAAATCCAGCTGTGGAAGGCTCCCAGCGTCACCCAGCTCCGACAGGGCTGTTGCTGCTCCTGGCAGCAGAATCAGCCCTAGCAGGCAGGGTCCCACCGTTTGTGAGAGCTGCTCAAAGGCTGCAGCTCTCCGGGTACCCAGACCCACTGCTTTGCTGCTCCCCACTACAGGAAGCTTAAAGATATTGGACTTTTTTCATCAGATTAAGCCTGTTTCTATTTGTCCCTGCTTGTCTCCTTTTTGCAGAGCAGCCTGCCCTCTGCAGCTATGCTTTACATCCTTTTAATCTTTTAATACTCCTCCCAAAAAGTGCCTGAAATGCTGCTGAACAGTGGCAGCGTGGCCTGGAGCCTTTCTGCAGCCTGTGACTCTCAGCATCTGCAGTGAAGAAAGCACTCCCATTACTGTCATTGTGGTCTCTGAAAGATTAGCACTCCCTCATTAATACCCTCATTGGCAACACTCAAACCCATGTTATTTTTAGTCTAAAACCCTGAGTCTAATAAGGAGACACCCAAACTGCATTTGTATTTGTCATATTCAATGAGCCAAAAATTT
Organism: Zonotrichia albicollis; assembly: GCF_047830755.1. Taxonomy (NCBI): domain Eukaryota; kingdom Metazoa; phylum Chordata; class Aves; order Passeriformes; family Passerellidae; genus Zonotrichia; species Zonotrichia albicollis. The sequence goes on from NC_133836.1 coordinate 337,205, forward strand.
AATTAGGTTGAAGCCATTATCATTGGCAGTAGCACTTCAGCTCACTAGTTGTTACTGCTTAATACTTTCATTTTAATTATTTCCTTTGTTGCCAGTCAACTTTTCTCCTTCCAACAGTGTCTAGGAGGTGCATCCCTCATGCTGTTTGAAGCCATGTTCAATGAGCACGATTCTTCTCACACAGTGAGAAATTGGGAAGAAAAGGAGCTGCTGAAAGCAGATTTGGCCTGTCACACTGCTCTGTCTAATGGATGGCTCTCCTTCAGCACATGGAAAAAGCTTTTTCCTTTTCATTAGAGCACACAAAAGCAGGTGCTCCCTGTCTCTGAGGGCTGCCTGCAAACATCTGCCACCCAGACAGGCACAGAAAGGATTTCCTAGTGCTGTGGATTTTGAATCCCTGAAGACTTTCAGGAGAGTTTACAGATTGTAACTTGCTCCTCACCTTCCTTGTGGAAGGAGATGAAAAATAAAAAAGCAGAAACATTCTCTAATGGCATCCCAAGGAGGTGGAATTTAGTTATGGAGGAGATTGTGGGATTGCTGTGGCAGGAGAGCTCTCGTGGGAGCTCCCAGCAATGCTGTGATTGACAAGAACATTCTGTGGAAATCCACAGCTGGGAGTGATCCTTACAACGAGGAGTCCTTGGACACCAGGTGACACCAAACAGGAACGGAATCACAAGAACAAAGTGCAGCAAACACACAGGAGCTCTCAGAACAACAGCTGATGACAAAGCAGCGAAGTTATCAGCGCTGACTCCCACATTTGTACCCCAGGCAGGAGATGGAGGGGCTGGGGAGTGTTTACAAACAAAGGAAAACACCAAGGCAGAGCCTGAGTTCATAAACAAAGGAAAACACCAAGGCAGAGGCATGGCAGGGAGCGGATCGGTGATTAAATAAATGCATGAACAATCTGCACACAGCCCGTGCTGCAGGGGTGCAATCGATGGCTTTGCAAAGTGCTGTGGAATGGCCAGTTATTGCTGAGAGAGCCCAGGTGTGTGCAGCACCTGAGCTGCTCGGGACAGCCCTCCTGGCCTGGGGGAAACGCTTCTGTGCAGCTCCCAAACCAAGGAAGGACCAGGCCTGCACCAAAGCTGCAGCTCTGTTCCAGTTTCCTGTGCAGGGGTTTGTGATCTATTAAAAATGCAGATGGAACTAGCACAGCAAGCTGACATGACTTACTCCCTGTGCTGAGATTTTCCTGCAGCCCTCTTTTGCTCCCATTCACTACAGATGCTGCCATTTTTTCCAATTTTCAGTCATTAATTTAACTAAAGAGAAAGCATATTTTTCCAGTGGATAACTGTTTTAGTATTTCACTGAGTTTGAGGGATGAAGAAAATAATGAATTAAGAGAAAGAATAGGGTGAATAGCAAAGAAATATTTCTGATTTTGCTGTAATTGCTTTCTCCATGGATGATTACAATAGCTATCACTTTTGGTTCACTGACTAAAGCGTACAGTTTATAAAAAAGACAGAGATTTTTCCAACTCATTGGACCATTTCAGAGTAAGCAGTGAGAATGCATTTAATAAGAGTTGGACTTGGCAGTTTATTCAAGAGAAGTTAATGGAAGTGTCTCTTCTGGACAGCAGCATGCAGAAGAGAGCTGGCTGGGAAATCACAGGGGGCTGGCTGGATGTGCTGCGTGTTCCAAACCAAAACCCCTCCTGCAATGGAGACAAGCTGGGCACTCCCTGCTCTGCTGCAGCTAATATCTGTCAGTGCCAAACACATCCCTGGCCGTTCTTTGTGTTACACCCCAACCCTTGCAGCCAAGGGAACTCTGTCCAGTTATTACCTGCACTAAGTGGGATCAGGCAAGAGCTGTCCCATGGGGAGGGAAACGTGCTCTTGTCCAACACTGTCACACTGGGGATCCCTCTCACTGTAACACAAAACTCACTTGCCATGCAAAAAGCAATGAGACTTTGAAAGGGCTGGGCAGTAAGCAAACAAAATCTTATTTAGGCCCTTATACGTCAATGAGTGAGCTGAATAAAGTCTTTAGATGCAGCAGAAATAAGTAAAAAAAAGAGTTCCAATGGTTCATAACTCAGAAATGTAATCATGTGCCTTTTCAAGCACATGAGCAATTCCATTAAACTAATCTGCTTTAATTGCATTAAGCTTAGAGAGGCTACTGCTTAAACTCAAACATATGATTAGTTATGTCCCTAAAAAAGGAATGGATAATTCAAACAAATGCTGTATGTATGCATTTAAATATTTCAAGGTATTAGATTCAGCATTCTATAAACTAAAACAAATTAGATTTTTGGCAGAAAATCTGTTCCCTGGATGCAAAACATTCTCATTAAGCCACAACTGAATTATTGCTCAAAATTATTTTGCTGAGAATCAATAGCTAATCCTCTGATAAAAGGTTCAAGTATAATCAATGACAACTAAAGGAAAATTTCGTATTCTATACGTGTTCAATATGCTTCAAAAACAACACAAAAACATGATCTTAAGGAGACTGAAGTAATAAAAAGAGATGATAATAATTCTTTGCTCAGTTCTTTCCAGTAAACTGGTCTTGCACAATTAAAGTTTCAGACACTAAAAAAGTAGCTATTTTCACACACAGGAAAATTACTAGTGACCAAATACTTACTATTCAGACTGTTACAGGAGTCTATCATGCTTTAATTAGCGTCTCTGATCATAAAGTGTTTAATTGTATTCATTTTGCCTTAAATTACTGGGTATTTTGCAGTTTATGTATCATTAAAGCTTAGTCTTTTATGTTGCATGTTAAATTCCTTTTAGGGGCACTGTTTTTGTTTACTTTAAACAAGCAAAGGAGCACAGCAGCGGCAGTGAGAGCAGAACAGGATGTTCAGCAGGATGGTCTCTGATGTCTCCTCTGTGACAACCTGAAGAGACCAACAAGCCAGGAGCTGCACTTTGTTCTGGGGGAAATGGGAATGGGGAAGATGAATAATAAATTCACTTTAGGACACTAAAAGGAATTTTGCTCACAACTTTCTTTTATGTTTTGGCTTTTTAAACCTGAGGTTTGCCAGCAGCTGCCTTCCAAGCAGAGCACTGGCTCACCCTGGTGCACACTCTGCAGTCACATTTGAGTCAGCATTTGAGAGGACCTGCTGCCATATGGAAAATCAGGAACAATTACTCTAAATAATTACATCAGTTTATTGCTGCTTGTTGCCAAGAGAAACAAGCCTTGTTGGTAATATCCACTCGCATTGCCAAGTAACTTAATTTTTCAGAAAGTAAACATGCTCCAGCAGCAGCAGCAGCTCTCCAGCAATAAACACCCTTTCTAACTGATCCCATCACGACTCAGAATGTCTCTGTTGCCAGGATTTCCTGATCTCTGCTCAGGTGTGGCTGAGCCACCACACCTGGATTGAGAAGCGCAGAGATGGTGTCTGAGCCCAGCGTGGGCTTTGCTCTGCCCCTGGGGGGAAATCAGAGCTTTTGGGGCAGCTGAGAGGAGCTTTGAACAGAGGACATCAGGTGTGGCAGCAGCCAGCACAAGGAGCAGGACCCAGTGCTGGTGTCAGCCTGACTGAGCCCAGAGCCCAGGGACAGAGCCAGGGCAGCTCCTCTGCCAGCACCAGCGGAGTTTATCCTTGTCGGTGTGATTACAGTTTGCCTTTGGCAGCAGAGCCTGGCCAGAGGCCAGCCTGAGGAGGAGCCTGCTCTGTGACACCTGCAGGCTGGGATTTCTGCTTTGGGAACATCCACAGGTGTGGGGCCACTCAGCCAGGTGCTCACAGACCTGAGCCACCAGGGAGAGAGGTGGCACTGGCACCTCCTGGAGCTCCTGTCCCTTGGGTCAGTGCTGCCAGGCCCTTCAGCTCATGGTCACTGCAGGGGTGACCCTGCTGGGAAGGTGTCTGTCCTGCTGTCCATCCTGTCTGACCTGCTGTCCAACCTGCTGCCCCAGCAGCCCACTGTCTGACCATACTGCCCATGTACGTCCCACACCAGCTGGAAAGGACAGCACTGAAGTCCCTCTTCCTTTCTGCCCCAGGTTCACTGGACTCTGCTGGTTCTCCCCCACAGCTCCTGGCCCTGCAGCTCCCATTTTCTGCCTCTGGCAGTCTGAAAGCACAGGCCCAGCTCTGAGGGAGCCATTTCTCCTCACGTCCCCTCTGGCTGCTGCGGACGGTGCCAAAGCGTTCCTGCCTCACCAAACCCCACCGTGCCACCTTCTCCAGCTGTGCCTTTGTGAGCAGGCCTGATAACAGCCCAGCCCTGCCCTCAGCGATGCCCATGGGGTGCAGCACCCAGGGGTGCCTGGCAGCCCCTTTATTCGGGGTACACAAAGCATTCTGCAGCCTTTGGGGATCCCTCCCTCAGCCTGCTCAACCTGTTCATCCAAAACCAATCCAGTCCTTCTCACAGGAACTACAAAGCTTTCTGCTTTTCTGGTCTCCGTGTTTGTCACCGGTTTGCTGTGCTGTGCACATCCTCCCTCCTGGGTTAACAGCCTGTAATCAGCTCCCAGGGGCTGTAATGCTGGAGCCACAGGGATTGCACACCATGAGGAACATTTCCCCTGCACCTGTCAGATCAGAGCCCTGCTCTGCTTTGTTCTCTTATTTCTTGGAAAATGCACACAAGGATTTCATACTAGCATATCAACTCTGTGCTATAAAGGCTTTATCATTATCTTTTTTTCAATAGACCAGTTATTTTCCCCATGGCATCCTCTGTACATAAAACTCTACTTCATCATGCCTCACTGCTATGTTAAATCAGAGTATAAACACTTCCCAGGATCTGATTTGAACATGTATTTATGCACTTCTCTTTTCAAACTTCTTTTGAGGACCCATTTCTATAATGATATGAACAGAAGAACTATTCTCTAAGTTCTATTTACCATCTATTGTATTTTGTTGACTTAATTTATTTCTGGGAGGAAAGCTGTTCTGTAAGAGCATATTTCCACTTAATAACTTAATGGTTCAAGTTTTCAGATGTATCAACCCTCTGATAATATTTTTTCTCCACTTTTCTCCCTGTAACTTTTGTTAGGTCAAATCCTGAAACTGTAATGAGGAAAAGCCTTGGCACAAGGAGCATCTCTCAGCCAGAGTACCTGGAGGGGTCTCATTTTCACTACAGAGTTACTCCATTCCAAATCTACAGCTGATAATATTTCGGATAAGAAATATGTGCTCCTCATTAAAGGCATTACATCTTGTTCCTCAACCAATCATTCATAAATCATTTTACTTATGTGCACCCACACAGATTAAATAAAGTGTGTTAGTGTGCAAGGTACAGTGTGTATTGAATCCACTCCTTGCAATACAGTGAAATATCCAAGTACATGGAACAACCTCCATAGCTCCTCTTGTACTTATGAGATGTGTCTTTGTCTTCATACTTCTAACAGTGCATTGAAATGGGCATTGACAACATACAGTTATTTGCTTCCTAAGCTTTTGTATTTCCTTTGTATTTCTGAAGGTCACAGAGCTCAGCCAAACCTGAAACAGTCATTTTAATTCCCAGGCTTCTCATTTCACTACAGTGTAATTATCATATTGATTTTTGTGTAGACTTATTTACTGTTTTTCTTTTCCTGTTGGATAAGTGTGCAATAAGTAAACTAACTTCAATTAGGTAACTGTCACCAATATTTAAACCTTAATGACAATTTCAAAAGTACATAAGTAATCCAAGCATAAAAATTATTTTTTATGATACCATTTCAGAACAGTGGCACCAAATCCTTATCATACAATAACCTGTGCCTCAGAAACATTAAACACAAACCATCATCACATTTTTCTGCTACCTAAGTTCCATATTCTTTTATTTATATACAGTGTCATTTCTCTATTTGGACTAAAGCTTCTTTAGGAGATACAAAACGGAATATTCAACATCCTAATTTAGCCCTGATATATTAAATTATCTTCTTAGCTACACACATGTAATCTCTCTGTATATTTCAGAGATCAGAATTTGTCCTTGTAATTCAGAGGTATCTCTGTGAGTGCCTTACATTTCCCCTCCAGACTTGCTAGTGCTATTTCAAAGATGACTCACTCCCAGAGGCCACCACCCCAAGAGGCTCCAGGCACTATGAAATAAAGATCTGCTTGAATTTAGGCACACATTCAAATCCAGTGTAAGTCTGTGTGCTTTGTAATGTCAAGAGAGTCTTAAAGATAAGCATATGCCTAAATATTACACTGAACTGGGGCTAGAAGCAAGGTCTGTCCTCAGAAGGAGCAGAAGAGTTGCAATAACCCAGTACAGATGGATGATGCTCTGTGAAATTAAGCTTTTGACCGTAGCAGGAAGAGGAAAGTCTCCATTTACAAAAGGGAAAATAATGAGTCAGCAAATGCAATAGGCAGGGAAACACTTCAGCCCAGCTGAGCCACAGGTTTCAGCCCGTGCAGCTTTAATAAACACAGGCTAGCTGGCTGCATTCAAGGGGAGCACACCTTTAACAGTGTTTGCTCTCTGAAGAGGGATGGTGCCAGGGCTCTGGGAGCAGCCCATGGTGTAACAGTGCTCCTGGGAGACTGGTGCTGTCATTTCAATGAGAAGAACTTACTTGAAGGCATTAGCATCCCCATGGACCTTGTAGTTGTCTGCGCTGATCCTGGAGATGACTCTTGTGACAGCGATGAGAATGCCGATGTTGACCTGAGGAGGAGGAGGAGGAGCGAGCCTTGGTCAGGAGCCCAGGGGCAGGCTGCCCTGGGGTGTGGCACCAGCCCAGCAGCCACCAGAACCTTCTGTGCTGGCTTTATTTGCCAAGAGAGGTGCCAGGGCTGGGCTGCGTCACCGATTCCCAGCCCACAGCTTCTCTCCCTCCTTCAGCAGCTCCCCTGCCTGGTCAGGGAAACCTGGATGGGGGCATTGCCCACGGCCAAGGTGCTCGGGATCCCCACACACAAATCAATACCCTGAGTGTAAACCGATACCCTGACGGTAAATCGATATCCTGAGTGTAAACCGATACCCTGACTGCAAATCAATACGCTGTCAATCAATACCCTGAGTGTAGATCAATACCTTGATTGGATATCAATACCCTGCTGTAAACCAGTATCCTGACTGTAGATCAATACCCTGACTGTAGATCAATAAACATCCCAATTGTAAATCAGTACCCTGACTGTAAATCAATACCCTGACTGTAGATCAATACCTCGATTGGAAATCAATACCCTGCTGTAAATCAGTACCCTGACTGTAAATCAATATCCTGATTGTAAATCAGTGAATACCTTGACTGTAAAATCAAAATCCTGACTGTAAATCAGTAAATACCCTGACTGTAAATCAGTACCTTGATTGTAAATCAATAAATAGTCTGACTGTAGATCAATACCCTGACTGCAGATCCATCAGTCTTGGGTACAAGACCATTTTAAAGGAGCAGTGAGAAAAATATGGTAAATCTGAACTGTGCTCTTCAAAGGCTCTGCTCTTTTTGATGTCAGGTCCAGCAGAAACATCAATAAAATGAAAAGAATTCCCAAGAGAAAAGCAGGAAATCTTGAAAAGACTAACACTGAAAATGTTCAACAAAGGAAAGTTTGTGCTGGAGTCACAGGTGAAGGAAGAAGGAAACCTTTATCTCTTAAAGGAAATGTGGCAAAGATTGTCTTGCTGGGCAAAGACCCTGGATTTAAAGAGAAAAAGGTAGACAATGGGAAGGTGAAAGACATATTTCCCCCTTCCTGTCCAAAGTTGCCCATCACCTACAAAGCATCAAGAACAAGGGTAGAACAAAACTATCCTGAACTACAGAACAAAAAGAAAGAGAAGGCTTCAAAGAAAACGCTGTTCCTCAGTTGAAACTCGATAATCGTCCTCTACTTTGACATAAATATTCTAACTCTGAGGACGAGAGGGTGAATTAAACGTATTTAAATTTGATTATAATGATTTTCTTGGGTTTTTTTCCCAAATCTTCTGACCCCTTTTTTATTTTAGGTTTCTAAGGGCAGATCATCACGTGCTGTAGAATCAGAGCATATCTGTAATAGTTTATTTCTGCCATGGCTCTTGAGTTTATTCAAGGGCCATCCTGTGGAACTGCCAGCACCTCAAGTGTTCCTGTTGCTCAATCAGCTTTACAGAGATAAGAGGTGAAATTCACTGGTCTTGGGACCATTTTCCTTATTGCTACCAGATCATATTTTATAAATAACCTCTGTAAATCCTTTGAGGTGGTAACGGGCACATTTGAGAGAGCCATTTCTGTGCTGTGCTCAGAGCCTTGCCAATGCTCACTCGGACTGCGGCACCAGGAAAATTCCAATTTACAGAAACAGAGAGGCCTTGCCCCTGCAGCCCAGGGTGTGCTGCTCACCCTGCCTGCAGCCCAGGGTCTGCTCCAGGCACAGAACTCCCTGAACTCTGCCCCATCCATGGAAACACCCAGGCAGCACATGGCTGATAACAAACAAACCTTCTGCCAGACGTTTAATGTCTTCTGCCAGACGTTTAATGTCTTCTGCCAAAAATTCAGGTGCTTTGTCAGGTTGGGTTTTCCCCCTTGACTGAAGACACGTCCCAGACACTTGGGCTGAGCTCAGTTTGGTTTGCAAATTAACTGCAAGGGCTTTTTGTGAAGCTGCTTTAGGAGGATGATGTAGAGGCTTGTGTGCTGTGTTTGGGGTGTGGGGGACAGTGATCTCAAAGCCTGAAGATGTAGGTAGAAGCCAAAAGACCTACATATAGAGGGAACTATTTCCTTCACCATACCCCTTGATTCAAGCCCCGAGGAAGGAGCATATTTGGTGTGGGAATCTGTGTAGGGCTGGGAGGTTCTGTGAATTACTGCCTAGAAAGAGTGTGAGAGTGTTCCTCCCCTGTCACAGTGCCTCCACATCCCTCTGCTTTAGGCTCCGTGGTGTCTGGGGTGCCTGTGAGGCTGGGCAGGATAAATGTGGATGGGCTGTGTCTGCCTGGTCTCTGGGGAGGGGGAGTTGAAAGGAGCAACCCCCTGTTTTCCTCACAGCATAATCCTCTTTCTTGGCAGAGACACTGCTGATTGAACTAGTCAAAAACTGCTTTTTGAGAAGTATTTTCAGACTTAAATGCTAGTTTATGCAGCTGGTGGCTAATTTGTTATTTAAAGAACACAGGCACACATGCACACACACCAGATAGTGTTTAGCCCTGTTATTTCCCTATAGGCACCAACACATTTTTCAGCTGGAATTTCCAATGCCCAGAGAGGTAATTTGTCAGCTCTCTTGCTGCTATTTTGGGCAGAGCTGGGTTTAGACTATTTAACAAATTGCTCTACGTGGATCAACCTTGTGAGCTCACTCTCTCTTTCTGAAAGTATTTGCATCCCTACAAGAACATAATTTGAGCTGCACAAATGTTATATACCGTAAGTCAGAGCCGCCAGTTAAACTCTCACTTTCTCTGCCAGGCAGCTGCACATGCAGACTGCAGGAGGCTGTGCTGGCTCAGGTGATGAGCATCTCACTACCTGTGTGTTTTGGTGACCACCATGCTTGGGCAGCAGCTGGGGAGGTTTGGTGCCACTGACAGCATCTCACTTCCTCCTTTGGTGCTCAGCAATGGCCAGAAAGCAATGCTAACGTGAGCAGAGGACATTTGAATATTAGATTATTTTAACTGCTCTCCAATCATCTATACCTACACACCTTGGAATGCAAACTGAGGTGCTGACCCCTGGAGTGAGCACAGCTGCAACTCCCTGCAATTTCACACGGGAGCATCATTCACCACCTGTTGTGCAGTGTCTGTGTGCCAAAACACTGCAGCTGTGACCCTGCACCCCTGGGAAGGGGCAGCTCATCAGAGCTGGACCCAGACAACTCACCTGGGCAGCCCTGAAAACACACCTGACAGCCTTACCTGAGCCCAGCAAACTCACCTGGGCAGCCCTGCTCAGCCACCCTGCCCTGCCTGAGCCCAGCAAACTCACCTGACAGCCTTACCTGAGCCCAACAAACCCACCTGCCAGCCCTGCCCAGCCCTGCCAGCGGTGCCTGTACCTACCAGAATGACAAACATGGCTGGTGCCACAAAAGCCCAGATTGCTCCGTCCTCCAGGGAGAGCCAGCAGCTGCAGGGAGAGCAGAGTTGTTCCAGAGGAAAGACACAGCATTTAATCAGTAATGTCATTAATTAAAAAAAACCCCAACTTATAAAACAACCAAAAGAGAGTTCAAGAAGGTGATGAATTTTGGAAGGAAGAGAATGCTAGCACGCCAGGACAGGGCTCCTTCTCCCCTGACACTGGGACCCAAGGTGGGTCTCACCTGTGTTTGTCACACAGTCAGTGACCCCTCCCTGCCCCAGCCCACCCTCACAGCAGTGCAAAGATGGGAAATGTTTTATTTGCAATTTGCTGCTCTGGTGTCCTCAGCTACAGGCTGTTTCAGGGCTGCAGCACTCTGAAATGTCTCATTGCAGTGAATTTATCTCATTGCAGTCCCCCTGCCTCCCCTGAATGGTGGTGGGGAAGGGGCTGGCAAACACAACCAGGCTCTTCTTACAGCCCTGAAGAGACGGACCACTTTACCACCTGCAAAATTATTTTATGATTAAATCCTATAGTGTTCTTTCAGATAATTTTGCTCTTCTTTTTCTAAATTAGAAAGGAAATTAATTTTCAACATTCTGGACATTATCCATTCCAGATTTCAGGTGTGTAACTGCACTTTTTTTTGGAAGATTGGATATCTTTAGTCAATGATTTCTCTCATTTTGGTGCAAGCTTTCCCCCTGAGCAGGGAGCTCACTGAGGAGTGAAAAGCAGGAAAAGACCTCAGGAGCTTTCTGTGCATCATCTCTGCGAGAAGCAGACATGAGGCTCCTGTGTTTAACAACATCTCTACACAGTCGTCCTCTCACAGCCTCTCTCTGCTGCTCCTCAGGGGGATGTGCAGCACCACAGCCCAGTTAACACATTTACAGGTTTCCAGCCCCATGGCACCGGCACGAGGGGTTTCCATACTCACTTGCCACTTTCTCCATAGCTGTCCAGGGACGAGGAGGCAGAAATGACACAGATCACCAGTGGGCAGCCTGCAGCAGGGCAGGGAAAGGCAGATCCAGAGGCATTATTAGGAATAAAAGTACATCTTCCAGTGAGCCCTGCAGGGTCTGCTAAATTTTGTATGAACAGCTCAGAGCCATTTTCAAATTTAGTCTAACTTGACATCCTCCTGCAGCTGTTTAATCCAACATTAATTAACTGATGTCAGACAAAATGACTTTTTAATACAGAACTAGTTTAACTGTTAAACGGGATCAGTGCTAATTTCCCTGGGAACCACAGTCCTGTTCAAGCCTGGGTTTGGTTTATGGACGTTCTGCCTCCTGCTCTCCAAGCAGTGCTACATGTGAAGCAGTTTCAGCCTTATTTTAACCTCCTTTAACCACTGCCAGGTCCTGCTGGGCCACTTCATTCCAGGCCAGGAGCTGGAGAGGAGGCCAGAGATTTATTGCCAGCAGTTCTGAATGCAGTGAAAGCCATCCCTTCAAATACTAAATGATTGCCTGCTAATTCCTGTATGATTTAATAAAATGTGAAGGTTTGAGCTTTGATCATCTTACAGAATTTAATAAACAGGTCCCAGACAGAGTATTAGACATGATAGCTTAAAGTATCAATTTTCTTTTTAATTCTTTAAGTTTTCTGCATGAGGGTTTTGCAAAATTCTCTGACAGGCAATTTCTGCTTAATTTTACCACTATCATCCTCACAAATCATGTAAAGTTTTCCAGTACTGTCAGAAGTATCATTTTTGGAAAAAGTATTTTCATTCTTTAATAACTGCAGCTAGAAGCACATTTATAGATATTTAAATATTTATATGAAAATATATATTTATAAATATGGGGTATTCTTAGTAATTAAGAAGCATTGTATTTTGAAAGCTTCTGTGACTTCTTTACAAGGAAAAACCCCAAAGAATACAAAAAAACAGGCTGTAGAAACTCTGTGGCATATAATTCAAAACAATTTTAGGACATCAATTCTAAAAGGCTAAGTATGTCATTTATTGAGAAAGATGATAATTTATTGAGAAAGATAAAAGCACTAGACACAACAGAAAGTGTATTTCCCTCCAATGATGAAAATATCTACTTTGCTTGGTGGGGATGAGTATATTCTCCCAATTTATATTGGGAAGCTTATTTTCTATGATTTTCTTCTGCTGTGTTACATCAGATCTGGGCAACAAATAACAGGAAATTATGGAACTTCTGTCATTTGACAGCTCAGAACCAAGTCTTCCCTCTGTGGCAGTTTCTGCAGGAAAGTGGCAGAAGTGGGAAAGCATCCAGCACCACAAACTCTGTCACCTGCAAACGGAGGGACAAGAAAGCTTTGCTACAGCAAAGCACCAGCCCATGAACTCTCCTGACACGCCTGTGCCTGCTTTTCATGCATGACTGTGCGGGATGCAGACGGAACGAGCCACTGGTGTGAGTGAGAACCAAAGAAGGAGCACAGCAGGGAGGGGAGAGTTCCCTCCCTCGGAGCTGCACTGCTGTGATAATCGAGTTAATCAATAATGCAGAGGTTGTGGCTTTCCCTGCACTGGGCCGGCTCAAGGGCTGCACCTTCTGAGGTCTGATTGCAGTCAGAACAATGCTGCATTTTCTCATCCAACAGACCTGCTCTCAGTAAGGCAAACTGTGATCATAAGATGACAATTTCAAATGTGCTTCTGAATATAATCTCATCCTATAGTAAGGAGACTTAAAGTAAGCAGCTACTAAATGCTTACCCCATCCAATTCCATAATAATATAAGTGCTTGCTTTCTTCTGACCCAAATACTTTGATCACCATGCTGTAAAGATGAAATCCTTCCACCAGCATCCAGGCAAACGCACTCAAGAAGAAAAAATGAAGGAGAATGGCCAATATCTTGCAAGGCAGCTAAATTAGGAGTAAAAATGAATACATTACTTCTTTGTGATACAGCCACATCAGTTTTATTTTTTTAAAACTTCTATAGACATTTACAGGCTAAATGCTAAATCACTGGAGTAAAATTGTCTTAGAAAGCAATAGACAATTTCATTTTTGTATTGCATTTGAAATGTTGGGACTTGGTAGTGCAATGAAAATGGAGGTTTTCCTGCCCAGACAGGTGCAAGGACATTCTAATGCAAATCCAATGGGCCTACCTGTGTTCAAAAGCAATAAATTTGGGGTTAATTTGTGTAAGTGAGGTCTGTATGTGGTCTAGTATTTCACAAAGTTCAGTGACATATTATTAAACCAGATTAGCTTATTGACAAAAGCTGTAAGAGCCTTTCCAGTTAATTTTATCATAAGGCTATAAAATCCACTTTAATGCCTTTTGATTTCTACCAGAAGATTAGTCCACAAAAATCTAAATGCAACATAAAGCTGACGTCCAGGCTAGTTCTGTCAAATGGATATTTTCCAACTTTAGAGTAGCCAAACAATATGAATCACAAAGCAGCAGAAAAATGGCACACAGTGAATTAGCAGGAGGTTGGTCTGTATAGAATTTTGTGTAGTACCTGCTTGCAGATTTTACATAAAACCCATAGCAAAGTTGCTGCTCATTCTGGTGAGGTTTTCTGCCCTAATTATTGCTAAGCAGTTACTGTTATATGGCAAAATTGCCTTCTGTAAAAGCACTGAAGAGCTGAGCCTTCACACACTGAACCCAAGCATGTCTCGCTTGCTGCACCCCATAAAACACCCACTTTTAGCAGAACGCCCGTAAAAAGGCAGATCTTGCTCCTGCTACTCCTAGAGGTGACAGCTGGAGGGTCTGTGCAAACAGAAACAGCAGCCCAGCCAGCAGCAAGGTCTGTCCTGCTATTGCTGGCGAGAAGGTGAAGCAGGCTTTCAGAAAGGCCAGACAAGATTTGTCATTTCTTTCCTGAGGACAGTCTTAAAACAGATAGGTAATTTTACAGCTATATCAAAAACAAAAGCAGCTTGTTTCACCTCTCCTTTTGGATGTTTCCAGCAATTCCAGGCAGGAGTATTGAGTGAGAAAGAGATAAATACCCCAATCCAGAACTGCAGATAGTAGAGACATTAGATTTTCCTGGTTGTGCTGGAAAAAACCCAGGGCTGGCTGACACCTTATACTTCAATTTTCATTTTCCTGCGTCTCAATAATGTAAAGACACAAAAAGACATCCTGATTTTGGGACGAATTGCCTTCCTGGAATATGTCCTGATCAGTTAACTATTGAAGATAGGTGTCAATGACCAGCTTTTTATAAATAAATGAATAAATTAGGTGTACTTGGAAGTTTAAAGTCCTGTTTGTGAAGATAGAGCTTTATGGTTAAAAATCATTATTATCCTACAAAAGAAAAAAAAATCCACTGTTATTCTACAAAAGAAAAATTGCTGCAGAATGAATTGTAAATCATTAAATAACGCAGCTGAGAATAGCAGGGGATGCTGTGTGCCATATCTGCAATCAAAGCTGCAATATCCCCAAGGCAGAGAGGGGAAAGGATGGGCAGGCCCAGGGCAAGGAGGGGATGCCAGCTGGGGCAGGGGGACACAGAGGGTCCTGCAGGGGACACAGAGCAGCCCAGCCCCTCACTGCAGCCCTGGCACAGGCACAGGCACACACTGACACCTGCCAGTGCAAACACTGCCTCCCTCTCTCTGCAAACCTGCTCAGCAGTCCAATTACAGCTGCAATTAAAGGTATTTAGGCCACTGTCAGAGCTAGTCAGGAGTGGGTAACGACAGGAGACCAATAAAGGATGAATCACAACCCCCCGGACTCCAAGAGGACAAAGCATAAAAATAAAAGCCCAGCAGACAGTATTTACATCAGGTCTGTCAACTTTCAGATCTTCATAGAGTTATCCCAAACAATTACAGCTCTTATAGAGGAGGCAGGGCTAAAAAATCCCTGGATTCTGTGAGGTATTTCATTTCCCAAAGCCTGGGGTGTAAAACAGCTGTCACTTCCTTGTGCTGCCGTCCCAATTTCACCAAAGCCGGTTTGGGACAGGTTTAAGGGGAAATCTGCACCCACCAAACTGCAGCCTGAGCCTGTGTGAGAGCTTCACAAGCTGGGCTAAGCAGGGCCTGAGTGTGACCAAGGCAGGTCCTGAATGTGGGTGCTCTGGGGCTGGTCCCTGGAGAACGTGGCTCCTCCATCCCACAGCAGGGCACACAGCTGGAGCTCCATCCCACAGCAGGGCACACAGCTGGATCCCCACATCACCCCACAGCAGGACACACAGCTGGAGCTCCACACCAGGAACAGACTGAGGCCCTGCTGAGCTGTAAAGAGGCTTTCACACACCATCTGAAGTGACTCAGCCGAATTGTCTGACAATTTGGGATGGGTGAAAAAGAAAGCCCTGTGAGAATACCTCACACTGTCATGCTGGGTGAACCTTCCACTGCCCTCAAGCCCATGTCCTTTCAAGGGGGTTTTAGCTCTCTACTTAAAGAGGATTATTTTCATGCCTGGTTTCTACTGTCTTCAGTTTCATCTTTTGCTGCTCTCCAATGTCTCAATTTCATTTTCCTTCTGAACCATCCCCTCTCATTTTCTCCCTTGCACATTGCATGACTCATTCAGGACCCACCCAAATGTTAAACAGCAAAAGAATATGAACTTAGTTTTCCAAAGTGCTTTTAGGTCCTCAGGTAATGACTGCCTGTGCAAACCAGGCATTACAGTTATTTATAAACGTAGCAGAAATTCAAGGGATCCCATTTGAGCTGAATATAAATTTAGGTAGCTGTTGTATTGGCAAAATGAACAATGTTCAAACCTCATATTTACTTCTACTGAGAAAAAATACCACCACCACCCCCCCCAATAATAGAAACCACTGGCTGCTTCTGAAAAGCAATGTGGAGCAGCAGCTGGTCACAAGGCTAGCCGAGTTTTTACCAGCAAAAACACAGTGGAAGTTTATTGTAAAATCAGGTTTTGCTTCTGCTTTTCAGGTAGAACTTTCCATCAAAGACCGCGTGTTACTTTAAATTGCGTTTTTAAAATTAACAGGGGAAAGAAATTGGGTGTAGTGGTGTGTGATGCAGTTAACTTGGCCTATTTGCCTTGCTCTAACTGGGCTGTTTTGGGTGCCAGTTTAATGGAGCTGGTGCCCTGCCCGAGGAGCTCCCCTGCAGCAGGATGGCATTTCTGGCTAGGGTGTGTTAAAGCCAGATCTCCCCTGGCCGTGCCCGTGTCCCACCCCGCCTGGGGCTGCCCCAGGACCCCCGAGACTCACGGTTGCGGGGCTGAACTGGAAGCTGGCCAGCAGCAGGGCCTGGGCCAGCAGCACGGCGCTCGACAGGTTGGCG
This sequence comes from Zonotrichia albicollis, assembly GCF_047830755.1. Lineage (NCBI taxonomy): Eukaryota > Metazoa > Chordata > Aves > Passeriformes > Passerellidae > Zonotrichia > Zonotrichia albicollis. Next base: position 353,509 of record NC_133836.1, read on the forward strand.
TGGATGTGGTAGCGCTGGTTGCGGATGGTGCTGACGGACCTGCGGGCACAGAAACACTCAGCACGGCCCCGGGGCACTGGACGGGCTCTCGGTCTGCCTGGGGTGACCCCGGGGCCTCTGCAGCCCTCCTGCCAGCAGCGTGGGCAGCACCTGGCAGGGCATCCCCCGTGGGCAGCACCTGGCAGGGCATCCCCCGTGGGCAGCACCTGGGCGGGGCATCCCTCCGTGGGCAGCACCTGGGCAGGGCGTCCCTCCGTGGGCAGCACCTGGGCAGGGCGTCCCCCGTGGGCAGCACCTGGGCAGGGCCATCCCTCTGTGGGCAGCACCTGGGCAGGGCGTCCCTCCGTGGGCAGCACCTGGGCAGGGCATCCCCCATGGGCAGCACCTGGGCAGGGCATCCCCCGTGGGCAGCACCTGGGCAGGGCATCCCCCGTGGGCAGCACCTGGGCAGGGCATCCCCCGTGGGCAGCACCTGGGCAGGGCATCCCCCGTGGGCAGCACCTGGGCAGGGCCATCCCTCCGTGGGCAGCACCTGGGCAGGGCATCCCTCCGTGGGCAGCCCCTGAGCAGGGCGTCCCTCTGGCCCCTGCAGGCACAGAACATCCACCTGCACGTGGCAAAGCAATGGCCAGCGACAGAATATCAGCAAGGGCTTGGTCCTGGAGGGTGCTGGGCTGACAAGGAGCTCACACCTCGCAGAAAGCACATGGCACCTGTGCCCGCTCTGTGCCCAAGCTCCTGGGTTTATTTTGTTAGTATTCGCCCTTCTGGGAAATGACACTGGTTCCAATTCTGATTTATACAAATATAACCTCTGAGAACAATAGCTCCATACACAGATGGGCAGTGCCTGCCTTGACAGGAACCTGACTGCAGTTTCAACATCATTTGAACATATCTCCCTTGGCTTTTCAGAAACCAGCTGGAAATCTGACAAGAACAGGCTTTCCTGGAAGTCTGCTGACCTCGTGTTTCTGTTCTCATCCCAAAATAAGAAACAGAAAACAAAAACATTGATCTGAACATCTCAGGCTTGCCTTAAATTCTGTTCCCTTTGAAAAACAAACAGCGCTGGTGATAACAGGTTCCTATTCCAATGCGCCCTCCTGCTGCCCTGCTCCATGGAATGGGAATGAAGAGGGAGAGCACAAGAAGTACTGAGATCCCGAAAGTAACTCAGGGATGCTCTGTGTGGTGCCGGTGGCTCTGTTCTGAGTGGCTCCATGTGCCACAGGCTGGGCAGTGTCACCCGGCTCACTGCCCCCTGGGAAGGGGCTGCCCTTGCCAGGACATGGAGAAGCAAAGAACTCGCCAGATTCTTCTGCACTTATGTCACAGTCATCCAACACCACATTGCAAAATTCCACTTCAGCTGCTTAACGAGACCCTGCTCTCCAGTGAAAAGATAATCAAATTATTTTCAATTGGCAGTTTGAAGGATGCTGTATGTAGGTGGGGTGCTTAACCCTGTGACAGTCAGCTGGCTCCAAGCTCTCTTCCAAGTATTCTGTTTGCCTCCAGCTGCTTGAGGAGTTTTCAGCCCTGCTGCAGCAACACCTCCTCCTTTTGGTCCCTTTTCCTTTCTAAACACTCCAACATCCAATTTTGCCCTCAGACTAAAGTGGAGCAGATCATTCCCCTTAGCCCAAACATGCCAACAGCACAATGTCAGATAGGCAGATGCTGGACTTATTTAGAGTGGATTTTGCCACACATTATGCTCTTAATCCAAGTATGACCAACACAGATCTCGAAATTTGGAAATAATACGGGGTCTGGAAAAAAAAACAAGCATTGCAATCAGTTTACTGAGATTCAGCTAGTCCTTTTCCCTAGAAACTGGCCTCTTAACAGGATGTCCAAAATACAAGAAAACAAGAATCAAATCCTTAAGTGAGAACAATATGGTTTAGTGTGTGAAAGGAGACAAGAATCCCACTCCTTGCTATACTCCCGAAGTGCTGCACAGCCTTGGACAAGTTACTTCACCCTTAGTCAGGTTTTCTGTTTCTTATTTAGACACAAACCTTCATGAAAGCTTTTTTCCAGAAATGTTTGTATGAAGCCCAGCTGGGCCTCAAACTCATTTGTCACCAGGGGAACATAAATAGGAATAAAGGTCCTGGGTGCCCTGGGGCAGAAACCCTCCCAGCACAGAGAGCCCTCACAGGGCTGCCCTGCTTTGGGCAGGAGGGGCAGAGGTTCCTAACCACGAGCCATGGAGCGAATTTCACACTGCTTACAGTGTCCTTCACCCCAGTAAAGCACCACAGAAAAGCAGCGTGATGGAGAACAGCGAGACACTTGAACATAAACGTGGGCTGCATGAGGTAATTGTGTACAAGCTGTTTGAAAATAAAGTCAGGCAGCCAGTGCTGACTGAGACTTCCTTACTGGGCATTCCTTTCTGCCCACCCTGCCTCACAGACAGGGCAGTGGAACAGCAGAAGGTGCTGTCTGTGTACCCTGAGCAACCCAGAGATGTGGGGGACAGAGGGGGTGGTCCTGCAATCCCTGCTCACCTTGCACTGCAGTCCAGACCAAGGCCTCCCACAAGGCTCTTTGTAAGGTTCCTGAACTACAGCAAAGCACGGACAGCTAAAAAAAATCAAAATCTCTCACGAGATTGAAATAGCTGGCTATATAAAGACCATCCCATTTCAGGAAATGAAAGTAATTTAGAAATAATCAACCAAGTGTTACAAATACATGTGCAGAATCTAATTAAGGAAGATTGTAGAATTAATAGCCTTTGTTTTATCCTGAGCAGCTGAAGGGGTCCTGCTTGCCCTGCTGAGTGCTGGCTGCCCAGCAGGGATGAAGTTGAAATTACTCACGACAGCACGGCGAACGTGACCAGGGTGATCGTCAGGCAGAGGATGGACAGAGCACAGCCGATGTAAGTGATGGAGGAGAGGGCCACCTGGTGTTCTCTCGTCAGCTGCAGCGAGGAGAGAGAACAGAGCTGTGAGATGGTGTCACACTCACCACAGAGAGGCCAGGACAGAGCTGGGAGATGGTGAAACACTGAGCATACAGAGAGGGCAGAACAGAGCTGTGAGCTGGTGTCAAACTCAGCACAGAGAGAGGGCAGAACAGAGCTGTGAGCTGGTGTCACACTCAGCACAACCAGCTCTGCCCTGCCCACAGTGTCCCTGTCCTGTGTCACAGCCCGGGTCCTCAGCAGCAGCAGCAGCTCCTGCTGTGGCTGCAGGGCTTGGGCAGCCTTGGCAGCTCTGCCCAGCAACTCGCAGGGCCCTGAGATGCTCACAGGGATGCTGGCAGTGATGCTCTCAGTGATGCTCACAGGGATGCTGGCAGCGATACTGCAGTGATGCTCTCTCCCAGTGATGCTCCCAGTCATTCCCATCCCTGTGCAAGCACCACCGTGCAGGGAGACCCAGCAAACCAGAGAACCCAAACCAGAGAAGCCATCCATCACAGCAGTTTACAGCCATTGAAATGACAGATCCATCACAGGCTCTGTGCAATGGATGGAGCTGGGCTGGCACTCCAGCATGGAAACCCCAGCACAGACCCAGTGTGAGCAGCAGGAGGGCAAAGCTCTGCTCTCAGCCTCTGCCTGCTGGCATCTCTTGTGGAGGCAATGCAATTCTTAGGAACATTTGAACTGTAACTCCACCGGGATCTCTGTTAGACCTGGACCGAGTCAATGCAAGCAGGACAGGGTGGTTTGGCCACTCAAATTAATCAGCATGTGTTTTAACTTTCCATGCAAGTTCTCATAAAAGAATGACAAAAGAGCCCCACCCAGCAAAGGGAGCCAGGCAGTATTAATATGTAATAAGTAGAACAGAGCTAGGCAGGAAAAAGCTTTCTCATCCTAGAAGAATTTTCAAACATTTTTCCTGACTCAATTTTGGATAGACTTGACATTTTCATAAACTGAAGGAAAAAAATTAATTAAAAAGTTTTAATTATGATGCTTGAGACACTGTATTATTGTTTCAATCTCAATTTACTATTAATTAAATTCCAAGCGAAAAAAAATTCATTGATTATAAAAAAATAAGAAAAGGAATGATATCTTTCCAAAACTTGTCTACAGCACATTTATCTAATAAAAACTAGTCCTTTCACATATGTTTGGGATTTTCTATTTTACACACACACAATAAAACTTCCCACCCAAATGAAGTATTTCATCAGAGATTATCAAACTGAAACAGCTCAACCAATAAACTCCCCATTAAAATTCCTTTTACAGGAGAGAAATAATGTGCCATGTGGTCATGGGAAAACATAAATAGAGACAAAAGTTGTATTGTGTATGTGTGTTTTTAGTGTAATTATCTGCCAAGCTCATGTGTGCTGGGTTTCCAGCAGAAGAGCTCAGCAATCGGAGAGCCTTTAAGGGATGCACTGAAAGACAACTGTTGCTATGGTGTTCCTGTTCCTAGGAAATATGATGCAGCTCTTGAGTATTTTTTCTTTTCCAGCCAAAGACACATTTCTTTTCCCTGACTGGACAGCATCAATTACAGAAACAAAAGAGTTCTGTGTACTGGAACAGCTTTAAAGCTCCAGATAATTCCTACAAAAGAGATGCTGTCATCCCTCATCCCCCAAAGCAGGCATGCACAGGCATTCTGCACAGAATATTCCTGAAATAGGAATAATCTGGGTGGTAAATGGAGCAGTTTAGAAGTGATTTCCTCATCAGGTACATTCATGTCCAAAATGCAAGGACCTTATTTCCTGGTGCCTCCACCCTTTTCCCTGGCTGCAGGTGGCTCACAATTCTGCAGAAGGAGGAGGGGAGCGGAGGCTTTTCAGATGTAAAGTTACTCTGAAATCAGTGTTTCTCAGCAGTCCTTAAGCCTGCAGAGTTTCCCTGCTCAGGGAGAATTCAGATTTGCAGTACTCTGTCTTGGTGTTTGCCCTGGCAGAGATCCAGAGCAGCGCTGTGCCCTTACTGTCACTGACAAATGCAGAGGGTCCAAGGAGCAAACCAGGGGAAATGGGCAAAAAATCACAGAAAGGCTGGGTTGGAAGGGACCTCAGAGCCCACCCAGGGCCACCCCTGCCATGGCAGGGACACCTCCCACTGTCCCAGGTGCTCCCAGCCCCAATGTCCAGCCTGGCCTTGGGCACTGTCAGGGATCCAGGGGCAGCCCCAGCTGCTCTGGGCACCTGTGCCAGGGCTGCCCACCCTGCCAGGGAACAATTCCTGCCCAATGTCTGCTCTAAACCTTCCCTTTGAAGCCATTCCCCCTTTCCTGCCACTGCCTGCTCCTGTGAACAGTTCCTCTCCACCTTGCAGGACCTCCAGGTGCTGGAAGGGCACAGTTAGGTCAGCCTGGAGCCTTCTCCTCTCCAGGCTGAACAAACACAGTTCTTTCCATGGGGGAAAGGTGTTCCATCCCCCCAAAAAACAAACTGTTTGGTTTTGCCCACAGTAATCCAAAAGAAGATAATGATCACACAGATATGTTTTTTCTCTCCAATTTCTTTGATGTCGTGTTTCTAAGAAACTCTGTCTCTGGGTTTTAGTTCAGTCTTTCTCCAGAAACCCCTGCAGGGCAAGACAAAATGTGAATCCTCTATGACTAAGAAATGAAAAAGGGGGAAAAAAAAGTAATCTCTTCTACAACAAAAATGTACAAGATTCACTGAAACCTGAAATAACCTGCATAGGTCCCTGCATCTGTGGGCTGGAAATTGCTCTTGCTCTGGTGAGCACAGCCAGAATCTGATGAGGCTCTGAGAGTGCTGCTCCTGAACCAACACTCACATCAGCCAGGTGGGAGCTTTGTGAAAGCAGCAGCATTGCAGCCCAGCTTCCCCCTTGTCCTGGGTGCGGGCAGGGCTGGGCTCAGCTTGGAGCCAGGTTTACCTACAAGGAAGGGCCCAGAGGATCCTACAGGGGCTGGGCTCAGCTTGGAGCCAGGTTTAACTGCAAGGAAGGGCCCAGAGGATCTGCAGGGGCTGGGTTCAGCTTTGAGCCAGTTCTCACTGCAAGGAAAGGCCCAGAGGAGCTGCAGGGGCTGGGTTCAGCTTTGAGCCAGGTTTAACTGCAAGGAAAGGCCCAGAGGATCCTACAGGGGCTTGGCTCAGCTTTGAGCCAGGTTTACCTACAAGGAAAGGCCCAGAGGATCCTACAGGGGCTGGGCTCAGCTTTGAGCCAGGTTTAACCGCAAGGAAGGGCCCAGAGGATCTACAGGGGCTGTGTTCAGCTTTGAGCCAGTTCTCACTGCAAGGAAGAGCCCAGAGGAGCTGCTCTCATATGGAGGGATGGCTGCACGAGGGCTGAGAGCAGCTCCTGCCCCTGCAGGTGTGAAATGCAGGGAAAGAACAGGAAAAAGCACACGAAAGAGCACAAAACCGTGCTTGGGATGATCTCCAGGGTGTGCAGCCTCACCGCAGGGCTGTGGTGAAGGAGGAAAAATAATTTGTATTTAAAGACATCAGAGCCCCACAAACCTCCCAACCCAGCTGTCCCTGAACATCTGGATGTGGTGTGTTCCCATCTGAGGGCATAACAAGGAGCAATTTGTTAGAAGTACCTGGGTTGTCAAAGCCTTGGGCCTCATTAATTAAGAAACTCTTTCAATTAATTCCAATGCTGTGATAAGGGCTGATTTTACCTTACCTCAGCTTGTCTTTTTGAAAGTTTACAGACTTCCTGCATGATGTGAAATGTAAAACAGTGATTTGGGATGTTTTTGTAGTCAGCACAAAAACTCTAATCAAGCTGTAATGCTATTATTAAGGAAAATAGCATTTAAAAGTACGAAATAAAACATTGAGCAAGCTGTGAAGTCATCCCATGAGCCTGATTCTCACACTTGTCCCAATCTACATTAAATTATTCCTTTCTTCTAAAATGTTTAGCTTCCTTGCATTGATATGGTCGTTCTTTTACCCTGAAAAGCCAGGAAACGAGCTCATGCAGTCAGGAGTGTCAGCAATCACCAGCACTAAGACACAGATGTTTCTGAGCTTCGGCTTTGACAAGGTAAAATCAAAAATTCCTCCCACCCTCTCAGCCTAGGCTGTACCACCCCTGGGTGCTGCTGGGAGCCTGGCCAAAGCAGGGATGGAGCAGATCCTCCCTCCTGGGGCACTGCCCTAGCCCTGCTCTCCCTCCTAACAGCAGTTACTGCTGCTGGACACTCACAGGCAAGCAAAAACTGCCTCACAAGCAAGCTGAGAAATGCTCCTGGAAACACTCCAGCTCAGACTGCAAGTACAAATCCTTCATTTATAATGCTGTTCACAGGAGGAAAAAAAAAAAAAGTGATATCTAACCCCTCTGTTTATAAATAACTGCAAGGGAGATGAAAATATATTACAATAATGAGATGGTACTTTTGTATCTGGAGGAGCTGGGAAAGGTCATGCAGGCTGAAAGCCTTATTCAGTAGGCTCCACAGGAAAAATGGTGTGTGTCCAGAGGAGAAAAGCTCCTTATTTATATGTAGTTACTGAGTGACCACACAGAGGAGCGCAGCAGCCCCAGAGCACCTGCCTGGGCTCCCTGCTCAGGGCTCCCTTTTTCCAGGGCACATTGCCCTCCTGTCCCTTTCCAAATTATTCACCTCTCAGGCCACTGGCTGCACTCTTCTGCTTGGCAGAGAGTGAACTTCTGGCTTTCTCCAAAGGAAGGCACTTCTAACCTAAAATTTTCCCTTCACATCCTGCAAATCATCTCTCTATTTCTGCCTTCAGAGGTCACGCATCAGACCAAGGCTGAGCTCAAATACTTCAACCAGGGCTTGTCATAGCCGATCCTGACAGCTGTACCAAGTTACAGCTTCACTCTTTAGACACCAAAAGCAGTAATTTCGCTGTCCAAACTGCTTTAGAAATCTCCTTTATGAAAAACAATTCATCCTCCAGAAAAAGGCAAGTTCTTGAACCAAAAAAGGTTTCATAGCCCCAAAGATGAGTCCTGCAAGCTGAGGAGGATATCACTGCCCTGGTTGGTATTTCAGCCTCACTCCCTGGCACAGCCCAGGATATGTCTGCATGTGCCCATGAGTGGATAAATTTCACTAAACCAGGTATTTGTTCACTGCTGGAAATGCCATGACAACTGCATTCTGCCCCAAGTCCAAACAGAAAAATGAGTTGGATTTTCATCTCCCTTTTGGTCAGCTTTGCATCCCACAGGAAATTCCCCACCAGGAAGCTCCCTGCAGTGCAGACGGATTTTCCTGGTTATTATCTGACAGATCTGCAGGGGCTGCCCAGCACTGAAATCCCCCCAAACCCTCTGCAAACCTGAACATCCTCCCTGAGCATCTCCTGGGGAGCAGTTACAGCCAAATCCACTGGAGTTGTACCTTTAAAATGTAATCTGAATCCAATTAAGAAAAGGATGAATAATTAACTTTGGCAGCCTGAGTGTCTCAGAGACATTACAACGCTGGCCTTGGCTGATGAAGCTAATGGTTTTAATTGCCTCCAGAAAGGCTGCTGAAATTCAATCTCAGTCCAGAGAGGCCTTTATTTATATGTTAAATAATAATAACAACAATACAAATCTCTGTTTTCCTTCAGCTTGCCAAGCACTTTGTTAGGTACATAACATTCCATTTTTGAAATGAACATCTGCGGTGAGCTCAGGAGGCTCAGTCTGCTCCCTGAGAGCACAGGGTGGGTTTTGGTGGGGCCATGCCGAGTGGCACTGTACAATCACCACCCACAGAAAAGCCCAATTTGGTGCACAAACTTCTTTTCTCAAGCCACAATGCATCAGATACTGCGAATTTAAAGAAAAAAAGGCCTCTGAGAGTCACGCTTCACAATGCAATCATCTTTATCTGCCATTTCCAGCAGAATTGTTTCTGAATTCCCTTTCTCTATTAACTCCACAGTTCCCAGCAATTTCCAACAAAGTGCTGCAGAGGGGGCTTTTCAGGATTAAAGGCACATTTCCCTCCAGCCAGCCCAGCCTGGCGTTGCTTATTTAAAACTTTTCACTGTGACACGAAAAATACAGGATTTTCCAAATATCTCTGCCAAGATATTAATTAGTATTTCTAAATGCCTGCATCATCTTTCAAAGTAGCTCTGGGCACTGTGTCATCAAACAGTAGGGGTTCTGCTCATTACAAATCTCAAAGTTCTTAGTTCAAATGAAGCTTGAAGGAAGCATGGCAGGGAGGAAGGACTCAAGTTGTGAGGTGGTACCAGATTATAATGAAGTTTGGGGATCAGAAAAGCTGACATTTCCAAGTTCTTCTAAAATTTGTTAGCGCAGAGCAGGGTGGGTTTTTTCTGCCTTTTCTGGTTCAGTGCTTTCATTTCCATTACAGAAAGGAAATCTGTGTTCTTTTGGTGAGTTTTCTGATTAAAATAGATACTCTATCATGCTTCTCAAACAAAGCACTTATTTTGACAGTTATAGCACTCTTAAAGATTTGTGCTTTTCCAAAATAAAAAGTCATTTTTGCTCTCCCCTGCTGAGTGAAATTCAGTAACTGCCAAACAATTCTCTACGGAATTTGAGGGTTTAGTATCCTGCAGCACTGGCCCAAGTTTTCCCGTGTAATTCTGTGGGATTGGGGACAACCAGAAATTCTCCAATTTCCTCACATGGAAATCACAGAGCTGTGCTGGCAGAGGGATGGAACAGCAAAGGAAGGAACAAATTCAAAATCAAGAAAACCAAGTTAAAATCAAGAAAACCAAGTTAAAATCAAGAAAACCAAGTTAAAATCAAGAACAGGGCTCGATTTTCAGGGAAGATAGCACGGGTGCCCTAAGCACAAAAGAGATCGGATCCCCAAACCCAGGGACAATGCTCAGATGTGCTCCTGCACAGGGACAACAATCCCTGCCATGAAACGGAGGGGCAAGGGGAGAGAGTGAGAGAGAGCAAAGAAAGTTTACAAAGCAGCGCTGGAATAAACAGCCAGGCTGATTTATCTTTGTTCATCTGATGGCTGAGGCTGTCTGAACTGTCTGTGGAGATCTTTTCAGTTACACAAAATGTCACTGGTAATGAACAAGGACCAAAAAAATCACAGTGCCTATCCAATTTTTAAATATGCAACACAAAGAAAAATTACTGGACTTAGGCGTTATTCTTTTCGTGTTCCCAGCAATGAAAAGCATGCTGAGAAAAGTAATTATACAAAAATTACAAAACAGCAGAAATCTGAGAGTGCCACATTATTTCCATTTCATTGTCCTATTTGAGTGTGGAGCTGGCTGAAAACTTTAAGAAGAAAGCTTATGGTTTCAGACTGCTATTTTATTGTACACAGAGTGCAGTTTGATTAATAACTGCAATATTAGATTTAGGAAACAATGCTCCAAACTGATAAATTACCCATCTATCCCCCATATTTTTAAAGCATTTTGCAATACCAGGACTTTCTCAAAACAGCCTTTATGAGCAGAATTGATGCACCTTTTTCTCAGTCAGCCATGCATTATCAAAACTCAGCTATAACAGTGAAAGCTAAAATAAAAACACATATATTGCCACAAGAAAAGAAATTCGGGATGACTTTCTTTTTGTAAATAGAAGCTCACAGATGAATACCCAAACCTTTTCACAATCCTGGGCTCCCTAAAAATGCTAAGGGTTGTTTCTACAGCTCCACCATAAAGATCAGACAGTTTTAAGTATTTTCCCTGTATAAACACTTGTCTGCTTACAAGCCTATTGGTGAGCTGCTTGAACTGTATTGATTCATGGTCTCTTCTGAATTGTGAACAGGCTACAAATGGCATAAAAACAAAGTCATTTCTAGCTTTAGAAATGCAGAAAACGTGTTCAAAACCCCAAACAATTTCTACCACAGATTGTATAACACTCCTGCTTAGCTGAAAATGTCCATCCACATGTGAACTTTATAGGAGCCATTTTTATATTCTCACAGTTGGAAAAGACAGCAAGAGGAAAAGCAGGAAAAAAGAGCAATTTAGAGAATGGTTTAGGAGACATAAATATTTCAGCTGTGTCGTGCACTGCTGTTCTGGGGGAGGGGGACCCAAGGTTCAAACTCTATTTTTCTGTGGGAGAAAATGATTGCTCTTTAAAAGGATTTTTGAACCCTGGGTCCCCAGGTGTCCACCATCCTTTAGCTGAAGTGACATTTTCGTGGCAGATGGTACAAATAGCCTGGCACGCTTTGGAGCTGTTGGATCACTACAAAAACAAATCTGCCAGATGGCTGGCATGTTCCTTGGCAGGAGCAGAGGGCCCCTGACGGACGGGGGGAGCGAAGCTGCCCAAAATGCAGCAACAGCATCTCAACGTTCTGTGAAGCCCTTTTTGGTGCAGCTCTGTGCTGGGCTGGGCTCCTGCTGTCGAGGAAGGAGAGCTCCTGTGTGTGCCAGGGCTGCTGCTCTGCCTCTCCTGACACTGCCACGGTTCCTACCACTGCCCCTGCCCAGAGCCCCCAGCACAGAGCTGGGCCCCCAGCCCAAGGGGATGTGCCATGTCCCCTGTCCCATCCAGCAGGACACTGCTGCAAACCCCTCGGGCAGCTCCTGGCCCTGCCTCTGCTCCTCCCAGCCTTTCCCCACAGGGAACAAACACATCCAGACAAATGGGCTCCTCCCTTCTCCCACCACAGCTGCACGGTGCTCCAGTGCTCCCCAGTTGTTTGTGCTGGATGGAGGAGAGCCTGGAACATGCCCTGTGCACAGGAATTCCCAAAGTGCAGCTGCAGCAATGATCTGTTTGCTAGAGGGACTTCTCCCCCCTGCCTCAGGTTCCCCATCAGGAGGAAAAGCTTGAGAGAAACCCCTTCATGTGTGCCCAGCTCCTGTGAGCCAGTGTGTGCTGGGAGGTGCAATGCTCAGCTCCTGGGAAGGTGGCACTGAGCAATCCTCAGTCTCAGCCCCTGTGACTGTCCCACACCAGTGTGCGCTGGGAGGTGGCACTGAGCAATGCTCAGTCTCAGCCTCTGTGAATGTCCCACGCCAGTGTGTGCTGGAAGGTGGCACTGAGCAATGCTCAGGCCCTGTGACTGTCCCACACCAGAGTGTGCTGGGAGGTGGCACTGAGCAATGCTCAGTCTCAGCTCCTGGGAAGGTGGCACTGCGCAATGCTCTGTGTCACTGACCTGGCCAGAGCTGTCCAAGAGCTCCCTGCAATCCCCACGTTCTGATTGCCTGCTGACCTTAATGACACCCCTGACACTTCTGAAAGGCAGTCAAGGGTTGAACACGTTCCTTCAGGAACATTCTGCTCATCTGCAGCCCCATCTTACCTTCAATCAACTCGTTTATTTGTTTAAGCCAGTGGATGACCACTAATCTGCAGAATTCAAAATAAATGCTATCATTCTCCGGTGAGGACCAGCAAGATAAGGGAATGTCAGCGAGCAGGAATGCGGGCCAGGCTGACACAGACACAACCCAGAGTGATAGAACACAAACAGTTCAGCCCTCAGCAGGGCACCAGGCAGTGCCAGGCTCACAGCTGAGCACCACATGCCTGGGGCTTTCCAAGGTGGTCATTCAATCCAAAATAAACTCGTTATTACCGCACCTCTGAAGGCGCTGAGCTGAGCTCAGCAGCAGCATTCTGTGTGTCCCTCTTTCACAACCAGCCTGGCTGCAGTGCCTTAGGGCTCCTGCTGAAACCAGTGCAAAATCTGGAGTGCTGCACAGCCACGTTTGTAATCCCAGCTCAGTTTTAGCTAATTCACAGCATTCAAAGCTCTCCCCATCCTGGTGTAGAGCCCACAGACATCACAGTCAAGGTTCATTTTGTCACATTTAAATTAATATCCCAGAATTTTGAATTTTCCTTTGTGACTAGTCTCTTTCAATTCCTTTCTCTGAATATTGGAATAAAAATGATTTTACATCTCAGCAGATTTCAGCCTTTGGAGATTATCTCCAGCTGGCAAACAATAGAACAGCAACTGAATTAACCTAACCTGTCCTGAGCAAAGATCAAGAAGGAAAATGGAGAACTCACAGCTTGTTCTCAAGAACTTTCTGGCATTTCTGTGCTCCCCAGAAATTACACCCACCTGACAGCCTGTGCCACACACGTCTGACAGTTCATCAGCCCCCTCATCTCAGCATTTCCAGTGTTCAAGAGACAGCAGCAGCAAATGCAAGACGCCCTGCAGTTTCTTTCCTATGAATGTCTCAGTGGAATAAAATGGAATCTACGTGGGACACCGTAATTCCTCCCCAAGGCAGGAGCATAAATTAATAACAGTTCTGCAGTGCTAAGGAACATGAGAACACAGCTGTCAGTATCCCCCTTTTTAGCTTTTTGAAATTGTTTTCTGTGCAGCTGCCTGCGTTTCTGCCGGGGCTGGCAGAACTGTGCGCCCTGGTTTTGCTGCATGGAAGGCTCTGCTCCCCTGAGAGCTGATTTATCTGTACCCTGGGGAGAAAGGGAATGGCACTTTCCACGGGAGAAGGGAAGTGTAAAACACCCAGAGAGTTCCCATGAAAAGTTAATTCTCCCCTTTTTTTTTTGGTACCAAAATACAGCTTTTGATGAAAAAATCTACAGTTTTCAGGCAGTTCATCTCCAATAACTTATTTCCAATTTTTATGAAAAGCAGAGCCTTTTGGGTAAGAATCTAATTTTTTCCAGAATCCAGAGAAAAACAAACATTCTGTCAAAAACAGTGTTCATACAAAAAAACGCAATCCATTTCAAATTGTCTGGCCACAGATGTATTGTAGCTGTGTAAACAGAACTGTTCAAATGTGGCAATTGCATACTCCCACCCTCCTTCACTTGCTTCGTATTATCTGTGCACTTCATTTATGAGAAGAAGATTAAAATACACAAAAGTTCAAGATCAGATCTGACATCACTGCAGCAATGTCTTGGAGCATTTGTTCCAAGGGGAGATTTAAAGGGGCCCTTTGAACCTTGGCTCACGAATTCCTGAGCATGGTGAGCAAACACAAGGATGTGCTCAAAACCCACAGCATTTTAGCATTTGCTTAAGAGGGTTCCAAGGACACCTGGGAGAAGCTTCCAATTGTCAGGTTGGTTCAGCAGGGTTTACTTAGCAGGCGTTTTGGGAATTTGTGGCTGCTCAAAAGGCAGAATTCTGTCTTGCCTGACTCTCATCTTCGTGCCAATCACACAATGAAGGTAACAGTTCTTTTCACCAGTTAGAAACATTAGTACCAGAAGAAAACCCTAAACGGTCCATTTAAAGGAAACGTCTTGGACAAAGGTTTGGGATGAGATTTTCTTTTTATCATAAAGGGGAAAACAAAGCTGTGTAAAAATATTCTAGTGGATGTAAATGCATCAGACCAAAAACTAAAGGAGAGAGAAAATATTGAAAATGGAGCTATTACAGGACTGTGAGGCACTGGAAGGTCCATTCACATCCAGCCTATCCCAGTTATGTGTTTCAGACCTCTTCGGGAAAACCTCATTCCAAAGAATTCTGTGTGAAATATCTTTGATCTCTTATTACTAATATCACATGACACTAAAACTTATGGCAGCATCCCATTAATCATCACAATCCTAAATCTGTTTAGTTGAAAGCTGGGCCCTTCAGAACTATTCCCAGTGGAGAACCAACCAATCTTTCAGTGGCATTTAATTGGTGCTGTCCTGTTTAATCCTGGCTAATTCCCTGAATGCTGCTCCTTAAAACAGGGTTAATAATAGCACATTTCTCCCAAGACATTTCTGCCTTACAAGATGGGAGGTCTTGAGGCAAAGCTACATTTTATTATCAGCCTGAAGAGTTCCTAGAAAAACTGTACTTGGAAACCAGATGGGGCCATTAGGTGCTTTACAAGCAATAAAGATAATAACGGCTAGATAAAAACGGGATGACCTGAGGAAGCCAGCCCCCCTTCAAGTGGACAGACTGACACAAAGGGCTGGGGTGTGAATTAAACTCTCTGGACAACACAACAGAAACAAGAAATAAATACAAGCGGGGTATAAGTGCCCCCAGTTTCAGTCACTTAGGCGATGAGAGGGTGTAACTGATGCATTTATGGCTCATTTCTACCAGACAGAGTCCCCGCCCTGCTGAGCCTCACCTGCAGGGGCACCACTTGCATCAGGATGGCGAAGTTGGTGAGGTGGTTGCAGAGGCACACGGAGTAGTTGAGGTCCCCACTCTGCCTCACGCAGCCCTCGTCGGACCAGACCCCGGTTCCGTTGCTGGGGGCACAGAAACCAAACGTTATCCCTGCCAAAATGCCCCTGCTGGAGGTTAACTCCACGTGCTCTGTGCTGCACAGGACACGGAAAGGTCTGGAGGCATCTCAGGCTGCAGACCCCCCAACACTGTGAGTGTCCCCTCAGTTCCACCATGGAAACAGCAAAGGAAAATATTCACAGGACAAGGCACAGATCAGAGCCCTCCATGAACGTCTCTAGAGACCTGTTCCCAGTTTTATCATCAATGAATGATAACTACATTTACATTACATTTTGCATCTCATTTATGGCATTTCACCCAGACCCAGTTCTGAGAACTGTAGTACCAGACAAGTCAATATCTTGCAAAGCCCCCAAAATCAGAGTGTTCTGTGGTGCCTGACCCTTGCCCAGTGTCACAGCAACACAGGCTGACAGCACCAATTCCAGGTCAGCTGTGTCCCTGCACCCGAGGGCAGCTCCTGCTGCAGGAATGGCTGGGCAGGCTGCGGGGCTGCTCTCAGCATCCTCAGCCACTTCGCTTTGTTTTTGAGCGGTGATCCTCATGAGCTGGCTTTTCCTGAGACGAGCCAGAATTCCCTGTGCCCTGCCAGCCTTGGGGTGGGGCGGGGACCCAGAAGGTCCATCAGGCACCACAGGTCACCCACCCCCTGTCTGACAGGAAATATTCATCTCTTCTGGTATTTCTCCGAGTCCTGCAGACTGGCTGAGTGGTCTGTGCTCCCCTCTTAAAGAGAGGTATTACCTCATGCCCCTGCCCTTCAGGACCTCCTTGAGTTCTCAGAGAGACTCTGCTGTGGGTCAGAAACCAGACTAACTACAGCGCACAGGGAATAAACCCATCCTGGCTCATCTGCAAGGACAGATTTCATTTCTGGGTTTGTATCCTCAAAAAGCCTCCAGGGCCCCAGCCCCAGTGGAGAGCAATGCCCCAGCCATGTTCATTTGCTTCATATCTGCAAGGACAGATTTCATTTCTGGGTTTGTATCCTCACAAAGCCTCCAGGGCCCCAGCCCCAGTGGAGAGCAATGCCCCAGCCATGTTCATTTGCTTCATAAAACCTGCTTCTAATTTATCCTAATTTGTGAGTAACCATAACAACGAGGAACTGCCAACAGCTGGGGCAGCTCAGCACAGGTGAGCAGAACTTCAGTGAAACAATTGCTGTGACCTTCCCAAGTGCACGGTGCTCAGGAGGGATCACAGCATCCCACACCATTGCTGCATCAATTAGGCTTGCACTCAAAACCTGTTAATCCCCATGAAATTAAAAATTCACCATTTGTATTCCTTCTCAATGAGTTCACTAAGAGCAGCGTATTTCAAAAGGAAAAAAAAAATTAAATTTATTCAGTGCTAAAAAAAAAAAAAAAAAAAAAGCTACTGCTTTTCCATAGCTCTTATTTTCTGTGTGAAATTCGAGGTGATATTTATTTCCCTTTAGTTCTAATTTGCATTCAAGATGGGCCATTGCGTGATGTTTATCCATTCCACGCATTGGCCAGAACTCCCAGCTCTGAAATACTGATTTCACAGGCTGCTGTGGCACAGAGCCAGCGAAAGCAGAGCTGTGCTGGAGCTTTGCCACCCTGGAGCATCCGAGCAGGTGCCCAAGCGGACTCACTCACAAAACAAGATAAGCAGGATTTGTATCAGGCTGCGACTTTGATCACAAAATGTTTCCAGCTCCAAACCACCACCCAAGCCAGGGGCTGGGAATACCAGCTCTCCTGTCTGTGATAAGAAGAAACAATCAGATTGTGGTTTTTGTAAGCCAGTGGTTTCATTTCTTTAACCATTTCCATGAATGAAAGGAAGCAAGAACAATATGGATAATACACAGCATCACAAAGTATAATTTAATAAAACCAAGTTAAAGAATGTAGAATTATGCAACATACCTATAATCCAGGAATGCACAGTAAAGATGAACTCTGTTGCTTTTATTTAGTGCTTGGCTGTATTGTCTGGGCGTCTGCAAGAGAAAAACAGAAATCCTGAAGGAACATTTAAAAAGGGCTAAATTCCACTATTAATCTACTTCACATTCTCATTGCTACAGTGATTTCAAGAGACTGATTAGAGATTAACACACCAGAACTGGCAGCGAAATTGTTCAGTCCTCACATCTCCAACACAGGCTCCAAACATGCAAAGATAATATTCAGCCTTAATTTTACACTCTGGGATTAAACTTTCACTGCTCTGAATGAGAAATCTGTGCCTCCTTTAAGCAAATAGCAAAATGGATCACAATTGTACAGAAGCACAAACTTGTGTTCATTTCTGCAGGACTGGGACATCATTCCTCAGCTATACTTGGCTTCTTTGGGTTTTGTTCATCGTTTGTTCTCACTGTGCAATAAAAATGTCACATTTTACGATTAATAACTCTGAAATATGTGCACTACAATGACCAACTCCCAGACATTTTCTTTCCACAACAGCAATTATTTTAAAACATACATTCAAACTGAAAGAGCCATGCTGTAATTCAAGATTTTATTTTAGCACACCTAAGCATTATAATGACATAATTTCTATCTTCCATAAACAGGTTTAGCAACTAACTCAATCTCCTGTATTCCAGAAGCTTTGAGATCCCATTCTCCACTCCGTTACATGAGCTTGATGACAAAATTATTCAAATTATATTGGAGTGAAGTAATAGTTTGTTACAGACAAAATATGCAAACTAGAGGATTTCCAGTGTTTGTTCAACCCTTTCTAATACATAAATCCCTAAATTCCACATTATGTGGGCCCTGCCTTATGGCAATTTTTTAATTACAAGAGTCTTCAACATAAAAAAAAAAAATCACTGGTGAATTAACAGCTCTCGGATTATTGCAACACCGTTCTGCTGTCAAGACCAAAGATAATCAAGTTCTGCTCTCCTTGTTTTAGGGAATGAAGAAAAAAACCCCACCACTCATCCTGCTGAAACTCAACCAAGTACAAGAAGTTCCTGATGCAATTCTCCTTCTCCTCTCCCAGGAGTGTCAGGCACAAGGTAGCACAGCTCCCTCCTGCCTGGAGATAACTGCGAATTTCTGCCCAGCCAGGGCTTGCGGGGCTCCTCCTGAGAGCCACACGCCTGCCAGCTGTGCTCAGATAAGGGCATTCATTCCCTGCCCAGCAGAAACAGGATTTTCTCATCTCCCTGAGCTCATCCCTGGCCCAGGTTTGCAGCTCCTGCCTCACCTTTTCCCCAGCCTTTGTCCCAGGATGGGGCTGCAGGTCAGGTTCTTTGTGAGGGAGGACTGTCACATCAGGACTGTCCCTCCAGCACTGTCACTGTCACCCCAGTGCTGTCACTGCCACACCAGGACTGTTGTCATCATATTTCTAGAGCCCCACACCTCCTCAGTGTTTTCTTATGGCTGCAGATCTTCACAGCACAGACTCCTTCTTCTGCACGTTGTTCCTTCCAGGCTCTCCCTGCCTGGCCAGCCCACCCCTTTTATCCCCATTATCCTCACTAGCCACAGCTGCAGCCCAATGAAGGACATCGCAGCTGCAGCCCATCAAGAACAACTGGGACCTGCCAGGGCAAGGCCTATATAGATATTCAAGTACAATACAGATATTCTACTATGACTCAAAGGCCACCTATACTATACAGGACTGTCACCCCAGCACTGTCACCCAGCACCAGCTGTGCCCAGTGATGTGACATCTGCCATCTCTCCTGAAGTGAACAACTGAGAGAACCTACAGCTGCCTTGTATAACAATTTATTTCACTTCTGTGACAGACAGCGGCTAAAAAACCACAGAAAGGGAGAGAGAGAAAGATCTGCTGTAATGACAGCAAAGATGGAGCAATAACTGCCATTTCTGATTTGTAAGATTTCTCTGGATAAATCTGGATTCTAATACTCTAAATGGAAGGGGCACCTCAGGGTCAGGTTGGAAGGAGACATGGTACTGCAGTCGTGCATGTTTTACACAAATAAATCCCAGATGTATGCTTTACCCTCAATTACATCTCTCTGGCAAGAAACAAGTCCTTGTTTTTCTCCATCCTAACTCTAAACACAGATGTCACTCATTAGACAATGAACCACACCAAGTGAGGCTCTGACCTGTCCTGAGCTGTGTGTGCACTCAGATGGACAAAGAATAAGTAAATAATAATAATGAGAAATAGATAAACAGATTAAAGAATGGCAAAGAAGGGTCTATCCTAATTTGCCTTATTTCTCTTAAAGAATCTGTCCTGTGTTTTATCACCCATTATATAATCTCCAAAAGGCTTTCAGTGCCATTTATGATAACTGCATAAAAAACCACTCATCTTCTGAGGCTTCACTGAAGTTCTGCAGCAGAACTGTCATTAGGATGGAGAGCCCCCAACACGTAAGAAACTGGCTGCAGAGGAATAAACTCCCTCTGATCTTCAACAGCTCTACTTCAAAGTACTCTCTAATCTATGAAAAAGGAACTGACTGTACCTCAATATTGCCCTTTTAAAGTTAAACTGTGTGTGACAGCTTGTATGTGGCTTGGATCCTGTGGAACTGAGGATATTGATTTAATGACATTGATAACAGAAAGCTTAAAATACAAGTAGGCCTTTACACTAAAAGATTAAGTCACTTGAGTGTTTATTAAAAGCCTGTGAAAGGACAGTTTATGAAGCTTTCAGGGGAGGGAAAGCCTGCACACTGAGTAATCCAGGATCTGTGCACGTGCTCTCTGTAATCCAAATTATTCAAATCACTCCTTCTGCACGGAGGGGGCCACATGCAGCTTCTCATGCAAAAAGAATTGCACTGAGAGAGGAAAAATTACACTGAAAGAGGCACCAAAGCAGGGGCAGAGTCAGTGCCTGTCTGCTCAGCCTGTGCCCTGAGGAGGGACTGCTGGGACCCAGCTTAGGAGGGCCTGAATAATTCTGTGTTGTCTGTCTGTCTGTCTGTGCTCACACCTGAGGCTCTGAGAGTCCTTTCCAGCCTGAATAGCTCTGCATTGTCAGTGTGTGTGCACACCTGAGGGTCTGAGGGTCTTTTCCAACCTGAATAATTCTGTGTGTCTGTCTGTGTGCATACCTGAGGGTCTGAGGGTTTTTTCCAGCCTGAATAACTCTGTGCTGTCTGTCTGTCTGTGCTCATACCTGATGGTCCTTTCCATCCTGAACAATTCTGTGCATGTCTGTCTGTCTGTGCTCACACCCAAGGCTCTGAGTCCTTTCCAGCCTGAATAACTGTGTGTTGTCAGTCTGTCTGTCTGTCTGTCTGTCTGTGCTCACACCCGAGGCTCTGAGTCCTTTCCAGCCTGAATAACTGTGCGTTGTCAGTCTGTCTGTCTCTCCATCTGTCTGACCCCACGGCTGTGAGCCCCTGCCCCAGTGAGCCCAGTAGGGCCCAGGGCTGCTCACAGGGATGTGAGGGGACCCCAGCCCTCGTGGGAGCCAGGCACAGGCCATGCTGGGAGGAAGAGGAGGCCAGGAAGGGGGGCTGAGAGGGCTGCTGGAACCTTCAGGAACAGCCGCTGCAGGAAATGTCAGAACACAAGTGCAGAGGAAAACAGGCAGCAGCTGCCTGGGGAAGGCTTGCCAAGGAAGAGCAGCCACAGAGGGTGGGGTGAACCTTGGTGAGATTTGCTGGTCTCTCCTCTCCCCCCTGGATTCAAAACGCAGACATTTGGGAAATCAGAGGTGCCACCAGGAGCGGAGGGCGAGCGCCTTCCTTCCCCAGGGGGAAAGGAGGAACCTCTGGGGCAGGGCTGCGCTGACCTGAGCTCAGCAGCTCCCAGCCCGGGGAGCTGGCCTTCCTCTCATCCAAACAGCTGACCATTTACCCCACTAAGCTCCATTTGTCTCTGTTTCCTCACTTATGTGCGTACAGTTCAAAACAAATTTTGATTCTGTTCTATGGATTAAATTAGAGACTAAAATGATGCATCTAATGTAAGGATTTTCCGTCCTCACAGTGACATCCTGACTGTTAGCGTGACCTATTCAGGCTCACACGGTTTATTGACTTCCCTTTCCACCTATTTCTCCTAATTAGCCAGAAGATTAAAGCTTTAGGGCACATTCATCTGCTCAGTTACCTGGAAAAAGACAGACAGAAAGAATAATCACCCCTGTCTATGGTGGCTGTATTGGCTGTTTTCTTCCAAGCTCTGCGAAATCTGCATTGCAACAGATCTGGGGCTCAGATCAGCCAACTATTTTAATTTAGAGTCCATTTGACTGATTCACCCTAAGATGTAACTAGCATATGTAATGAAAAAAAATGGCAAATTGCACAAAAAGGAATTTCGGTTATGAATAGGGAATTAGAGTGTGTTATGGATAAAAGCCAGACTTTCAGATGTTTCACTGTTGTGAACAGAGCTGTGCCAGCACACACTTTCTGAAGCAATGAGCACAACACTTTCCAACAGGAAAGTTTGCTGAATGTATTTCCTAATGGGACAATCACACAGTTAAAAAAACTGCATGAAATCACCAAGGGTGGGAGGCTGTGACAGACTGCAATATAAAAGTAAAAATGAGTGAAATATCAGAGGTTATAAAGTCATCTGAAATTGGAGAAGATTGCCACATGGATTGGGTTTGATTATTCCTTTGCCTGAGGCTAAAAATAGTTGACATATCAATTTCCTGCAAAAATAGTGTTAATCAAATATTTCACCAATATCCTTCCCCAGTTCTCAGAGTTGTCTATTTAACAGCTGCTGTACTGGGCAAGCAGTGTGAGAACAGAAAAGTAATGAAAAGACCCATGAGCACCAGACTGAAAAATATCTTGGCTGCTCTACCAGATATCATTTCTATAAGAGAGAGGAAAGAGGAGGAGGGAATGGACGAGGGAATTGTCCTGCTGCTTTCTTCTTTAATTATGGCACAGAGCAAAAAAAAAAATTACTGCTTTCAAATGTGTAGAACATCAGAGGATCTTGCTGTTTTTCAAGCCCACATCCATTTGAATAAAAATGCCATTCTCTTAAGAGAATCCCATCTTTTTACAGCACTGCACAAGGGGCTGCATGCAGCAGCTGCCAAGGCAACGTGTGAGCACTTGCATGCGCCAGTGAGGGCTGTCAGCCCTGTCCTGCCACAGCCTCACCTGTGATCTGCCCCTGGGTGCTCCTGGGGTGCATTTCAGGCGCATTTAGCAGGAAATGTGGGGCATTTTGTGCTAAAGGAGCAGCAGCTCTGTTCTGTGTCCCTGGGTGCTCCTGGGGCGCATTTCAGGCGCATTTAGCAGGAAATGTGGGGCATTTTGTGCTAAAGGAGCAGCAGCTCTGCTCTCTGGGTCTGGGTGCTCCCGGGGTGCATTTCAGTGCCCTGCCTGCAGCACAGGCATTGGTAAAGGAGCAGCAGCTCTGCTCTCTGTCCCTGGCTGCTCAGCAGCATCAACGCCAGTTCTCTCCTCACTGCTCAAGGAATTCTGCCAGCAGAAACTGTCTGCAACCCCTGAGTTTAAATTATCAGCTCCCCAAACACACACACACAGCTCCAGGTGGCTTTTCTTTAATTTTCCAGCTGCAGAATTCCCACCCTAGCAGAGAAGTTCCACCCAAGAAACCCCTCTGGGTTTCACTGAGTGCAGCACCAGGGGCAGAGCTGATGGGAGCCTCAGGACCCCTGAGCACAAACCTCACCCTGCTCAGCCCCAATCAGAGCTGATGGGAGCCCCAGGACCCCTGAGCACAAACCCCACCCTGCTCAGCCTCAATCAGAGCTGATGGGAGCCCCAGGACCCCTGAGCACAAACCCCACCCTGCTCAGCCCCAATCAGAGCTGATGGGAGCCCCAGGACCCCTGAGCACAAACCTCACCCTGCTCAGCCCCACTGACCCACACCCTCTAGGGCTGTGCTTCCCCACCTTGCTCAGCCTCAAAGATCTCAAACACCTTCCAGTGCATTTCCCTTTCCTGCTCTGTGGGCTGTGAGCACTGGGCATGATGAGGGGCTGCAAGCCAAAACTGTTCCAGTTTGGAAGCCAGAACCATTTAAGATGCAGCACTGCAGTGCAAACCCATGGCAAACACCCACTGACTGCAGTCTGGATTAATAACACTCACCATATTGTTGTAAATCATGGTAATAAAGGAGAGCACAGAAAGGTTAAAAAACAGCTCCAGAAAGAAGCAGGTTCATTTTCATTAGAGATGCATTGAATGGGAGATGTGCACAAACAGAAACTGCAGGATAAGGACCTTTGAAATTCAATTTGGTGAGCAACTGGGTTACATCAGTAAATATTTGATGTTTAAAAAATTTAAATGCCAGTCAGGGAGAGGCAGAGCTCAGCGTGGCAGCTTTCCTTGTGTAAGCACCAATAGACAGAACTGAACTGATGATCTGTGTGAAAAGCTGCCTTAATGCTTAAGTGAAAGCATTTTTCATGTTCCTTAAAGCACAGCTCTATTCCAAAGAAAGAAGAGGTGAAAATATTAGTATTGTCTCTCAATAAGTAGTCTCATTTACATAATTAGCAACATAGCAGTGAGAGAGTTGTGCTATGTCCTTACAGTTAAACAGTTACATCCATATGTAAAATTCTGTGTACAGAGCCATGTAAAGCTGCATGGAGGGATGGAGTGAGGGCAGAGCTGAGCCAGTGACACTGAGGCAAAGTCAGTCTACAAGCAGAATAATGCAATAGATTTTGTGATAATGCTGATATAAATCCAGGATAACTTTCCAAAACTGCTTAATGAAATAAGACTGTGGTACCTTTTGTTATGGTTGTTTTCTATTCTGTGCCTTTTTCTGCTACTCTGCATTATTACATTAAAAATGTGTTGCTTTTCTAAAACAAGAAGCAGACATGCCTCCTATGCACCCTTTGTTAATCTTCTCTGTTTTTCTTTAAAAACTCATGTGAAAGTATTCTCAAAGGAAAACAACTGGTCTGACTGCTGCAGGAAAAGCCATTTATAAAAGGACACGTTCTCTGATCCAGCAGAAGCACAATGAAAGAAGCAAATGAACTTCCTCTCCCCCATTTACCTGTGTTTTGACAAAGACAGATGTTTTCCCTTGCCACGCAGCCCTGCAGGCCCAGCAGAGAGCTCTGGGCAGCAAACACTGTCCAGGCAATGGCAGCAGCTGTGACAGGGACCAGGAGGCAGGCGTGGACCAGAATCCCTTAAAGGGATGCACACAGGAGAACCACTTTTAAAAATACTTTTCCTGTTAGGCAGAATTTCCACAATTCTCACTTTCCAAAACAGTGCCTGGACTTTTCCTCCTGCTGGCTTTTTATAATTATTTTGCAGCAGACAGGAACCACTCAGGACAGTCAGCACTGCAGCTGTGACTCCCAGTCCCTGTCACTGAGGCAGGGAACTCAGGGACAACCTGGAGCAGCTGAGCCCCAGCATCAGCAGCCAGGGCTGAGCCCACATGCACACTCCTGCATTTCTGCTTCCACCAAGCTCAGGGGGAATGAAACCCCCAGAATACAGAGATTTTCTGCCTGCTAATAATGAGCTCCAGCGACAGCAAGAAGTTGTGCAGAACTCAAAAGCAGCACCAAGCTCAAAAAGCCAGCAGCAATGGCAATTCTCACTGGCCCTCATTGATTCCAGTTGTACGCACTTCTCTGCCAAGCCAGAAATGAAATCTGAGTTAGCAAACATCTGTTTCCTGCAAGAGTGAAAGTCATAATTAAGAAGAATCAATCCATATTCACTCATATTTAGTATGGAGAAGGCTTTAGAGACCTTTCAGGCAATTTTTCACACAACAGGACATCGTGGTTATCCCGAGATACACTTCCAAGTGAAGAAGCAGTACGTATGACCTTTTCTAAACATATCTTTAAAAAGCACAAAGATGCCCTAATTTCCCTCCACAAAGACTGAACAGAATCTGAGCCCTCCTCTTTGAAGAGCACAAGGACTTTGACAGCCCGGAGCGGTGAAACATTAAAATTTCACTTACTCTGCATGATAATAAGAGGAATAATGAGCTGTTTATGGAATATTTGGGAACAGTGCATTCATCTTCTCTACAAAGGCTGCAACCCCCTGCCCTTCACCCCCAGGGACAGAGCTGCCTGCTGGGGACAGGAAACCCTGGGAGCAGGAGGGGTTGGATGGGGCCAAACCCTGCAGGCAGCAGGGACAGGGACAGGGGCAGGAGTGTCCCAGGAGCATCCTCGGAGCATCCCCGGAGCATCCTCGGAGCAGCGGTACCAGAGGGGCCAGGGATGCTCTGGGAACACTCCAGGGATGCTCCAGGGATGCTCTGATTGAGAGGAACAGCAGATTTGTCTTTCCAAACAAGCTCTGGGTCTGCTGGTGGACAAAACCAGCACTGGGTGGGAGATAAAAGAAACAACGGGAAGGATTCCACTGATTGATGAATGGAAAAAGATATTTTGCTTTTACAAATAAAGCTTAGGTTTGCTGGTAAACGAAATTGGACACTGAGAGATGAAAGAAACAATGGGGAAGAAAAACTCCTAGATTCTGTAAGAATTAAAAATTAAAAGGAGGGTTATACATTAGAAGAAAATCTTTGGTATCGGGTATTTTGGGAAGTCTGTATCTGTCAGGTACCTCAGCCAAGGGGGAAAGAGAGAAGGGAAATGAAGCTGAAAATTGGGATAAAAAGGAGGCTGGGTCCTCCAAAATTTGGAGACATCCCAGGGGAATGCCCCATGGCCTTTCCCTCCATTCAAATAAAGCCAATAAAGGACTCCTCTGTCTCCTTTTTGAACATAAACCTCTGGTGTTTGTGGATTAATTTTCCTAACACAGGGATGCTCCAGGGCTGTTGGAACCCCCTTGGTCAACTTCAGTCAGAGTTTGGTCAGGTCTGAATATCACGCCTTGGAAAAACCCAAGTTTTTGCAGGATACTCAGCTGGTTTGTCCTCATCCCTCTGCAGGCTCATTCCCTTCCATACAGAGCAGCGTGTTTGAAAGGGAGTTTTGAAGACATGATTTAATGAAAGCTTTAGGAGGAGTTTTAATAGTTCACATCAGGAACGGAGTGCCAGGCTTAATGGCGAAAATATTTACCGCTCAGTGGTTTGTTGTGGATATATTTTTTTAGGGCTGGATTTATATGTTAGCGTTTTCCATTCTCATTAAACCCCGGCTATGCGAGTGTCGGCTGTGAAAGCAGCGCCTCACGTTCTTTGTGAATTCCATGTGCAGCCTCTGTTCTGTACTGCCCCTTTCAGCCCTCCCATGCCCTGCTGATCTCCGGGACAATGGGAACACTGGGGTACAAATAATGACAGAGCACAATGGACATTCCGAGCGGTGCCACGGCTCACGACAATCCCCGCAGCACAGCCACGCGATAAGGCTGCTGCAACCAGGCTGGAAAACATTACAGAATCTTACGCTTGCTTAAGGACAAGATATTCGGGCCCGCTAGGTGAGATAGGGGAATGTTTACTTTGTGTGACCAAAAAGTCACTTGGATTCGGGACATTTGGTTTTATTCCCCAATTCGCTTCTCCCATGCGACTTTCCACAGGTTCTTTCCCGTCTCTCTGTCTCACTTCCCATCATTATCCAGGAATTGAGTGGGTAATGGATTAAAGTAATGGGCACAAGCTGTGTGCCCTGCTGGAACAGGGGAGCCCAGCCCCAGCTCCCACCTGAGCGCCCACCTGAGCTGGGCATTTCCCAGAGAGCAAATCCAGGAGCCTGCCCAGATCCAGGGCTGTCCCCGAGCCCCCTGGGCTGTCCCCGAGCCCCCTGCCCGCATCCAGGGACACACACACACCCATCCCTCTGCTTCACCTGACCATTTCTAGCCAACAAAGCAAAAGTGAGCCAAAACCAGCCAGTTACCCCACAAACACGCATGTTTTCTTTGCTTTAATAAGTTACAGCTGCTGTGCTAAGCACAGTCAATAAATAAAGAGGAGCCACGCAAGGGGGACAGGAGTGGGGCTGAGCTGTACAGACACAGCCCAGCTGGGGCTGCTCTCCATCCTCATCCAGATATTAAAACTCTTCTCTGTAATGCCCCTCTTGACCTGGACAGACACAGCCCAGCTGGGGCTGCTCTCCATCCTCACCCACAGACAAAACCTCTCCTCTGTAATGCCCCAAGAGCTGCGAGGAGATGTAACACACCCTCTTGCAATAATATTGCCTAGATCTTAGCACCTCATTAAGATATTACAGTCTCCTGACCACATCTTTCAATGGTTTCCATTACTGCTTTTTTTAAAAATTTATTCTTTCATTCCGTTGTGGGAAAAACCCTCTCTTGAGAACATTTACATTTTTTTCCTCCGATTTGAATCTGTTCTCCCATTCCTGTGTATTTGCCAAACATGAGTTGTCTTTTAGTCTGCTGCATGAATGGGGATGAAATTCGCACAAACTATTCCGTGTCATTTTTCATTCACAGGAAGCATCAGGGTGCCAGAACTATTTGATGTGTGCATCAACCGCATCCAACAAATTGAGAACCAGCCTGGAATTAGGCCTGGAGCATTAACTCCAGCTAGGAGGTTGAGCAATGCGAGACTGAGTCGCGGAGTTGATTTTTCAGATGAGGGAGCGGGAGTCAGGGAAGCTGCGTGCACATCCCTGACAGAGCAGGGCAGGGAGGTGAAAGAGAGGTGAGTGTTGGTGCAGCAGGGACAGGAACACAGCCAGGCTGCTCCTCCTGCAGGGCCCGGGGACACAGAGGTGAATGCTGATGCACAGAGAGGTGAGTGTTGGTGCAGCAGGGGCAGCACCTGTGCCCATCCCTCCCAGCACAGAGGGCTGCAGAGCTGCCAGGGCAGGGTGGGCTCCCAGCAGCACAGCAAACCACTGCTCTGGCAGGCTGGCATTGCCATTTGCAGCACTGGGCTTCTCCCAGGATAACCAGGATGAAAGTTTCAAAGGAGGAGCACATTCAACCTCTCAGTCTTTAGTCAGGTTGCAATAACACCAGGCTGTGCCCAGATGAAGGTTTGCATGAACATCCACCGAAGGAGGAGTGGGCAGGGGGGCACAGCAACCCCACCTGCCACAGGGGGTGCAGGGATGGGGCAAAACCCCAAAACTCCCCATAGGAATGGCAGGGATGGGGCAAACCCCAAAACTCCCCATAGGAATGGCAGGGGTAGGGCAAACCCCAAAACTCCCCATAGGAATGGCAGGGATGGGGCAAACCCCAAAACCTCTCCATGGGGATGGCAGGGATGGGGCAAACCCTAAAACCTCTCCATAGGAATGGGGCAAACCCCAAAGCTCTCCACAGGGATGGGCTGGTTCATCAGCCAAGTCTCAGGTGCCACACAGAGGCATCTCCTGCCATGAATTGTGAATATTCCTCCATTTCCCAGCTCCCAGCCCTGCTGGCCCGGGGCTGTTTCTCCAAGATCCCTGAAACGAGCGTGGGTCCCTCTGGAAACTGATCTAATGGTCTGAGGAATGTGCACAGCAGAGCTTTGCAGAGCCTTCCAACTCCCTTGTCTGTCAGTGAGTGCAACAGCTTTAGATGGGCAGAGAATGAGAAATTATTTGCTCCCTTCAATGGCAGCAGTGCTGGGCTCCTCTCCTTTCCTGCCCTTCAGGGAAATGTCTCCTCATGGGTAACCTGGGCTTTAAGGCAAATGTCTCCTCATGGGTTACCTGGGCTTTAAGGGAAATGTCTCCTCATGGGTAACCTGGGCTTTAAGCTCCTGGTCAAGCTTCAGTGGCCAGGAGTTTCATAAAATAAACGAGTGTGACATTCCTGTGAGCTCCTGGACACACCACCCTGTAAACCATCAGTGAATTTCCTTGTCTTGATTCTTCTTTAGGAAAAATGTATTACACAAGCAGTGGAAATGCTTTTAGATCTGACAGAACCATAATTGTGTGTAAACAGAAATGGCTGAGTGCACAATTCAGTTGACTGGGAAGATTCTGCAGACCACCAGAAAAGCTGCAGACCAAAAATCCCAACCCTTCAGCAGAGTGCTGTGTGCCAGGGGCTCTGCAGAGCCCAGGGAGCTGCCCTGACTCCAGTGGCACAAGGCACAGCCATCAGGGCTGTCCACAGCAGGGCAGCCCAGGTTCAGGAACATAACACATGGTCATTTTCAGAAGCATAGTGCATCCCAGCATGGCAGAACTCTTCAGCATCATCTGGGTGAGAGCTCAGGGTGTTTTATGCCACAGAGGTTGAAGATTTCTTTCTTTTGCTAAACAAGCTATTTTGGGAAACATTCTAGCTGGTGCTCATGGGAATATTTCCAATGGGACAGCACTTCCAATTAAGACCTCTTTATAAATAATAAGTGGCTGACAGCCCAGAAAATCAATGCATTATTTTAATAAAGAGATGATGGCTAGCTGGTCACAGAGTGATACACAACCCAAATAAGTCAAGAGATTCCTTCCAACCATGACTTACAGCTTAGGAACCTTTTTAGTACCCTCCTAACCAAAAATGGCACGTGCTGAGCATAGCTGCCCTGTGCTCACACCATCCCTGCTCACCCAGAGGGACACAAAAGGTGCTTCATTGGAAATGCCAGGTCCTTTCCTGCACACATCAGAGGCGCCTGCACCAACTCTTGTGGTACATAATTCAAACTCAAGGATTTCTAGAACTGAAGGAAGGGGCAAAGCAGCACTCCCCAGGGAAGGGTTTGGATTCTCTGCAGCACAGCCAAGCCCGGGGGCACCAAGGCAGTCCCTGGGAGCTTTTCCCTTTTTCCCTTTCTCCTGGAGCCCTGCCCTGCGCACAGAGGGCTCTGCTGCACTCACAGCGCACAGAAACAGCCCCCAAAATTCACTGCTGGGCTCACAGCACTGCGGGACAGCCCAGGCATCCATCCCAGCCTAAAGCACCGAGTGACACTGCCCTGAGCATCAACACAAAGAAAAGAAATATCATTTAAAGGCAATCTTCTGCTTTATGGCCAGCCCCTCATGATGGTCTGCTCGTGCTGCAGGGACTCAGAAAGCAGAAGAGGAGACAGAGAGGGAAAAGCACAGCCATTCCTTGCTCTGGGACTGAAAATGCAGCAAAGGGGACAGAGAGAGAGAAAAGCACAGCCATTTCTTGCTCTGGGACTGAAAATGCAGGAGAGGGGACAAAGAGAGGAAAGCACAGCCATTCCTTGCTCTGGGACTGAAAATGCAGCAAAGGGGACAGAGGGGGAAAGCACAGCCATTCCTTGCTCTGGGACTGAAAAAGCAGCAAAGGGGACAGAGAGAGAAAAGCACAGCCATTCCTTGCTCTGGGACTGAAAACGCAGCAAAGGGGACAGAGAGAGAGGAAAGCACAGCCATTCCTTGCTCTGGGACTCACACAAGGAGTCCCCCTCCTGTCTCAGGGCACTACAGAGAGAATGCCCAGGAATGAAAGAAAATAAAACTTTTGAAATCTCCAGTAAAACTTTCAAAAGTTTAATTTTCTTTCATTCCTTACCAAAATCCTGTCTGAAATGTTATTTACTAATCCATTCTCCCTGCTGCCTCTTCAAACC
Organism: Zonotrichia albicollis; assembly: GCF_047830755.1. Taxonomy (NCBI): domain Eukaryota; kingdom Metazoa; phylum Chordata; class Aves; order Passeriformes; family Passerellidae; genus Zonotrichia; species Zonotrichia albicollis. The sequence goes on from NC_133836.1 coordinate 384,025, forward strand.
GTGTTGTGCTCCCCTCTGGCGGTGCCCAGCACGTGCTGGGTTCATTTCCAGCAGGATGCACACAGCAGCTCAGGGAACCCTCCAAGCACTCCCACCAGAAGCACTGTCAGGCCTCTTATTTCTTTTTTACACACTAATGCTTCATTTTTGCTTATTTCCCACCAGCAAAATATTGATCCAACCCGGCTTTTTCTGGAGATTTGCTCCTATGTCTCTTCCCGTTGTTTGCCTTGCCAAAATGCCCCGGTCCTTCCCAGCAGAGCAGGAGGAGCAGCAAAGCCCAAGGGCCACACCTGGTGAGGTGAGTCAGCTGTCCCTGGGCTATGTCACCCCTCGTGTCTCTGCTGGAAAAGCTCCTATTGACAATTGGCTCACTAAGGCAGCTCAGCATGAACTCTGGCATCATCTTTAATCTCTTTATGTCCCACTGGAGCCACAGGGAGCTCCAGGGTGGTTCAGCAGGGCTGAGCCTGGGCTGTACCATAAACCCTGTGTCTGCATGCATTTCCCTGCAGAAATCGCTGAGTGATCAGAGAATTGTCCCCGAATTTTGAACAGAAGTACTGCAACATGTTCAAAACATTTTGATGTTCCTCCTCCGGGTCACACTCCCTGGGTCTCCAGGCTCTAATTTAATGAAGAATATGTGAAATTGAGTCCTACCTGTCTGTTCCAAGGGCAGGGAGGTGGCTCAGCACAGCACAGGTAATGCTGCAGGGCCATTTATCACCCACAGCTCCAAGGACACACCTGGCATTTGTGTTTTCCACGTTTCCTGACCCAAACACAGCAGCGCCTCCTGCTCTGCCCAATTTTCCTCCCCCAGTGAAGGGGTTTGGTCCCTGATTTGGGTGCAGGAGGATCAGGTGCACCACATTCACCTGAGCCACAGATCAGCCCTGCTGGGGCAAAGCCTTCCCCAGGTTTGCATCAGGATAAAACACAAACAGTGCTTTGGGGTTCCTTTGTTCTCTGCTGTATTTGGGGCTCTGGGTGTGTTTTTTTTCATTTTAGCACCTGACAAAGCCTGAAGCCAGCAATGACATTTATTTATCTGTGTCCTAGTGATATAATGTTTCTAAAGATCTTGTTTTCATTTTATGAGATAAAGAGAGAGAAGGGAAACAGCTTTGCTTTGAGATGGTTTTTAGTATTTCAGCTTTTAACTTTGAGAACAACTTCAAGGCCAAACTGAGACACCTAAAATAGAGGGCCTCTAAAGAAAATGCTGACAGCCTATAAACTACAAAAGTTATGGAGAACCCCATAATAGTAATAATAATTTCTTTCATTTATATACAGTGATTTTTCTCCCAAAACATGCCTTAAACTGTAAGTCAAACAATCTCATCCGTGGCAGTAAAAAGGACTAAAATAACTTGTTCTGTAAACCCCAGTCCAGTTGCTCCTCGGGACTTTGAGGAAAATTGAGTTCAACCAAAGAGGAATTTTGTCCTGCTCACCTGGGCACTGCAGCATCTCCTGAGGGGGAACAGGGGGCTCCAGGTGAGATCAGGTGTCTGGGGACCCACAGGGTGAAGCCTCCTGAACTACTTGGACTAGATGAGCTCGTCTGGTCTTTGCTCCCCCATGAACTGGGCCCTCAACACAGCCCTCAAAGCACAATCTAATTGACTTTCCCACTCCTGAGTTTTATTTCATTAGGAGCACACATGGTTTTATTTGGGGTCCTTGGGGTGCCCAGCATGCCTCGGTTTCTTTGCCTCAAGCCACCCCCTGTGTCCATCACACAGATGGGCAAACTGGATTATCACTGACCATTTCCCTTCCCAAGATAATTCCTCACTCTGCTTTGTGTCTGATCCAAGTGCCCCAACTGCATTTAAACAGCTTGCCCCAAGTTACAGAAGTGGATTGTACCCCAGGAATGGGGTTTAGATATCAAAGGCTTGGTCAGCGTGAAATTATCTTTTCCTTTTGCCTTTGTGATCACAAGCACTCACTTTACACAGCTCACAAACACAGTGACCAAGGGAACCACAGAAGCCCTAACTGAGGGACCATGGGGCAGTAAAACATGGGGTAAATACATGGAAATCAGCTTCTTAGGCAAAGAGATCCATCTTAATAGTCACCCTTACAGAAAGCAGATTCACACATTCAGCACTGCTATTCTGAACAAAGGCAATTTATACTTTAATTCAGCAACAGCCCTAAAAACTGCAGTTAAACGAATGGAAACAAGAGAATCCTGAGAGAGGAGCACTCACACCTTTGTTCCAGAGTTAGAGCAAAAGCAAAGAGCCTGTGAAGAGATGCATGCTGAGCATTTCCAAAGGGACGAAGCCCCTGAGGTGCCAGGGCAGCAGAACCTCCAGGTTTGTGAACAAAATTTCCCGGTGGCTCAGCCTGGTCCTGCTGGAAACTGGAGCAGCCAAGGGAAAAAGGCAGAGGGGCAGCAAGATGAACTCTACCAAAACCAGATAATTCCCAGCCTTTGTTCTTATTTTAGCCCGACAGCTCAGAAAGGGAGGCTCTCCTCCCAAATGCATGGTTTGCTCAGAGCCCTCTGGCTCCGTCCTGGCCCTTTCAGCTCCCGGGGTCCTGCAGGGCTCGGATTCACCCAAACTGCCCAGCCCAGCCAGAATGCCACATGAAATCTCTCTGCACAGCTCCAATGCAGCTCAAGCACACAGCCAGCTCTCTGCACTGCTGGCTAACAATATCTTCTGAATTTCACAGAAACACAGCGACTGTTTGGTTCAGTTTGAGCAAAGGTTTACATTGTTTTCATTTTTAGTAATTTTATTCCAATTTTGTACGCTCTTGCAGTGTCAGGACTGAAGAAATTGCCTTATTCCACAAAACCTTCAGGGGTTTCTGGAAGAAATTGCTTTAAACTTTACCCTTATAATTTAACTTGCTGGCCACATCTTTTGCTTGCCTTAGAGTTTTCTCCACATACATTTCTCTGTACCTCTCCCAGCTTTCCATAAACCACCATTTGTCTGTCAGCCTTTTCTCAGCCTTTTCTGCTCTCAGTGCTCTGATCATACAACATGATGTTCTCAGATTAAATATCTTGATTAAAACAGATATCTATTGTAGAGAGATCCTGTACAGCATTGAGGTTTCATTAAAATCGGGATTAATCACAAAGTTAAAGGCCAGATTTAAAAAAAAAAAAAAAAAAAAAAAAAGAAAGACAGAAAAAGAATTATATTTCCAGGACTGAAAATAACGAATTATTGTCAAGGCAGCAATTGCCTTGTCTGGTCGTTTTGCTGTGTGCAAGGGCAGCCCCAAGTGCTGCCAGGCAGGAAATGGGGAAGGGACCCTCAGAGGGTGGCCAGGTCCCAGAATCAATAATTCCACACAGTCTGAGGACAAGACAAACCCCACTGTGAAAAGGCCACAGTGCTGAGGGTAATTCACAAATACCCAGCTCTGACTCCCCCAGTGTCAGCCTGAAGGTACCAGCCCATCCTGGGGCTTGTCTGAAGCCATTCCAGATTACCCAAATGGCATCTCACCATTAATTATTTTTTAAAAATGTAGAATGTGAAATGAACATCTCTAATTTCCTATTTTAAAAAACAGCTCATTTTTCTCAATCAATCTGGATCATTCAGTCTCCTTGAAAAGGCAAATTACTGCTTGATTGTAGGGTAATTATTCTGGTGGAGATCACTTGAATGACTGCACTGTACTCTTTGACAGGCAGTCTCTGTTATTTGAACACTGATGTTATTTAATTAAAGGATGAAAAATATCTTGGGTGCTTCAGAACAAAAACTCACTGCCATGAATAAAAAATATGAGTGCAGAATTTGTATTTTGAAAAATAAATTCTCTCCTCCCAGAAATGCTACATCTAAGGAAAAGTAATACAGAACTCATTAGCAAGAGCTCATTATGGGGACTGTGACTGATGCTCTGGGTTATTATAATCAGATTAGTATAATAATCTATTTAATCCAGCTCCACGACAGTTCTGTGCAGATTATTTTGAATACTTCAGCTGGCTGTGCTAAACCCACTGAAAAATTCTTCCAATTACACTGACTAGTGTTAACTTAAAAAGAAAATGTTTACTGTGTTAAAAATAACCCTTTCATCATTCAGGAAAAAAATCCCTTTATTTATATTTATATTCTCATTCTTCACATTTTGAGTCATGTCTCAAGATCAACTAACGATGGCCTTATTGTGGTGCCAGTGATATAAATCCTGGGAGTTTATGCCAATACTTTTATTTGTCATAATTTATTGGAACTGACATTTTTTTGGACGCCGCTCTCACAATGACTTATGAGTTTAATTTGGTTTCATTTGTTTTGCTGTTTAAAATAAATTAAGACCAGGGCGTGGGGGATTTATTGTCCCTCACGACGCTTATTTACTGATGTTGTGCAATGTGAATTCACATGTAGGGGCTGTTCAGCTGTGCCACCTCGCCTTGCCCGGTGCTGACCTCCCTGGGACGGGTCAGTTCTGCCCTGGCAGCTGCTCCAGGCTGTGGGTTCAGCACAGGAACAAAGCTGATCACACACTGATGGCTTGGTGTGGCTGGGGGTGCTTGTGCAGGACGAGGACCCCTCCAGCCCAGACACTGCAGTGGGATGAATTCTTTTTGAAAAAAATTCCAAAACACCCTCAAAACTTGACTACTGTAAGTATAACATGACATGCTTTTGTTGTGTTTAGGTCTGGAATAGTTCAGTTCAGCCAAAATCCAGATGTTGGGGTGTCGCAGACGGCTTTTATGGAAAATCCTTTCCTTGGGATTTTTTCTCCTGAGAAGCTGAGAGAGCTCAGGAACAAAATGCAAACATTGATTATCTGCTGCTGTGGAATGCAACAGGTGCATCTGGGATTGGGCTCATGGGGTTGTTTCTAATTAATGGCCAATCACAGTCAGCTGGCTCGGACTCTTTGTCCGAGACACAAACCTTTGTTATCATTCTTTTTCTGTTCTTAGCTAACCTTCTGATGAAATCCTTTCTTCTATTCTTTTAGTATAGTTTTAATGTAATATATATCATAAAACAATAAATCAAGCCTTCTAGAACATGGAGTCAGATCCTCGTCTCTTCCTTCAGCATAAGGAACACCATCACATTGGGGTTCAGGAGCCCCTGGAAGAAAGGCTGCTGGCCCTTGGGAGCTCAGGGGTTAATGCACAGAAAGCAGGAACCTTGCTGGCAAGCACAGGTGCCCTGCAATCACACAGCTGCCAGGGCACAGCTTGTTCTGAGGGCTCAGCAAAAGAGGAGAGGCATGAAAGAGAAGGGTAATTTAAAAGGTTTTCTCTTTTTCTGTGGATAAATAAGGCTGATGACCATCCAGACAGAGAGAATGTCACCTCAATTAAATGAGCAAATATTAACAACCAGAACTGTTTGGGGACAGCAGTGACTTCAGGTGCTGTGTTAACAACCCCAGGTCAGGCACTCAGCCCTCCCAGCCAGGAATGAACTCCTCAAAGAGAACTGAGCTAAAGTTAAACCTCTGAATGACTGCCTGCAAAGCAGTGGCTGGCATGACAAGGCTCTGATGAAGCAAACACCGATGGCAGCAAGGAGATGCTGTTCTACAGTAACTCTGTGCCACTGCAGCAGAGCTGGCTATTGATTGAGGCTCTCACAGAGGAAACACAAAGCAATTGTGCTGCAGAACAGCAGAGCACCCCAGGGCCAGGGATGCAGACAGAAAAGGCTGTGGGGCCCCAGCACATCACCAGCAGCTGCACTTTGTTCTTTTAAATCATGCTTCAAAGCACTTTATGAATCCATCTCCAATATGGATCAGATAAACCAACCTTAGGATAATGCTTTAAAAGAAACTGAATTTATCTCTGGGAAGCAACAGGTCCAGTATAACTCCAGCATAATAAGGCTTCTTACCAGCTCTCCATTTCTGAAATAGCCTTCCAAGGAAGGCTCACACACCTTTCCCTCGTCTGGGGGTCACCCTGTCCGACAGCCTGCTGTTCTCAGCGCCTGACAGTGGCTGATTCACTCTGCCTGCTTTATCCCACCAAGTCCTGCATTACTTTACTCCTCCATAACCACTTCATCTTCACCCTTTTCTTCATGCGTTTGGTGAACAGCAAACCTTGAACTTCCTCACAGGTGCCTTGGAACACCTTAGACCTGCCTGGCAGTGCTGAGAGGACATTAAATACCCTGATTGCCTCTGAAGGAAGGAAGGAAAGCAGGACCCAGCTGCTGGAGAGGCTGGGAAAGGAGAGGGCATTGGGAGCTGCTGACACCTGAAACTCCAGACAGAAATACGGGCACTGCTCAGTGCTAATGCATTCAGCTGCTGGCCTCTGCATATATTTCTCTTTATTGTGTTGCTTTTCACAGAGTTTTGGCCTTGTACAGTTGCTGCACCCTACTGGGTCCTACTTTGCATTCTATTATTCCTCCAGTTCTATCCATCTCATAATTTCATACAGATGGCATTGAAGAGGTTGATTCATCTTGCAGTTTATCAACCCAGCGCTCACCTAGCAGCAGGGATTGATTACAACACCCCATTTCTGCTTAATTCCCTTGCTAACCCAGGTATTGCCCTGGATCTGTCCCCACAGACCTGCCTGCTGTGTCTGCCAAGCACACAGACAGCAAACGCTCAGCTCCTTCCCTTTGCAGGTGTGCAAGGAGCTCCTGCTTGCTATGAAATGTGGTGCCAAACAGAAAAGAAAGGTGTTGGTGCTGCTGTGAGCCGGCACTCAGAGGGGCAAGCTCAGGCTGCAGGGTGGGCACTGTCCTGGGCAGAGCCAGCAGCAGCACCCAATGCATCCCCTCACTGTTTCCCCCTGCAGACAGAGCTCTGTGCTCTGTGCTGTGCCAGGGCCAAGTCTGGCTCACATTGATCCAGGCCAGATCTGGCATGCAGCTCAGAAATGGAACCTGGCTTTCATGGACAGAGCAGCAGGAAGGAGAATGCAAATAACTGATTCTGGCTTCTCAAACTGCACACCAAACTCCATGGGCACGCTGTCCCAGGTGAGCTAAAGTGTCATGAAAACACTTTGCTAAACTCCTGCAGAGCAAAGGGAGCAGCCTGGGAAGAGCAGGGAGCAGCTGGGAGGAGCAGAGACTGACTCCTTCACCCCAGGGCTGAGTGAGGATCTGACACCTTCACCTGCAGATATTCCCAATTCTGCCCCAATTCCCACAGCCCCATTCACTCACCCCAGAGCTCAGTGAGGATCTGACACCTTCACCTGCAGGTATTCCCAATTCTGCCCCAATTCCCACAGCCCCACTCCCTCTCCCAGGGCTGGGGGCTCCCCCAGAGCTGGTCCCCCCACGATGGAGCCCTGCAGGAGATGCAGCCAGGCCCCCCTGTTCAAACAGCTCCTGTTAGCCCATGGAGCCAGGGCTGGTGCCTGGGGTCTGTGCCACAGCCTGGGTTATTATATTGCCCTGTTAAACTCCAGGGCTTGGCCTGAAATGAGGGAAATGATGGATGCCCTGCTGTCTGCAGGTGAACAGAGCGCTGTGGATATATCAGTATATTACACAAACTGCCACCTCTTTGGCAGCTGGGTTAAGGAAACCCAGGCAATAAAAAACGAGGTGGGAGCAGGGCCAGGGAGAAGTTCATGAGGAGGTGCAGAGCTGCCTTTCTGTGACATCCCAGCTGCATTTCCTTCTCATGGGAAGTGAAGAGTCCTCTCTCATTACAAGGGCTGGAAAAGACAAAATTGGCCCAGAAGAGTTGCCCTGATTGTTTTTCTTCCTGGCCTGAAGGATGAACAATACAAGATGAACAAACAAAGAAGCAACAGATGTTTCAGTGCCCTCTTGGAAAGTCAGGACATTCACAAACCCTGAGAGACTAAATCAGAACTGCAGCCCTGTGACTCATCTCCCACACCATAACCCAGGCTCATGCTCCCTCTTATTTCCCCAGCTTGGTGTTTAAGTGCTCACCTCCCCTGTCCTTCTTAAACCAATTAAAAAAACCTTACAGACTTCATTGCCATCCCACATTCACCCAAGAGCCCCTGGGGACTGAACATCCTGGAAACAAACTGGAAATCTAAAATTCTCTGTACCTTGAGATGATCTCTCGGTACAATTCCAACCACTGGAAAACAAAGAACAATATGGAATGGCAATTGTTTCAAATTCCTTCATTACCAAGGGCCCTTTTTTCCCCAGCTGTTCCAGTCCAGGCTGGCTGCATTTCCTGCACAGCACTGCAGAATCTGGCTCTGGCTACCACGGGTGGTCTGAGACACTTGCAAAAGAGGCAGGATTGTGTCACCTTGTGTGAAAAGTGCTTTGTTTTACAGGCTCACCCCGAGCAGCCTCTTTGCAGAACAAGCTGGGAATATCCAACTCTCATGCAACCCCTCCATGCTGAAGTCTATATAAGCTCAGGAGACATATCTGCCGACAGGGGACAGAAAAGCTTTCACTCTCTGCTCACAAAGCAGAGCAGGCTCTGCAGCTCGGCTGTGCCCCTGCACTTCCCTGGGCTGATTTTCACTCCTGGCCCATCCAGAGCTGCACATTCAGCAGGATCAGTGATGCTGGGCTGTGTTTAGTTTGTTTAACACCCATTTCAGTGATAACAGAGACCATCTCCTGGTGCTCCCACCCAGGCACAGCCCTGCTCAGGCACTGCCTCACTGCTCACATTTGCTCCAGGGCTGCAGCTTCTGTGGCTGGCACGAGCAGGACAGAATGAACCTGGAAAATCCTTACACATACTGCACCAGAGGAATGCAGGGCAAGGACTGAATCACAAACCAGAGTGACTCTAAATGAAATAACAGCAGGCTGCGGTGGCTGTTTGATATGGCTGCTCAGGATCTGACCCCCAAGGCTGGCACAGGGCAGGAGGCAGCTGTGGCACAGGGTGACTCTAAATGAAATAACACAGCAGGCTTGTTTGATATGGCCGTTCAGGATCTGACTCCCAAGGCTGGCACAGGGACAGGGGGTTCCTGCCTTGCCTGGAGCTCTGCAGGGGTATCCCAGGTGGGGACAGCATCCTCCTGCTCTCCCAGCTGCTCCTCCCTGCCTGGAGCCCAGCAGACCTGGTCACCTCCCCACAGGGCAGGCAAGGAACCCGTGTCCCCGTCCTCTGTGACATCTGAAAGCCATTATTTCCCTGCCAGCCCTGCAGGAACGCTTCCCACAGGAATAGGGAATGTTATGAGGGTTATAAACAGTTACTGGCACTCCAACGTGCTATCACTGCGGTATGAATTACTGCTGTGTGTCAGCAGGGCAGCCAGGGCAGCAGCCAGAGCCACCCCTGCCCTGCAGGGCTCTGTGGGCTCCCTGGGACCCCACCTCGGGTCCTGCCCAGAGAGGGGCAGAGCCCCAGCTGCAGCCTCATCCTGCTCACAGCACAGCAGCACACAGGGCTTTGGGCGCTTTTGTCCTTCTGCCAATGCGATTTGCAGTGTAACACCAATTTCCATCAATAGAGAACAGAGCTGCACTTCTGCCACACTCTTAAATTAAATAGAGTACACTAGAATACACTCATCTATATTTAGCTCCCAAAATATAAGCTACTTACACTCTCATCAGACCATATGTTTAAGCTGCACAGATTTTTTTTTCCCCATGTGCTCTGAAATTTACCCTTATTTTTAGCTTATGTTTTCTTGGGGTTGGCAGACGTTCTGTCACAGGAGATGTGTACAAAACGTGAAATATTAAATATTGCTCTCTGTGTGCTGTCCTGCAGAGCCCTCAGCTGAACGTGGCTGAGCCACCTCCCAGCCAGCTCAGCAGGAGCACAGGGAGGGGACAATGGGACAGAGAGGGGACAATGGGACAGAGAAATGGCACTGACACAGGGAGGGGACAATGGGACAGAGAAATGGCACTGGCACAGGGAGGTGGGACAGACACAGAGAGATGGCACTGTCACAGAGAAGTGGCACTGACACAGAGGACACAGGGAGGTGGCATTGACACAGAGAGGGGACACTGGCACAGAGAGATGGCCCTGGCACAGGGGGGTGGGACAGGCACAGGGAGGGGACACTGGCACAGGGAGGTGGCACTGGGAGCACTTGGGATGCATCAGGGAGCCAGAGGTGCTCTTTGTGCCTGGTGAGGAGGCTGCCCAGATGAGATATGGAGATTGATATTTGCAATGACAGGAGCTTGGATTAGTTGCTGAGGAAAAGCTGCCCCATTTTGGATTTTCTGTAGTGTGCAGTTTTCTAAGCCTAAGGAATGCATTTAGAAAGATAGAGAAAAAGTTAAAAGGGAATGATACTATAAAAGCCCTTTATTTTCCCCATATTCCTTCCTGCATGACTGAACTGGGTTTTATATGTTTTGATGATACCACAAATGTGACATTTCAGCCGAGAGCTATAGAGCCCTGAAAATAAAAATGTGTCCTGGAAGCACTGATGGATCTCTGACAGGGCTGGAGCTCCCAAACTAATGGGAAATGATGACAAGCCCTGCACACAGAATGAATGGGCTCAGCCTGAGCTGCAGCCTGGCTCACTGGCCTGGCACTGCTGTGGCCTGTGCAGTGTTTGTCTGTGCAATGATTGTCTGCCTTTAAACGTTTGATCACTATATGTAATCCAGTAAATCTCCAAGTGTTTCAACATATCTGCAGTGAAGACAGAGTCAGGCAATTATGCATAAAACATCCAAAATATAGTAGATACCTAGGAAAAAAGGTCACAGCTTCCTTTTTGGAGTGTGCCTTCCAGGAACAGTCTTCTGTAACCACTTAAAATTTGCTGCTCTGGTAGATATTCTTGCCAGTGCATTTGTTTTCTGCTGGCTAGTTGATAGTTGCAGGAAGAAAACTCAGAATCTTTTTTTTTTCTGAAGTGGAAGAATATTTATGTGTGATTCTGGGATTTTTTTAGACAATATATACTGAGTTCTAACTTTCCTCAAGAGAAAGGCAGAGAACGAGCTCAAATATGTAAATCCACTTCGGGGATATACAAACTACACAAATAGAGAGAAGTAAGAAGCTAATCACTCTGCAGACTATGAAGAATCAAAATATACAATATAGAAATATACTACATACTGAAGTTATGCTTTTGTTCCCTTGGGTAGAGAATTTACCACAATAAAGCACTAAGTCTCTGCAAATTCTTCATAAATTTTTTATGGGAAATTCTTCTATCATTCCTCAGGTTTTATGTTCACAGGACATATTTGGGTCTGATGTTTGTGTGGTTCACTGTGAAATACATTATTTAAAGTGACATCATGTACTTCAAGGTGGTTAGATAAGTGTAAGGTCACTTGTTCCTTAAAATAATGATCAGTGTTAATAATAACACAGCTCCTTGGTGGCAGCGCAGGAGAACTCAGACTGCAGGCAGGACCAAGAAAGGGAACATTTCAGCCACTCGTCAAACAACTCCAACAGCCAAAGCTTCAAGGCTTTGGTGTGCCTCTGGAATAATGCCCCCATTGTGGTGCATTGTCCCTGCCCTGCTCTCCAGGCTTGCAGCAGCCACATTTTGGGAAGTTTGGGGCATTTTGGAAGTGCAATCACCTGGGAATGTCCTGTTAGTGCAAACTGGCACCATTTCACTCACTCTGTGAGCTCTGCTGGCTGAGTCCGTGTGAAAACCTGGTCCCACAAAGCCTGAGCCCTTTTCTATAACAATGGAGCCCATTTCTATAACAATGGAGCCCATTTCTATAGTGATAGAACTCATTTCTATAGTGATAGAGCTCATTTCTATAACGATGGAGCCCATTTCTATAACAATGGAGCCCATTTCTATAGTGATAGAGCTCACTTCTATAGTGATAGAGTTCATTTCTATAACTATGGAGCCCATCTCTATATGATGCTTTCTCCCCACTTTGAGCAAGAGCAAACAAAAGCCTTTGACTAGGAAATAGATCATGTCAATACTAATACAAAGAGTTTCATGTATCAAAACCAATGGAAATCAGGACTCCAACGCTGAATAATTCTGGGGGAAAAGTTCTGTATGACTAACAAAACAACCATTGCACAGAAGGTGAAACTGAGAAATCAGAGGTTAGAAGAAAAACTCAATACTGTTCTAGCTTTTTAATTACTTGGAGTGCAAATGAATAGCATTACACTGCAAAGCCGACTTTCTTGATAGAGAAAAATCAATCCAGTTCTGAAAGCCTTTAAGTAATACGCCTAAAAAATTACCATATGCCTGCCAGATGCAAAAATCAAGAAAACTTATTTTTAGGTCAAGGTGGAAAAATCCACAAAGAAACAAACAAAAAAGCTTTCTCCCAAATCTGCCATTCCAAATCTTTTTGAAGGTAGAATTGGCATCCCTAAGGACAAATGGGAATCAGTAAGATTCCACCAGTGTGGCTGACTAATTGCAAAATCACTCAGGAAAAGCAAATTCCCTGGTGTGTCTGGTGCTTTCTCCAAAGTTATTCTTTTGCTGGCTATTCAGGCCGTATTTGATGTCAATTATCATAGCAGACAGAAACAAGAAATGAGGAATACAGACAGCACTGGCTCCTGGAGCTCTCGCTACTGAAATTATTTAAAACATCCTCAGGCAAATAAGAATTCTGCTGCAGAAGGTGCTGACAAGGAGCAGCACAACCCACACACAGTTCACTGTGAGCCCATCTCGAGTGCCACGGGATATTTTTTCCTTGCAGGTTGGTTAATTAGCTATCTCCTTGGGCAGTCAGTTCATGCATTGCCTGCCTCAGGGAGCAGGGAGGAGCGGCTGCAGTGCCCTGTGGGCATGGGGAGCTCGGCCTGGGGCTGAGTGCCAGCCCTGTTGGCAGCAGTGCAGGGCTGGCAGCAGTGCAGAGGAGGGAGCAATGCAGGGGTGGCAGTAATGCAGTAGAGGGACCATGCAGCACTGCAGAGCTGGCAGCAATGCAGAGGAGGGAGCAATGCAGCACTGGCAGCAATGCAGAACTGGCAGCAATGCACAGGAGTGAGCAATGCAGAGCTGGCAGCAATGCAGAGAAAGGAGCAATGCAGCACTTGCAGCAGTGCAGGGCTGGCAGCAGTGCAGAGGAGGGAGCAATGCAGAGAAAGGAGCAATGCTGCACTGGCAGCAGTGCACAGGAGTGAGCAATGCAGGGCTGGCAGTGCAGAGGAGGGAGCAATGCAGCACTTGCAGCAATGCAGCACTGGCAGCAATGCAGCGCTGGCTCATCTCCCCCAAGGCAGCTCCTCCCTGCCGTGCAGCAATGTGCTCTGAGCCAGCCCGTGCTGCCCCTGCAGAACGCCACTCCTCTTTTTGTGTCAAAAAGGGACAATCCCTCCTCAGCAGCTGCACATTTCCTGCCAGAACAACAACCCAACCCCTCCTGGCTGTAAATGGCATTATCCACCAGGAGAGCAGTTCCAGTGCCTGGGGAGCGGGCAGTGGGGAGGGAACAAACCCCAAACGTGGAGGGAACAAACCCCAAACGTGCCCTCTCCTCCTCTCTGAAGTGTGAGTGCTCTGCCCTCCTGACTCAATGGAGAATTCCTTATAGCAAGGACTTCACTTGTGTAACACGGTGCCAAACTTTGCATTGATTTTAAAATAATGACCTGGATTATTATTGTTTCTTTTTGCTTAATCGGTACATTCTGCAAGAGCCAGTTTCAATTGTATTTTAGTCCAGTTCTCTCTGTCAAAGTCCATCCACTGAAAAATTCTACCTGTGTTCTGCAGATGAGGGCAAGATTCATTGTTTTTCCTCAATCAATATATAAATTAGCCAACACTTAACTTGCCATAAAAATTAATTGGCTCCACATTGATTTGCCTCTCTCAGGGTAGCACCAGCATTTGTGTACCAACGGGAATTGCTTCTTCCCTTGTTTTATTTTCTTATCAGCAATGCTGTTAAACAAACCCAAGGTGTGTCCTGGCCACGAGCAAGAGAGAGAAGAGGAAGGGATTTGGGTGAGCTTTCGGGCAGAATCCCACTGCCCCATTCAGAGCTCAGAGAGAAGGGACAAGTGAGGAGAGGCTGAGCTTGAGGAGAGGGTCTGAGGTGCCTGCAGGGCAGCATCCCCCAATGCTGACATGTTCCTGCAGCTCCTGTCCTCCCCAGGGACAGCAGAGGGACTGGGAGAGACAGGAAAAGAGTGGGAAAGGGGAATGGGAGAGACAGGAACAGGGCAGGAGAGGGCACCAGGAGCAGGAGAGGGACTGGGAGCAGCAGCTGCTGAAAGAAGGAGCTGATAATAATCAAGAGGAGAAGATGCTAAAGGAAGCAAGGAAGGAGTTGATGATGATGGAGAGGAGAGGCTGATAGAGGAAGGAGCTGATAATCAAGAGGAGAAGATCCTAGAGGAAGGAAGGGGCTGGTAATCCAGAGGAGAAGCTCATGATGGAGAGGAGAAGATGCTAAAGGAAGGAGATGATAATGGAGAGGAGAAGCTGATAGAAGAAGGAGCTGATAATGGAGAGAAGATGCTAAAGGAAGTAGATATAATTGAAAGGAACTGCTGAAGGAAGGAAGGAGCTGGTAATCCAGAGGAGAAGCTGCTGAAGGAAGCGGTTGATGATAATGCAGAGGAGAAGATGCCAAAGAGAGGAGCTGATATTGGAGAGCAGGGGCTGCTGAAGGAAGGGGTTGATGATGATGATGCAGAGGAGAAGCTGATATTGGAGAGGAGAGGCTGCTGAAGGAAGGAGCTGATTTCAGAGAGCAGAGGCTGCTGAAGGAAGGAGCTGATATTGGACAGCAGGGGCTGCTGAAGGAAGGGGTTGATGGTGATGGAGAGGAGAAGCTGATATCGGAGAGCAGGGGCTGCTGAGGCCTCCCTGGTGGAGGGAAGGCCCCAGCAGGCCCTGGTGGGGAGCCCTCACTGCACAAAGGGACAGAGCAGAGGCAGCTCCCCACAGAGGAGAGGAGCAGCTGCTTGAGGGTGCAGTGTGAGAGCATGGCAGCAAAGATGAGCACCCCTCGGTTCCCCAAGCACTGTGTTTGTTAAAATGGACCAGCACTAGCATGGAACAATGCTAAATTAGTCCTGGCTCGCAGTATCTCAGTAAAACATGCCTTTTCTCCCAGAACCAAACAATTCCTCAAAGTGGCACTGCCCCAAACTGTACTTGAGGGAAAAGCAGCTGCATTAAGAATTCCCAATTTGCATCTAATCTTCACGAGAGGATTCTCACAGAGGCAGCAGCAGCCAGGAGCTCATAACTCTCCAAACTGCAGCTGCACATGTTCCTGTTCTGCAAAGAGCAACGAGGAAACAAAGCCCTGGAGAGAACTCCAAGTGCTCGAAATGAGTGTATGAGAAGTTTTCCTCCAGATGTGAGGCAGCTTTCTCTGCAGTGCCAGGCAGGAGTGAGGGATGGGAGTGCTGTGAGTGCTGCCCTCCTGTGCCACCGCATCATTGTCCCATTGTCCCTGCACTTCTGGGCCCTCTTTGTACCCAACGTGCCTGATGCACACCCTGCTGCTGCTCCTACAGCTGAAAGTAGCCTGGAACACAGGAATTCACAGCCACAAAATGAGAGGAACAGCACATTTGTCTTTCCAAACAAACTGGTAGATGAAACCAGCACTGGGAGATAAAAGAAACAATGGGAAGGATTCCACTGATTGGTGAATGGAAAAAGATGTTTGCTTTTATCAATAAACTTTAGGTTTGCTGATAAACAAAATTGGACATTGAGAGATGAAAGAAACAATGGGGAAGAAAAACCCCTAAATTCCATAAGAATTAAAAACTTAAAAGGTGGGTTATACATTGGAGGGGAATCTTTGGGACCAGGCGTATTAGAGAGTCTGAACATCTCAGGTACCTCAGAAATGGGGAAAGGGAGAAGGAAAATGTGGCTGGGAAATTGGGATAAGAAGGAGGCTGCATCCTCCAAACATGTGAGAGACCCCAGGGGAATGCCCCATGGCCTCTCCCTTTATTGGAATAAAACCAGAAAGGACAGCTCTGTCTCCTTTTGTACATGAACCCTGGTGTTTGTGGGTTAATTTTCCTGACAAACACGTGTGTTACATCAGCCACAGCTGTGTCAGACTGGAGCTCCAGCATGGGCAGAACCCAAGGCTGATGCTCTGTGGGCTCCACAAAGCTCTGGTGCTGTTTGACACCATTTCCTCCTCTGCTGCCTCCCCTGACTTTTTCCAGAGCACATCGTGCTGCATCTCAGCCCTGACACTCATCCCTTCTGAATTTCTACCCTGTGCTGTAATTCCTTGGATCGCAGCAGAGAAATGTTAGTGCTTCTCCAGTTGTTCCTGCTATGAAAAACATCTTGCTGGAAACAGGATTTTTTTTTTTTTCAGATAATCATTTTACAGAATGTGCTGTTGCCTCACTACAAACATCTGGGCAGGTCAGGGCTGAGCTGCCTGCAGCCCCTCAGTCTCCACATCCTCCCCAGGCCTGGAGGAGGTTCTGGGGGTTTCTGTGAATTTCTGTGCTCTGGACACGGTAACTCACTGAGCTGGTGAAGAGCAGAGCATCACCACTTTTTACATCTGTCAAAAAATGTCTCTCTGTCCCTGAAGCCTTCCTGAATAACAGACCATTGCAATTTAGTGTATTAAATTGTCCTCTTAGAGGACTTAATTCAGGCAAAATTTTGGTGATGAAGAAGAGCAATGAAATAGATTCAGTGTTCACAGAGGCTGTGCTGCAATTACAGCCAATCCCCCTGGCAGAGCCCAGCCTGCTCTCCCTGGCCCACGAATTAACCTGAATTAACCTGAATTAAGAGGTTTTTATTGGCTCTGACGCGAGTTCTGAGCCCCACAGCCCAGCCCTGCCAAGGGAAGCACAGACACAGCACTGACAGATATTCCCTCTACCCTTCCCTAATTAATAAATTAGTCCCCGCTTGGAATACCTCGTGTTTTAAAATGTGGCTGGGAAATTGGGATAAAAAGGAGGCTGCATCCTCCAAAAATTGGAGAGACCCCAGGGGATGCCCCACGGCCTCTCCTCTATTCAAATAAAGCCAAAAGGACTCCTGTGTCTCCTTTTTGGACAAAAACCTGTGGTGTTTGGGGATGAATTTTCCTGACACATTCATCCTTCCCCTCCTCGGGGCTCTGCTGCCTGGAGCAAAGAGAGATTCCTGACAAATGCAGCGTTCCTGTCTGTGTCCCAGAAAAGGGAAAATCGCAGGTTGATCCAAGAGCTGCCAGTGAATCATCACCTCTGCAGCACGGGGACAACCTGGGCAGGCACAGCAATGTGCATTTTGGAAATATCTATGCAAAACTCTCTCTTCACAAGTGCCCACCTCCGAGAGGCCTCTGGGGACATTTGGGGCTCTCAGTTTGGAAAATGTCAGCAAAACAGCACATTTCACGCCTGGGCCTCGGGGATCCTCCCTGCTGCTGCTCCAGCCTCACCAAAAGCCCAACAGAAGGAAGATAAACCGCTTGGAAATAGCTTTAAAAGGAAAATATGATAAAATATTCAGGAGAACATCTAAGAGATGTATTCTAGGAAATGTTTAAGAATTTAAATCTTTCCTTGCTGCTCCCATTCACGGCTGTAAGTGGGTCAGAGATGCTGCACTGCCTCCTCTCAGCCCCTCAGAGCCTGAGCTCCTCCATTCTGATATCAAACTATCAATCCTGAGCTCCTCCATTCCACTGATATCAAACCATCAGAGCCTGAGCTCCTCCATTCTGATATCAAACCATCAGAGCCTGAGCTCCTCCATTCCACTGGTATCAAACCATCAAACCCCTCAGTTATCTCTGTGTGGATCAAAAAGCAAAAACCACAAGGGAATTGTTGTTGCTGAGCACCCCAGTGGGAAATCAGCATTTCACCCCAGTGTGCTGCAGGCTGCACGAACACACCAGAGCACAAACACACCAGAGCACACACAAACACACACCAGAGCTGAAACACACAGCAAAACACACAGCAGAGCACACACACAGGGACTCTAGCTGCCTGGGCACCCTGCAGCCTTTGGCAGTGAGGAGAAAGAAACCACACTTTCTTTCTGGGGAAAAGAGAATGTGGCAGCCGCAAATGGCAACTGAACTGCTGCTAAAAACGCCCACAAAAATCATGGGAGAAATAAAATGCCCACAAAAATCACGGGAGAAGCGCAAAGAAAGGATCCCAGGCACAGAAGTTCAGCAGAGCCCAGAGAGCAGCCCCGTCTCACTTACCAGGGTGTGGCTGAGCTGGATGGTAATGAGGGGAGAGCCCGACAGGTTGTAGGACAGCTGGGGCAGGGGCTCCACCTTGATGGAGATGAGCAAACTGCTGGCTGAGATCAGCGAGCCCCTGTGGGCAGCAGCTCCAGCAATCCTTGGGAAGAAGCAAACACGTTAGGGAACAGAATAACCACTGGGGTTTAGTTCATACACAACAGCAGAGGGGCACAGACCCTCCCTGTTCCCTGAGACCCTCTAGGGCAGCCAGGTCTGGCCCCAGAGGTGCCACAGGAGCAGAGGCTGTGCACCTGTGAAGGATGGGGACAGCTCTGGGCACCTGTACAGGATGGGGACACCTGTGAAGGATGGGGACAATTCTGGACACCTGTACAGGATGGGGACAGCTGTAAAGGATGGGGAGAGCTCTGGACACCTGTACAGGATGGGGACAGCTGTATGGGATGGGAACAATTCTGGACACCTGTAAAGGGTGAGAACAGCTCTGACACCTGTAAGGGATGGGGACACCTGTGAAGGATGGGGACAGTTCTGGACACTGGGGACTGCCAGCAAAGCTCCTCCTTCACACTACTTCTCCTTGCAAAGGTTCTCAAGCCTTGCTGGAAGTATTTGAGGGAATCAGGGAGAATCCCAAGGAGGGAATTAGGGAGAATCCCAAGGAGGGATCCAAACAATTTCCTGAAAGCAAGGAGGAAACTGGCAGGGGGCTGGATGGTCAAACAGATAAATCAGTGTGTGAGACACAGACAAACCGCACAAAATAAACACGGGAATGTATTCAGAGGTGATTTGTAGCTTTACCTTGAAAAATAGATTATGTCTATAATCTATATTATAGTCTATAATCTATCCAATAGATTTGTTGGAGGGAAAGACAGGTCACAACACACACAGCTGAACTGGACTAAATAGCTGATTAGACTGGAAATTATTTTATTCTAGGGGGAAGTCATTTTGCGGTACATAAGAACCCTTATTTTTAGGTAAAACTTATGAGTTTGGCATTTTCACACATTCAGGAGTAACTGAGATCCATCGGGTTTCAGGGTAGACTTTTTTACCCTCTCAGTACCAAACTGGAGGATTAAATAAATGACTGCTGTCATCTGTGCCTTGAGCAGTGGATTAATGGGTTTCACCAGGGAAATGTGAGCCTGGGTGAATTAACCACCAGCCTGGGTTCCCAAACACAGCCCACCTGGAAAGGGCCAGAAACAGATGAAAAACCACCTTGTTTGCACCCACCACCTGTCTGCAGTGGTTTCTTATTTTTATTTCAGAAAAACCCCAAAAACCTCACGTCAGAGGCTGAAATAACTGTACTGAGCTCCTTGTCACAGAACAGAGCTCATTTAGCACAACCCTTCAGTTCTGACCTTAAAAACCCATCAGCACCAGATATTACTTCTGCTCCCAGAAACCTGCAGGGAATGGGACTTGTTCATCTGAGGCAGAATTTGCTGCTCTGATACAGCAAATTTCAGTTTAGGTAAGGAGTTGTGAAGTTAAACTCATTATCCAACAGTTTGGGGTTTCTCCTACCCAGATTAGGAACGTGGATGCTTTCCCCACACCCTTCCTCTGCTTGTTTTCCCTTCAGAGACCCTGGTGAATTTTGGAGTGTGACAAACCCTCACAAGCAGCAGGGAATGGGGTTCCTGCAAAGCCAGAATTGGGGAATGGAGCTCCTGCAGAGCCAGAATTGGGGAATGGAGCTCCTGCAAAGCCTTTCCTCACCCTGGCCCTGGTGCCAGCCCCACGTTTACACAAACTGCCCTGAGCAGCAGCAGGATGGGCTCAAACATTGCTGGGTTTCATCTTCTCTGGGTGAACAATCAAAAGCTGCTCCCCTCGGAAACTGGTATTTATGGAGCCTGAAAATAGCTCTGTGTCTGCACAGCACAAAAGCTCCAAGAGTGCCGGTTTTGGCTTTCCACCACAAGAAAAGAA
Source organism: Zonotrichia albicollis (assembly GCF_047830755.1). Classification (NCBI taxonomy): domain Eukaryota; kingdom Metazoa; phylum Chordata; class Aves; order Passeriformes; family Passerellidae; genus Zonotrichia; species Zonotrichia albicollis. The sequence goes on from NC_133836.1 coordinate 404,058, forward strand.
GGGTGGGTTTCAAATTACAGGTGTGGAAGTAGCCCAGTGGTAGAAGGACACAAAAGAAATTCTCTAAAACAAACTACTCTGAGAAAAAAAAAAATCTATGAAAAGTAAGCAAAAAAGTTATAACAGTAGGCACAAAAAAGAAAAGCAAGAAGAAAATAAGTGCATACTTATTTTAAAACATCTTTGAGTACCTGGGGTTTGGCTCCACAGAGAAAGAATAGCTAAGGCAGCATTCCCTGAATTATTACCTTTTTGGATGCAGCATTCCCTGAATTATTACCTTTTTGGATGCTGGTTTGGGCAGACCTGCATCTACAGGTTTAAGGACAAGATCTCGTAGTGCATGATATACTGCAGACATTGCGGTTTGAGTTAATTGTAGAAATGTAGGAAACATTTCTTTGCCAGCGATTTTGTGTTTCTTTACAATTGTGAACAGGGCAGACCCTTGATTCTGAAAATGAGTGCTGAAATCAAACCCAGCTCAGGGGAGCAGGAACGGATCTCCAGGCTGCCCTGCCGCAGATTTCAGGGAATGCACTCCAAGATTACAGATCTGTTCCTTTTGTGTGCCACATCCCCAGGATCTGACAGTGCTTTAAATACAGAGCTTTGACATGCAGCATCTTCAGCAAACTTTGACCTGAGCCAGGATCACTGTAATTCTCTTTGTCCCTTTGAAAAATTGAGATTACATCTTATTACCCTAACAAATTGCACTGATCCTCCTCTTTGGAAAACATAGGCTCTGCTAAGTTATTGCCCCCATTTCTTCACGTGAGCACAAAATATTGCAGAGTGGAGGCAGAGCTGCCTTAGAGCCACCTGTGAGAGAGCAGGGCAGGGAACAGCACAGCCTGTAACCACTGGGAAATGCCATTTAGGGATCACCTGAGTGCGAACAGCCAGCAGCACAGCCTGTAACCACTGGGAAACGCCCTTTGGGAATGGCTGAGGGGTCACCTGAGTGTGCTCAGCCTGGATTGTCACCTGAGCAGCCAGGCACTCACCTGGTGTCCTCGGGGCTGATGTTGTTAAAGAAGTGATGCATGCTGTGGTAGAGCAGGCCCACGATGGTGATGCAGCCTGTGGAGAGGGAACAGGGTTAATTCCCCAGAACAAGGAGAGAGAGCAGGGTTATTGCTGAGAACAGGGACAGGGAGCAGGGTTATACCCCAGAACAGGGTTATTGCTCAGAACAGGGACAGGGAGCAGGGTTATACCCCAGAACAGGGACAGGGAGCAGGGTTATACCCCAGAACAGGTTATTGCTCAGAACAGGGACAGGGAATGGGGTTATTGCAGCAGCAGAACCCTTCCAGGGCTGCAGCCCCTGTTCCCTCCTTGCCCATCCCTGCCCTGTGACCGTGCTCACAGGGGTCTGAGGGAGAGGGAAGAGACGAGGATCTGACTCCGTGTTTCAGAAGGTTTGATTTGTTATTTTATTATATATATTACATTAAAACAAAGCACAACAATGTTCTGAAAAATCAAAGAAGACCTGTATGGTGAGGAGCTCCAGAAGTGGGAAAGGGAAAAACTCCCCTCACATGCTATTTTTGGCATTCCAAGTTGGTTTGCAATTACAACAACCTGGGAGGACTTGCAGTCTGCAGCCAGAGCCCCTGCCAGTGCAGAGAAACAGAGCTGCCACCCCCAATCAGGCACACAGGTCAGTAATTAGCAGGAGATTCCTCACTGCAGGTTATTTTCAGCTAACTTTGCACTTCACAGAGCAGGGACCGACCATCCCTCCCCAGAGGTGGCTGCAGAAAAGCCTCTGGGTGGGTAAATTCTGTGGGCTGGAATTTGGGGCGCACAAGTCACATTTTCAAACATTTGAGAATGGAGTAGATGCTTTTGTAAATGGGTTCCTTCAAGCTCTGAGTAAAGCACAGATAATTAACATTGCTATTTCAGAGTCTTGACTAAAGGTGCAGATTTTAGCCATGCTTCTTTGGGGATTTTTAAAACTTTTGCATAGGTATTGATTTCTGAGTTCTGCCTTTTTGCCATGACTGTAGTCTGTATCTTCATTCTGTTCATGTAGCTGCTATTGCTTAAACCTCTCATTTTACAGTTTAATTTTAGACAAAAGACCAATTTTGCGTGAAGGGATAGGTAATACCTGACCTGACATCCTAGAATTTCTTAAAAATAACCAGTTCAGATAATTATGAAAGAATAATTGTGAAATTATGGCTTCTCTGATGTAAAAATGTGTCAGAATGAAATGGCTTCGGTCTCTGTAGCTCAGCCCCATTATTCAATATTAATCCAATTAGTATGAGAACAGCACCACATTAATTGCTCGTTAGCCTGACAGGGCTGCTGCTGCTTCCTCAGGCTCAGTGCAATCCACAGGGATCAAATCAGTTACCTGGGAAAACAGAGTGAACCAAAAGCTGTTCCACAGCAAAATTATTCTGGGTACCCTGTGCACACGGGTCCAGTTCTCTCTTTGGTCTCTTCCTTACCTTTTCCATGGAAAGCCTCGCTGGGAATGGAGATGTAGCTCTGCCCCCGGGATGGGAACCGATAGTGGGACACATTCAGGCTCTGAGGGAGCATTTTGACCACAGCATAATCTGTGGGACAGCCAGACAGAAACATCAGCGCAGCCCCTGCACCCCCTGCCTGCCTGACCTGCCTCCCTGAGCTGCTGCAGCCATTTCAATGTTTCTGTGTTAAACCCCAGAACAGGCTCCGAGCCCCCCAGAGCCCCCAGCCCTGCTCAGAGCCCCCCAGGAAAGGCAGAGCAGCCCTCCTGCAGGCACTGAGCCCTGCACCTGAGACCCCAGTGTGTGATACACACAGTGATGGGTGCCTGGGGCTGCTCAGTTATTCACCCCTCTGAGGGGGCTCAAAAGGCAGAGCAGGCAGCCAGAGCAGATTAAATACCTCTGACACCTGCAGCATCCAAAGGTGCAGATCAAATTAGGGCGCCAAGATGCTAACCCGCAGTAAAATAAAATTCTCCAAAAAGGTCAAAACTATTCCTATCATTTTCAGTCTCTTGCAAAACCACTGCAAAGATGAAGGTTTTGTAGCACCCAAACCTCCAGGGGCTGCACATGAGCTCCAGGCCCTTTAACTCCATTAGCACAGCATTACTGAGCCCTTCACATGTAACCCTGATTCTGAATCCTCCCCAAACAACCCCAGGGAAGCCCAGGCACAGCCAGAGCCCATCACCTCCAGTGACAAATAAAACTCAGTTTGGCATTGCTCAGAGGGATGAGGAGCTGTGTATGTGCTGGCAAGGAGGGCTCAGGCCCAGGGGTTCAGGAGAAGAGGAGCAGCTGTGCCACCCCCAGCAGCTGTGCCACCCCCAGCAGCTGTGCCAGCTGTGCCAGCCCCACCAGCTGTGCCAGCTGTGCCAGCCCCACCTGCCACGGACGAGGAGCCCTCGAGGGTCACAGGCAGCGAGTTCCCCTCCAGGTGCAGGGACAGGTGAGCCAGCACCGTGTCGATGGTGTGGATCAGGCTGCTGAGCACGGCGGGGCTCTGCGGAGGGACGGACACACAGACACGGGTCAGCAGGGACAGACAGATGGACACGGGTCAGCAGGGACAGAGCCCAGCCCAGGGGCTCCCACCCTCCCTGGAGAAGGTGTCACCCAAACCAAGGCCACCCAGAGTGTAATTCCCAAAATGTTTGTATGTCGCAGATATCTTTTCATGAAAAATCCTTTCCTTAGGATTTTCCCTCCTGAGAAGCTGAGAGGCCTCAGGAACAAATGTAAACATTGATTATCTGCTGCTGTGGAATGCAACAGGTGCATCTGTGATTGGGCTCATGTGGTTGTTTCTGATTAATGGCCAATCACAGTCAGCTGGCTCAGACAGAGAGCCAGAGCTACAAACCTTTGTTATCATTCTTTCCTTTTCTATTTTTAGCCAGCCTTCTGATGAAATCCTGTCTTCTATTCTTTTAGTATAGTTTTAATGTAATATATATAATAAAATAATAAATCAGCCTTTTTAAACATGGGGTCAGATGTTCATCTCTTCCCTCATCCTCTTACCCCTGTGAACACCATCACATCTGCAGGGCAGCCAAAGCAGAGCTGCCCCACAGCCAGCTGCACTCAGCACTGAGCAGGATGAGGCCACAACTGGGCAGAATTGTTCCTGACAATATCCAAAGATTGGCACCAGGTCTTGCTCGGAGCACCAGCTGAGACGCCGCAGCTCAGCCTTTCTTTCATCTTTATTCTAATGCTCCTCAGCATAGAAGGAACTTTAACCCTCCAGGCTGAAACTTGATTCATGAAATCTCACAGTTAATGCATGTTCTAGTGAAAAGGAAACCTGTTTTATCTGAAATCCATTTACACCAGAGATGAGCAAGGATCTGACACTAAGAACTTAAATCAATTAGACATCCTTTGGTCTCAAAAGCATTTTAGGCTTCAGTGAGACCTCCCTGTGCTTTAGCTTCTCATTCTCTCAGTTTAAAAGCTCTCTTTCCTGAAATCTGTGGTTTTTTTTAAGATCCAAGTAAAAAACTCAGGAAATATCTGGATTCACCCCGCAGGTCTTTCATCAGTGACAGATGATAAAATAAGTCATAGTGCCAAAAAGAGAAGTAATAATGGCAATCATTTCAGTTACCATCATGAGGATTTGTGCTGCTGAGGGAAATCACCAATCTGAGCCCATTTCTCTTACCTCTGGTCCATCAATCCAGTCAGACAGCAACAGGAAGTCTTCAATAGCTTTCAAAAACGCCTGAAAGACAAACAAAACTCGATTACTTATTGATCAGCTACATCTCCTGGCAGGGCAGATCTCTGCCAGGGTTTTCTCAGGTCCACGTTAGGATGCCAAGCCCACTTCCACTGCAGCATGGCTGGCCATTAATTACAAACAAGCACATGAGACCAATCCCAGATGCACCTGTTGCATTCCACAGCAGCAGATAACCATTGTTTGCATTTGGTCTCTGAAGCTTCACAGCTTCTCAGGAAGAAAAAATGCCAAGAAAAAGATTTTCATGAAAAGATGTCTGCGACAGAGTCCTGCTGGCATGCAAGGGGAAAAGGGAGCACAGAAACTGCACTGAAAATTAAAAAGGAAAACCCACATTTCCAGCTCAAACTCATGCATTAAAAAGCCTTCAGAGAATGATTATAGTCATTCCACACAGTGAGATGTGGAAGACACCACACAACAAACCCAAGTCAGACTTGTCAGAAGCGATTCATTATAACGTGTGTCAGTAATCAGAGAGTTTATTGCACATCACTTAAATCAAATTTCCTGGCGCTGTGAGGCGTGCACGATCAGGCAGAGATAACTGCACAGCAAACCTCGGTGCCTGTCTGTCAGAATTAGCTGCAGACAATGCAGAGCCCCACATCAATCAGGCAAATGACAGGCTGCTGTGTATGATCAGACTCTCGTATTTGTGTCCCAAAATAGCTCTGCTAAGGATAATCACGGCCCAATTTCTGCCTGCAAATGGCTGTGGTGGCACCCAGAGCAGCCCCAGCAGGGACTGCAGTGATGTGGGAGCAGGTACGGGCAGGATGCTGCTCCCTCTGCAGCCAGAGCACACGGAAATATTCGGGGAAAACAAAGGAAACAACGAATTAAGGCTTTTCAGAAGGGCTTTTGCTGCTGCATATTAAACTGTGATCCGTGAAATCCAAGCTTTAGAGTTTGCAAATGCTCAGCTTTTAACGCAGTGTCTCAGTCGCTGTCCCTGTGGTTTGCAGAGGGTTTATTTGTGTTTTTTGTCTGAGCAAAGCGCCCTTGTCACTCTGGAATTACCCTCGGGCTTAGGGGAACAATCAGCAGCGGGGCCAGAGCTGATTCCTGCAATAATGGCTTGGCAGTGCTGAAATCAGGGAATTAGATGCCCATCGCTTTCCAGCACTGTTATAACTTTATGTCAGTTATGCTATAACTTTATGTTAGTCATGTTATAACTTTATGTTAGTTATGTTATAACTGTATGTTAGTGCCCATCACTTTCCAGCACTGTTATAACTTTATGTTAGTGGCACATGGCCCCTGTTCTCAGCTCACCCTGCAGAAAACACCTGCTTACTTTTTCCCCTCTCTGCATTGGCTTGGATAAAACAAATTCCTTCAGCCCATTTCAGAGGGGACAGTGACTCCAGCACCTCCCTGGGCAGGCTGTCCCAGCGCCTGAAACTATTTCAGAAAAGGATTTTACCCTAAAATCCAGCTGGAGTCTCCCCTGGCACCACCTGAGGCCATTTCCTCTTGTCCTTGTTGTTTGGGAGAGCAGACCCAGCCCCTCAGTGCCTTCCTTGCTCAGGATGGGTGCAGAGGCATAAAGTGACACCTCCAGGGAGATTTCAGACATTCAGAGAGACATTTCAGCTCTGCTCAGCTCCTGCTGCTCCCTAAAGAGCCACTGCCCTTTTCACAGGCGATGTCTGCAGTGAGCAGAGGCTTCCCAAGCTGCCCTGGCCATGCCAGGCTCACCTGGGCCCCACTCACCTGTGCCAGGCTCAGCGCCGTGGGCTGTGCCAGGGCTTGGCTGGGCAGGCTGCAGGACACGTTCTGCAGGTGCCCCAGCAGGGACAGGGCCGAGGGAGAGCTGCCCCTGTGCTGGCTCAGCGCCGCCAGGACCGGCTGGTACGCGTCCGTGGGGAGCTGCAGCGGGACAAAATCAGCTCAGGAGAGACCAGGTTATCCATAGTGCCCTCAGCAGGGACAGAAATCAGCTCAGGAGAGACCAGGTTATCCATAGTACATCCCAGCAGGGACAGAAATCAGCTCAGGAGAGACCAGGTTATCCATAGTGCCCTCAACAGGGACAGAAATCAGCACAGGAGAGACCAGGTTATCCATAGTGCCCTCAACAGGGACAGAAATCAGCACAGGAGAGACCAGGTTATCCATAGTGCCCTCAACAGGGACAGAAATCAGCCCAGGAGAGACCAGGTTATCCATAGTGCACTCAACAGGGACAGAAATCAGCCCAGGAGAGACCAGGTTATCCATAGTGCCCTCAAGGGGGACAGAAATCAGCACAGGAGAGACCAGGTTATCCATAGTGCACTCAACGGGGACAGAAATCAGCACAGGATATCCCAAATTATCTGTGTGGGCCCAGGGAGGGAAGGAAGGAAAGGAAGGAAAGGAAGGAAAGGAAGGAAAGGAAGGAAAGGAAGGAAAGGAAGGAAAGGAAGGAAAGGAAGGAAAGGAAGGAAAGGAAGGAAAGGAAGGAAAGGAAGGAAAGGAAGGAAAGGAAGGAAAGGAAGGAAAGGAAGGAAAGGAAGGAAAGGAAGGAAAGGAAGGAAAGGAAGGAAAGGAAGGAAAGGAAGGAAAGGAAGGAAAGGAAGGAAAGGAAGGAAAGGAAGGAAAGGAAGGAAAGGAAAATTATCAGAATGGTTTTTAGCCTCCTATATTTTCAAAGTTAATAGCAATACTTCAGAAGTCGCTTCCTTTTTTTCATTATTTAATATAGTAAATATTTAATTTAACAAGGAATTTCCGTTGTGTTCCCACCTTCCCACAGTGGCTAAAACTTCTGCCCATGCATGTCAAAAAGCATTTATAATATAGATATGAAAATAAGTGCCATTAACAGAAACCAGGCAGGGAGGAGGGTGTGTAACTCTGATTTATGCACGTTCTGCCTTTATGGAAGAGTCTGAGCTCTGTCCTACCACTGGGCTTGTCGTGGTTGTCATCACAGACCAGGGCAGCGTTGAGGAGAGCAGGACTTGCACACCTGGGGAAATGCAAACACAAATGAGGCTGTTACAAATCTGGATTTCTTATATCAGATACATAATTTTATATATAAATTCCCACCTCAGGCTGGATCAGTTCCAACTGAAAGCAACAGATTTCCTGTTCTGTGGATTTTATTTATTTCCAGTACTGTAGCCACGCAGCCTTGTGACAGAGAAATCAAATTTTCTTCTAATCTATATCTGAGCGAGAGTTATTATTTGCCAGGGGTGTGGAATCTCAATCCAACACTAGCTGCATGCACAGGACCCATTTCTCTCTCAGATCCAAAAGGAACATGAACATTCACTCAATTAAAAACCAGGCTGTTCTATTTGCTTATGTCAAACCACATTACCCTGCTTCAACCCTGCTAGAAATCCTCCAAAATCAATAAATAGATATCATAACCTTTCTACTTATGTTCATTACTATTGTAATACCCATTGCTTCCTCTGAGAATATTCTAATTTCATACATTAAGTGGGAAATTTTATTAAATCAAATCAGCCTATTATTTTAAAGAGAAAAGCCAGAAATTAAATGGCCACATTTCCCAGGTGCCCCAAAACACCTGATCACATTAAAGCAATGTTGGCTTGGAGTTCTTCTGTCTAATTAAAAAAAATATATACCTAGCATCCCTTTACATTTGAATTCCTAAGCCCCTGGAAAATACACATCCAGCTTCACTTTCAATTAAGAGGCACACATTTATTTTTCACAGTGTTCTGATAGTTCCACATGACACTAAAAAACCTGTGGAACCAGGAGTTTAGGGGAAAACCCACCAACAGAGCAATTAATGCCATGGAAATTGCAGTAAAGTCACAGGTGCTCACGGCATGAGCATCTCAAGGCACAAATCAAGGAGTTTGGGATGCAGCCTCCTGAAAACCAGCAAGGATTAAGGGTGGGATGCAGGCAGAATTCTGCACAGCTCTGGAAAAATCTGGAATTGGCAGAATGGGAGGGCCAGGAGGGTTTCAGAAGGGAGCTCCCAGCACTGATGTGCAGAATCAGATTTGGGGCCCAGAGACCCCCCAGCACAGCCCAGAGGGAAGGAGCAGGATTTGATTCCCTGGGAGGACCTTCCCAGCCTGTCACAGGGCAGTGCTGGGTCCACAGGGGTTAAAAGGGGGTTAAAATGGGGTTAAAGAGGGGTTAAAGAGGGGTCTCCCTGTGTTTATTTAAGCCATCCCTCCCTGGCAGTGGGACAGGGCACACACACTGATGAATGGGGGCAATTTGAAAAGCTGCTGCTCTGGGGTTTGGCAGCAGAACATTTCTGCGGCGCTGCATTAATCACAGAGGGTGAATAATGGCAGCTGGAGCTGGACAGTGTTATAGTAACCCTCCACTGTTGTCAAAGACACTGCAGCCAAATGCAAAAGCATTTTTTCCACCATGAGCACAGCATCATAAACTTTTTAAAGATTGAAAACTATGAAAAGTGAGCAGCCTTTTTTGACAGGTGCCCTGCCCCAGCCCCACTCACCCATGGCGGCCGTGAAGCACTGGCACACCGCGTGCAATCTGATCTTTACTTGTGCCCATTTTATGATTGTGTTTTAATACTGAATAAATTCTCCTTGTTAATCAAACTGGCTAATTCATTTATAACACAAACTATGAAAAGTGAGCAGCCATTTCTCAGAGGTGTCAGGAGGCACACCCAGCCCCTCTCACCCATGGCGGCAGTGAAGCACTGGCGCACCTCGGGCGAGCTGGTCTTTGCTTGTGGCCTTTTTACAATTGTATTTTAATTGTGGAATAAGTTCTCCTTGTTAATCAAACTGGCTAATTCATTTATAGCACAAACTGTGGAAAGTGAGCAGCCATTTCTCACAGGTGCCCTGCCCAGCAGTCCCCATGCCCACCCTGCCCCACTCACCCACAGCGGCAGTCTGATCTGTGCTTGTGACCTTTTTACAATTGATTAATAAGGAGAATTTATTCAGTATTAAAATACAAACTGTTTAATTCATTTATAACACAAACTGTGGAAAGCGAGCAGCCGTTTCTCACAGGTGCCCACCCAGCCCCACTCACCCACGGCGGCAGTGAAGTACTGGCGCACTTCACACAGGCTCAGCACCCATCTGATCTTTGGCCTTTTTACAATTGTATTTTAATTGTGGAATAAATTCTCCTTGTTAATCAAATTAATTAATTAATTTATTTATTTATAACACAAACTGTGGAAAGCGAGCAGCCGTTTCTCACAGGTGCCCAGCCAGCCCCACTCACCCACGGCGGCAGTGAAGTACTGGCGCACCTCGCGCGGGCTCAGCGCCCTCTCCCAGATCACAAACTCGTCGAAGGCGCCGCTGACCGAGCGCGGGGCCGCTCCCTCCGTGCCCAGCAGGTCAGGGCTGGCGTCCCCATAGTCGTAGAACACCTTCCCCTCGGGGTCCGTGGTGCTCAGCGTGCCGTTCACGTACACCTTCAGGCCTTCCCGCGACCGCCAGGTGAACAGCACGTGCGTCCAGTAGGGACCTGCAAGGGAGAGGCACAGCAGGGATGGGGGCAGCTCCAGAGCCCCCAGAACGGGGTCCAGTGGGGACCTGCAAGGGAGCAGAGGCACAGCAGGGATGGAGGCAGCTCTAGAACCCTCAAAACGGGGTCCAGTGGGGACCTGCAAGGGAGCAGAGGCTCAGTGGGAATGGGGGCAGCTCCATCCAGAGCTGGGTCCAGCAGAGGCTCAGCAGGGCTGGGGGCAGCTCCATCCACAGCCCCATCCACAGCTCCCGGTTGGGCTCTCCCCGCATGGAGCTGCCAGGAGGGCCGTGGTGAGCCACTCAATGCTGGTGCTGTGCCCACGAATCCTCACCCCCCTGGGGAAGCCCATGCCTGGCAGGATGCCCCCAGCCCTGCCTGAGCCTGGGCTCGCTGCAGCTCCATAAATTCCCCTGCTCAGTGCTGCTGGCCAAGAGCTGAGGGCTCTTCACTCCTGCCTCAAACGCAGCCCAGAGAGAGCAGCACCAGGACTGCAGGAGCTGGAGAGCAAGCACATAAACCACTCTAAAGTTCTCACCGTTCCCTTGTTATGCTTGAGAGCCAGAAAACACAATATTCATTTTCACTTGGACTGGATAATCCGCAAACGTGTGAATTATTCTTGCCATTTGCAGCTTTTCTTTTAAAAGAAGATTTCTGAACTGATTCATTAAGGTTTATGAAACTGCTACCGTGAGTCCAATTTTAACAATGTACAGGCAGCCAAATTAGGGCCAGAAAATATTTATGGAATGCCATTAGCATTACTGGAAGACCAGCATTTGTTCCAGTCAGTAGGTATTAGTGCTCCCCAGCAAGGCACAGTTTAGACAGAAGCAGTGAGATATGTGATATACCAAAATGTTTATTAATGCTATGGCCTGGCACAGGAAACCTGGCACTCAACAGAAGCAGGATCATGAAGGCACCAAAGAGCAGTTAGAGAGTTTCCAAATAAAGGCTGAACTCAGCAGAGAGCAGCGCTGGGGTGCCGTGGGGTGAACCTGCACTCTCTGCTCCTGTTCCCACCCAGACATGCCGCAAGCACAGGAGTCAATGAGGACTCGCTCCAGACACCCCTGCAGGCTGGGCCCAGGGCTGCTGGCCATGACGAGTGTTCTATTGTACATCTCTGCTTTCCTTTGGCATCTCATCCCTCCCTCCCCACGCCAGGAGAGCTCTCCAGCACAGAGGTCTGCAGCTGTTTTTGTATATCCCCTTCTCTTTCCTCGAGTTGTGCTCTTCTCACCACCTCTGTATGCAGGAATAAAGCAAAATGCAATACAGAAATTAGGGTTTTTTAAACAAACAGACTTTACCTGGTGGGCTGAAGCTCGCTTTCCACCTCATCATGGCGCTGCCCCGGGTGTAGAACTCCACGGAGCCCTGGCCCTCGCTGGAGCAGATTCTGAAGCCGCTGGAGATCACCCGGCCCCCAGAGGCAGGGAGAAGCTTGGCCTGCTGGTCCTGGGTCTTCCAGAAGAAGGAGAACGTTACCCCTGAGGGAAGGGAGAGGGGAATGAATGAGAAAACTGAGTGCAATTGAAAATCTCCAGTGTGCAGAGCACCGGCGGTGGGAATGCCTCTGAGCTCAGATCATCTGCTGGCACAAACCCGGACAGCCTTTTCAAAACCAACAGAGCTCCAGCTCCAATTTAACTTGCAGCTGGAAAAAACTAAATTTTCAGCAATCAACACTCAATTGTCTTAGAAGTCAGCAAAGTGTCAAGCCTCATTTTTAGAGTTCATTCCGAGCAAAGAAACAATGGTTATTGAATAACATAATTTGGCAGCAAAAGTCAATCACAATGAATGGGTTTCTCACCTTCAGGCCCACAAGCCTCTGGATTACTGATGCAGGAATTTCTGTAGCTCCCAAAGAAGAGGAAGGTGACTCCTTTCTTTTCAGTCACGTAAATCCCTTTGTTCACCATCCCTTCGACAATATCTAGAGCAAAACCAAATCCAGTTTAACATTCACACAGAGGAAAGCTTCAAACTTCCTGTAAATGTGATTTTAACAGCCTGCTATAGCTCAGATGTTTATCTAGGTCCAACTGTACGGCTTTGTCACTGTCTGTGTTTGTTTTCTTTTTCGGTGTTTTTTGTCCCAGTTTTGTGTGTTCAGTTTCTTTGTTTGTTTCAATTTGTCAGTGGTTCATTGTATTTTTAAAGACCGCACAGAAACCTCTTTTATTTCAAGTTTGTAAATATTGCACTTCTACCCACTCAGCTCTGTGGTTAACTGACTGACAGAACCCATACACCCAATTCTAATTATTTTAGAGTAATCTGAGTAAACTTTATGCTTTGCACAGTTTGGAATGCCAGACCCTTCCTAGAGGTGTCTTACCGTGTTAGGCTGAGCTAGCAAAGAAATCCTTTCCCCAATTAAAACATAACAAAATAGTGTTTCTTTTCCTCAGCTTTTGAAAGGGCAAGCTGGTGATCAAACTTGAATTTTCACTGAGAAATACCTCAGTGAAATACCTTGACAAGGTGCACTCAAAGACAGAAACCGATCTCAGACATGCTCTGCTGGGGTGTGCTTGGCCCTTGGAAAGGCAATTGCTTCACCCAATGGGGATAATGAGTAATTCACCCAATGGGGATAATGACTATTTACCCGATGGGGATAATGAGTAATTTGTTTGCGATTTCCCTGTGTTCCCTCCCACAGAACAGCCCTGGTGATCCTGTCCCACCGCTGAGCACAGGGATGCTCTCTCACAGAGCCTGGGCTTGGTTTGCTGCATTATGAGCCCATCCGGGTCTGAGTGCAGCTCACAGAAAGTGATGGGGAGCTTTCCTGTGTGTCCTGGCTGATTTTACAATGCAGACAATGGGAAAGCACAACCAAAAACCCCAACCAAAGCCTCCTGCTGGGCTGAGATGCCTGCAGAGAGCAGAGAATGTTGGATTGCTGTTTCTGACCAGACAAGGTCAGGTTTTGGTGTGGGATTCCCTGTTCCCACCATTCTTTGGGATGGAATTTCTGCAAGGGCCGTGAGGGTCCAGAACCCTGGGTTTGGGACCCTTCTTCAGAATTTCTTCTGGAAAAACACTGAGAAGAGCTGCTCTGAGGGAGCTCCAGCATGAGAAACACTTTCCTTTCTTCAATGAATGCAGTGAATGCCTGTTTCAATGCAATTAATTTCATGTTTCACATTGAAAGATAAATAAGAATAGTAAATTGTCCTCATTTTGTCCTCATTTAAATATCAGTTTTCAGGTATCTTCCCCTCTCTTTGAGGAAGAAACCATCAAGTCCTGCCTCCAACTGACAGATAAAATTTAGGTCCTTTTAAAAATGTGTGTACTATGGGGTGAATCAAGCATTCCCAAGCTCTTCTCAAGGCAACTGAATTACAAATTCCCTCTGCAGGAAGCTCCCATAAGGTGACACTTTTCTGTTCCCCCAGCCCTTCCTTTGCCATGGGTGTCTCTCTCTAATGCTCAAATTAAACACACTTTATTATGTGAGAACTGTGTAAATGGTCTATAAAGCAGATAAGAGAGGGCTGGAAGGAATTAGGGTCATTTGAAGTTCACCATTAATAGAGTTCCCATTTGCCAGCACACTTTTACTGTTAGAGAGTAAAACACAGTGGGTTTAGCACTGCAATGTAGAAGTGTCACTATCTGAGCAGCCCAAGTGGCAGCTTTGCCATCTCCATCCTCGTCCCCAGGTCGGGTTTGTGACATTTTGGTGTGAGTTATACCCGAGGCACAGCGGGCACCAGGTCACACAGCACAAATGCAATTACTGAAATTAAGGGACTTCCAGCTGCTGTAGCTGCTTCCCAGCCTGCCAGGATCCTGCCTGGAATTGGCAGTTTCTGTGTGTGGGTGTTAAAAAAATTAATATAAGGACATATATAGAAATACGTGCTTCTCATTAAAAAAAACAAACAAACAAAAAACCAAAATAAACTGTCATGTTAACCAAAGTTGTCATGACTGACAACACCCCACTCGCAGGCTTTGCAAACCTGCTCGCATTTGTCTTTCTTAATATGTCCTCCAAAACCATTATAAACCAGTGAAAACCAGAGGGCTTTTTTTCCATTTCAGCCTTGAAAGACAAGAAAAAAATTAACCTGCTTACTCTCACATGTTCCTCTGAAATGTCACCTCTGTTTCTTTTAAGTAATATTAATTTCTTTAGGTTTTGGAGAATCCCTGGGGCCCTTCCTCCCATGGGATTCACGTGGGGATGCCTCTCCCAGAATCCCAGCAGGGCAGGTAACGCTGCAGGGCCGCTTTTCCAGCAGTGTGTGACAGTGAATTAATAATAATAATAATAATAATAATAATAATAATAATAATAATAATAATAATAATAATAATAATAATAATAATAATAATAATAATAATAATAATAATACCACCCATTTACCACACGAGCACTTGAACCCGAACCCAGAGTTCACTCTGAATCCGGGGTTACAAGAACCATCCACGCCTGAGAAATGCAGAACAAAAAACCAGAGATTCCTCACCTACAGTTGCAGAGGAGTTAGAGTAGGCAGAGTCATTGGTATTTACAAAGGTAGAGTTATGGGGAGGAAGCACAGTGAAGTTGTGGATTCTTAGAGCTGGATGGAACGACAAAAGAAAACAGGCAAATGAGCAAACAATGAATAAACACCATCAGCAATGAACTGGCCAGTTCATATCTCACACAGCACAAATCTCAGATCTGCTGATTGAAATCTGCCCTGGCTCCACCTGCTCAGGGAAAGGCAGAGCCACTGCAGGAAGGTTCCCCTCAGGTGCTGAGCACAAAAATCTGTAAAATCCCAGCTGGAAATGGAACAGTGGACCAGGCTCTGCTCATTTGTGCCCACAGAGCAGATCAGAGCAACGGGCACAAATCAAAATACAAGAAACTCCAGCTAAATATCAGAAAACCTCCGACTTTTTTATGTCTGACCATAAGGTTTTATGCTCTGGTTTTTTTCTCTGATTTTGAAAATTTAACAGTGTCTTGCACACTGTAATTGTTTACCCTGGGCAGGCAAATAAAGCCTGATGAAAAGCCCATGAAAGTGGATGGAGAGACATTGATTTGGCATTTAGACCAACTGAGCTCACAGAACAAAAAGACAAATGCTCTTAGGAAAAGAAAAACACACACAAAAACCTCCAGATAAAAATGCATTAAAATCGAGGGGCCAGATGAAAAACCTGAGCGCGGCCACTTTCTTTTTATTTGCTATATTTTGAGCTGATTGTTTCCTTTCAATTGCTGCTAGTGCTGAGATTTCCAAAGCATTAATTTGCTGCCACACTCTCAGCACACAAATGCTCTGAGAGATATAAATCTGGCTTCACACACAATGACTTCAACAAATAAAATGGATTAACGTGACAGACAGATCATGGTGCTTCAAGGATTTAAGAGGAGAAACATGGAATGAAAATAATTGCATGATGTGATGAGTGGAAAAACAAGGCAGACTCTGCAATAAACAGAAGAGTTGTGTAATCAGAATGGAGCCCACACCAAGCAAATTGTCACCTGGAGTAGATCGCAGCAATACAGAACACTTTTCTTGTATATCAAAGTGAAATATCAGCTAGATAAAACCCCTGCTGCAGGCAGCTGAAATGATATCTGTGTGTGATAAGGCACAATGTAAACAAGTGGGAGGAATCTGAGCATCCAGGGCAGCGCTGCAGAGAATTCAGCACTGCAGAGACCAACACCTCTGGCTATGGGGTCTCCTGCAAGGAACTGCAGGACAAAATCCACCCAATTTGTTCAGCAAAGTGCTGCAGCTGGCTCATTTATAAATTCCTTTATCACCAAGTTGTAATAGGAATCCAAAGAGATTGCTCCTGTGAGCACCAGGAGCTTCATCTCTTCTGCTTTCTGTCTTCCAAGGCACTGAAATATTCCTGAATTTTGCTGGAGTAAAATTAAACTAAATTTGAGAAACAATCTAACATCATTTGTCCTTTTCCAAGACCTGTATTTTATATATATTTAATTTTCAAAACAGCTTGGTTGCACTGTGATTGCCAAGACAGTGCTAGATACGGAGCTCCTCACTCTTTTTGAAACCACGTGGAGTCCAGGGTCAGAAAATTACTTTAACACACTTCTAGAGAACCTATGTGGCAACTTCTGTAAGCCAAATTATCATTCACTTGCAGTCAGCAGGAGTGCTGCCATCAGGTCCTAATGGAAGCAGAACATTGCCCAGATCTGTTTCTGGTCAGGCAACTCCATTCCTTCAGAAACGTTGTGGAAAGAGGTCAAAGTGTGGGCTGAGAACACTTGAGCACCTCTCGAATGAAGGGGTTTGGATACTCGTGGATCAGAGATTGACACTGCCATTTGTGGCGGAAGGTTTGGGGGACGCTGGGGGGCTCTGGGGAGGCCCAGCAGCACATCTGGGGAGGCCCAGCAGCACATCTGGAGCTGGCCAAGGTGTCAGTGGGGCAGAACCAGCTCTGGGGACCCTGAGCCTCAAAGGGACAGAGCTCAGCTCAATCCCTGGGGACGGTGGGACACGGCCACAGCTCTGGGGACACCCAGGGGCTGCACCTCCCATCCAGAGAGCAGAAGTGCCATTCCCTCTGGGTCCCCACACCTCACCCTGGCTCATCAGGGACAGCTCGGCCTCAGCAAATCTCTCCTGATTTCGCCCAGCTGGGAAAAGAATTTAACTGCTATCAGCTCACACTGCAATAAGGAGACTCCCAAAGGCAGATAGAACAGTGTGGGCTCCCATCTGGACACCTCTCACTCATTTCTTTGTGTAGAGCTACATGAACGTTCATGAAGGTTCATTGAACTGCCCCCAACCAAAGCAGAGCCCCCTCTGTGCCCTGGGGGCACAGCCAGGGACCCCCGAGTGCCCTGGGGCCTGCACCAAACCAGTCAATAACAGTGTGATCCCAATGGCTCCGTGCATCATAAACTCCTCTCTTTATTACCTCAGCCATGCACACCCAGCCCATAAAACCCCGGAGAACACTCCATAAAAACCAGGGATCACAAACACAACGTCGTTTGCGTATCGGAGCCCTGCAAACACATTAACTGGGGAAAACCCAAGCTCTGAGCCACAGAACTGATCCCCTGTGCCGAGTCCTGCTGCCCTCCCCCAGGCACAGAGCTGATCCCCTGTGCCATCCCCTGCGGGCACAGAACTGATCCCCTGTGCCATCCCCTGCAGGCACAGAGCTGATCCCCTGTGCCATCCCCTGCGGGCACAGAGCTGATCCCCTGTGCCATCTCCTGCGGGCACAGAGCTGATCCCCTGTGCCATCCCCTGCGGGCACAGAGCTGAGCCCCTGTGCCATCTCCTGCGGGCACACAGAGCTGATCCCCTGTGCCATCCCCTGCGGGCACAGAGCTGAGCCCCTGTGCCATCTCCTGCAGGCACAGAGCTGATCCCCTGTGCCATCTCCTGCGGGCACACAGAACTGATCCCCTGTGCCATCTCCTGCGGGCACAGAGCTGATCCCCTGTGCCATCTCCTGCGGGCACACAGAGCTGATCCCCTGTGCCATCTCCTGCGGGCACACAGAGCTGATCCCCTGTGCCATCTCCTGCGGGCACAGAGCTGATCCCCTGTGCCATCTCCTGCGGGCACAGAGCTGATCCCCTGTGCCATCCCCTGCGGGCACAGAGCTGATCCCCTGTGCCATCCCCTGCGGGCACAGAGCTGAGCCCCTGTGCCATCTCCTGCGGGCACACAGAGCTGATCCCCTGTGCCATCCCCTGCGGGCACAGAGCTGAGCCCCTGTGCCATCTCCTGCAGGCACAGAGCTGATCCCCTGTGCCATCCCCTGCGGGCACACACTGAATTGATCCCCTGTGCCATCTCCTGCAGGCACACAGAGCTGATCCCCTGTGCCATCCCCTGCGGGCACAGAGCTGATCCCCTGTGCCATCTCCTGCAGGCACAGAGCTGATCCCCTGTGCCATCTCCCGCAGGCACACAGAGCTGATCCCCTGTGCCATCTCCTGCAGGCACACACAGAGCTGATCCCCTGGGCCATCCCCTGCGGGCACACAGAGCTGATCCCCTGTGCCATCTCCTGCAGGCACACAGAGCTGATCCCCTGTGGGCACAGAGCTGATCCCCTGTGCCATCCCCTGCGGGCACAGAGCTGAGCCCCTGCCGTGCCAGGGAAGCCTCGGTACCTCCGTTGGTGTCGCGGAACTCCCGGATCCCATCCACATCTTCCAGGGGCCAGTAGTGGGATGCCGATGCCAGCACTTTGAACCCTTCCAAGAAACACAGGTCAGGACATTATTAAATTAAAAGAGCAGCGAGGTGCGTAACAAGTCTCCACAGAAAATAACCGTAAAAGAGGTCGGAAGGTTAAGTAAACCAAAATATTTTATGTAAATCAAGCGTGGCGCACAAGCGAGGCCATAAATCAAAGCAGCAGAGTAGATTAAAGCCTTATCACTGATTAACCACGGCAGAAAACCTGCTTCTAAATCCCAGCTGATTCTCCTTCTAATTGCACCTAAAAGGTGTCACAGTCTCTGACTGAAGCCCTGCTGGTGAATGTGGCAGCATCACTGAAGCTGAGGAGTCACTCCAGAGTAATCCCAGATTTTCCTGAGCTTTGGAGCAGTGGGGACAGCCCGGAGCCCTGGGAGCTGCGTCCTTGGCCTCTGTGGCTCATCCCACACCCCTCTTCACCTTGCAGACCAAACCCTTTGGCCTGTTTGATGCGTGCTCTGTCCTTGTCCTGTCCTGGGTACACCAGAGTTTGGTATAATGGATATTAAAATTTCAATAAACTGCCTGATGCCCCCCGGAGAGTACTTTGATGGTCTCCATCCTCATGGCGCAGTTTCTGATGTGTGACAAATCCTAAGATTTATTTTTTTATTTTGAGTGCAAAGTTGATAAAATTGCTAAACTTCACAAGAGGCAATTGCAGGTCTGAGCAAACAGAACTCCGAGTTCTGCATCTTGTGAGGGTACAAGGACTGCTCAGACTCGCTTCCAAAGTCAGCCACACCAGAGATATCTAACAAATGATTCATAACTGAATTCATTAATCCAGGCTCTATTCTTAGCCCACCTAACTCAGTGTTTGCTGTTGCCATAGAGGCTTTCCCTCCGAGGGGAGCAGAGCACAGACAAGATGGGGATGTCCCATGGGATGGAAATGGGAGGGAAATGGGGTTCTGTGGTTCTCCATCCCCTCTGGGGGCCTGGAGGGCAGAGAAGGGCACAGCTGGCACTGAGAGGAGAGGGCACTGCAGCCTTGGAGCACCCACAGCAAGAACACACAACAAAATTGAAAATTCCAGACAGCCCCAACTCAGCTGAGGCCTCTGGATCAAGCACCTGTTTGACCCGAATGTAAAATCCTTTCAGAGGCAGTGACACCGATCAGGAGAGACCCCAGGGCTGTTCCAAACCAGCAGCATCCCTGCAGCAAAGCCTGCACCCATCCCTGCACCCCAAACCCAGCCCGTGGCGCTCCCCGCTCGGGGCAGCAGCGTTTCCCCTTTGTTCCACCAGCCAGAGGCCACAGACACTCGTTTTTAGGAAATGGGACTCTCTTTTTTCGGTGGAGCAGAAGCCATTAATTACTCCTCCAACAGACGTGGCCTCTCCCCATCGCTCTGCCTTTCACTCGAGAGTAATTACATGTGGTTACAGCTGGAAAAGGCAACCCAGGGGCTGGCAAAGCAGTAAAGCTGTACTTGCACACCACCATGAGGCTTGAGGTTAAACTATTTATATAAACAGAGGAATTCTGCAGTTGCACACACAAACCCTTCTGAGCTTTCAGGGAGTTTTTCACATTGGAAACAGATGAGAAATCCTTAATCTGCTCTGTGACTGATTTAAACCCAAGTGTGAGGCTGGGAGGAGGGGACAGGAGCTGAAGCTGTGCCAGGAAACAGCAAAGTGAACAAACTGGCACAGCAAACTGTTCACTGCTGAACCAAAAATGCTGAACATGGGGGGGAAAGGGAAATATTCTGTGCAGAGATTTGACTCGGAAACTCACACTCAAGGAAAGTGAGGATAGGATTTCCCACGTATCAAATACAAGGCATTTTTCTCCAAATGTGTTTGTGTCCAGAATATTCCGTGGGTGGGGTGCTGAATTCAAAACGCCTGGGACAGCCTGGCACTTTGGATATCACACATTTAATACAGGCTGGCACTCAAACAAGGGCTCAGCTTCTTTGGGGTACTAAGGGAATAAAAAAAAACCCCACAAACTGCAAAAAAAGCCAATAAATACTCAAGCACGTTGCCAGAAAATGGAAGCAGAGCGTTCCTTACCTGGGTGTTTGGGGAGCTGGGAATGGTTCCCGTACACCTGCACAGAAAACAGCACACAGTGAGACACGGGCAGGCAGAACCCGCCACGAGGAGTCCAAGCGCCCCTCATCACTGAGGGGATCCAGAGCATTACCTGGTATTTCTGCTGAAATAAAATCAGCAAGGAATAATGGCAACAGAGCAGCGATAACAAACTCTCCATGGTCTACGTAAGGCTAAAAGTACAGCTGAACTCGAACTCCTGTAAGGTTCCAATCATAAGTTTTCCTTTGCCACTTTTGGTATCAAAAAGGACATTTTCCATGCAGGTTCAAAAGGTCCATCCCTTCAGCGCTGGCAAAATATCCTCGCAGACCCTCCGAGCGCTGTTTTCTTGCTTCACGCCTCGGTATCTTCATTTAACTCCGAATAAACTCCCGCGACCGGAGGAAAACTCACAGAAACGCGCGGCAAGCGCCGGAGTTGTGCTGTCCCGTGGCAAGGAGCCCAACGCTTCTATTGCAGCGTGTGCCAAAGAGAAAAGGTCTGGGTTGAACTTTCTGTCCGCGGGCTGCGCTCCAGCTCCGCTCGCTCCGAGCGAGAGAGACCCCGGGGAAACTCCCTGTCCGCCCCAGGCGGGTCAAAATGGGCTGAAAAGAGCCGGAATGGTCCAAAACGAGCCGAAATGAGCCGAAAAGATCGGGTTTGCAACTTTCTGTGCGTGGTCTGTACTCCCGTCCAGCTCCGCTCGCTCCGAGGCGCTGCAGGGACAGGCGCTCCCCGTGACCCCGGGGAAAAACTCCTTGATGGCTCCCAGGTGGGCTCAAATGGTCCGAAATGGGCTCAAATGGTCCGAAATGAGCCGAAAAGATCTGGTTTGTAACTTTCTGTCCGCGCTCTCTGCTCCCCGCCGCTCCGCTCGCTCTGGAGCTCGGGAGGCGCTGCCTGTGACCCCGGGGAAAATCCCTGCTGGCGCCAGGTGGGCTCAAACGGGCTGAAATGGGCTGAAATTATCCGAAATGAGCCGAAAGGAGCGGCGCAGTCCCGCCCGTCCCGCTCACGCCGCTCCCCCAGCCCGCGGTGATGTCAGCGCTGCCCTCCGGCCCCGTCCCACCCTGCTCCTTCCCATTCCTGCCCGTTTCTATCCATTTCTATCCATTTCTGTCCATTTATATCCATTTCTCTCCATTCCTGGCCCTGTCCCGCCGCTGGGAGCGGCCCCAGCCCCGGCACGGGGGGAGGGAGCTCCCCAAAATCCGCACCTGGGAGCGATCGCGGCCACACCCAGCACCTGCACCTGCACCACCCCCGAAAACCGACACCTGCTTATTAAAAACAACACCTGACACCTGACACCTGTTTATTAAAAACAACACCTGACACCTGTTTATTAAAAACAATAAACTCATGTTGTTCTCTGTCCGAAGAAAGCTTTAAAAGCACTGATTGGAATCGCACGGCGCTCCCAGGGATTGGTTTTACTTTTTCTGTATCAAGCAGGGGAAACTGAGGCCTTCCTCATCTCACCGGTTTCCTCACAAAATTAGGAAAAATCTTCTGCAGTTGCTACTTTGCTTCGTGTTTTAATAAAAATAATTACATGTAAGTATTTTATAGGAGTCTGCCAATTACACTCCATGTCACAAATATTAACCAGCATTTTACATGCAAAGGAAAAATAACAGCTAGAACTAGCTGATATTCTTAATTTTATCTGCTCTTCTGTGATAAAGCCTTGTTTTCAGTTCTCTCAAAGTTCTTTATTTTCAGCCAAATTAACTGAAAAACTAATATTTTGAACAAAATTTGATAAGCTTTCCATCCCTGTTAACTCCTTCCCTGCATTTCCCTATCAACACACTGTACCTGTAGCTATTCTGTACCTGCACCTGTTCCATTCTCCTGCATGGAGATACTCCGTGCCTGTTCTATTCTCCTTTCTGGAGATGTTCTCTGCCTGCACCTGTTCTCCATCCACACCTTTTCTGCTCCCCTTCCTGGACATTCCCTAAGCCCCTCACACTGCATGGATGCTCCAAGGCTACCCAGGTTCAATGCTGCAAAATTTCAGTGTTGAAATAAAATGTGAGTTCTGTGTGCAATCCTGATTTAGGGCCCATAAAAGAGTAATTTTGAAAATTCTGAATTTTTGAATTCCAGTTCCTACAAAAATGAGTGTATTTGCCTATTTCCCTCCAGCTTTTTGAGCCTTCCTCCCTCATAGTGTGAGCCAAATTTCCTGGATGTCCTGCAGGAAGAGAAGGAATTCTGTGCAAACCCTATGGTGACAATTAGAGCCATTCTTAGAAATAACAGAGATCTGCAGCTAAAAATCCCGAGAAAAAGCTAAAATGTAAAAAGAGAAAGGCAGGAATTTGAAATATTTGCCAAGAGGGGCCTGTCAGGGGACGGAATACGCTTACCAAAACAACTGTGAGGATCCAAGCAAACAAGCTCCCTGCCAGGAATTTCTGCAGAAACAGCAAACTGCTGCAGACACTGGGGACTGTGCAGAAACAAACTCTGAATTTATCCCTGGGATGCTCTGAAACGCGAACTGGGAAAGCCACAGAGCGCCCAGGACAGACTGGGGCAGCGCTGCGGGGCAAACTGGAGTCACTGTTAACTGTGCCAGTATGTTCTATTTGCAGTTTAGTTTAATACATTTAATAATTTGAGCGCAGGGCACCAGGGAGGCTCCGGGGAGCCCAGCAGGGAACAGAGCTGGTTCACAGTCCTGTGGGGCCCTGCAGGTCCCTGTGGGTCCCTGGAAGCCCTTTCGGGTCCCTGCAGGTCAGGCTGGAGCCAGGACCGGCCGGAGGCAGCAGAGGCTGCAGCTGGCACTGACCCCGGCCCAGGTGAGGAGCCTCGGGGGCGGTGCCACACCTGGTGCTGACACCTGAGCAAAGCACGGGAGCCATCGCTGAGAGGATCCCTGACCCTGCAGAACACAAACCCTTTGTGATTTCGCTGCTCTCGCCCTGGAATCGCCCATTTATTCACCCTGCGAGAGCACGACTGGGACTGACCCGTTCCGGCCAACACCTCGGGAAGGAGCGGTTTAGGAATCGATAGGTTTTGTAAAGCTCTCACATCACAGTCTCTGCTAACACGGATAAATGCTGTGGGTTACAGCGGCTCTGGCCAGGCTGTCTGTCTGTCTGTCGGTACCAGGCTCTGTCAGATTACAGCTGATAGATCAGCGCACATCCCCGCACATTTACTGCCACTTTTCCCGCTAATGCACACCCAGCCCAGCGCTCTTGGAAGGGATTTATTGAATTCACCCACACCAATCACCCGCAGCTGTGCAAACCCGTCCGTCTGTCCTTGGCTCCCGGAGCCGCTCAGGTGCGCGCAGGTGCCATTTGGGGGGATTTGCGTTAAACGGCCATTTGCCAGCTGCGTCCCCTTCCCGGAGACCGAGGAATGTTCCCTTTGCTTTCCCTGGAGCGTCCCCATCAATCCCCGCTAATGGGTGACACTAATTGCGCTAATTGGCCAAACGCGGAGATTGGCTCGGGATGCGGCAGCTCGGGAGACCCCTGGCTCTGGAGAGCAGGAAAACGCAAACCTCCCTCAAAGCCAGGGGATTTTTGCTTTAAAAAAGGTGGAAAATCAATTATTTCAGATACTATCGCCTTATCAATCTGCACCGATGTAGGGGATGGGGTAGAAAAGGCTGAGTTGCGCTTTTCCTTAAGGTTTGCAGCACACGAGTTGTGTTTTCCTTCTAAACCTGCAAAGAGCCCTGAAAGTGCTGAAAAAACCCTTAGGGGCAGCAGGAACTGAGAGTTTACATCTCTCACCTGCTCAACGCGCTCTGAAACAGCAGCTAAATACCCTCTGAATACCCAAAACACCTAAATACCCAAAACACCAGCTAAATACCCTCTAAATATCCACAGCACCTTCCAAAACACCCTAATCACCCTCTAAATACCCAAAATACCTAAACACCCTGTGAATATCCACAGCACCCTCCAAAATATCTGAAATACCCTCTGAATACCCAAAACAGCCTCCTAAATACCCTCTGAATATCCTAAATATCCTCTGAATACCCACAGCACCTCCAAAACCCCCTAAACACCCTCCAAAATCCCCTAACAGAGGGTGGCCACGGCACAGCTCCACTGCCCAGGACAGACCAAGTCATTAGAGATGTTTTGATCAAGTCATTATCGATGTTTGGGTCAAACTGTAATTAACAATATTTCTGTCAAACCGTAATTACCAACCTGACCTTTTGGTGGAATTCCCCAGCCCGTCCCATGGGATCTCTGAGCTGACAGAGCTGGGAAGGACAAACGGAGCAGCTCAGATGGGGAAAAGGAAAACAAACACAAACCCTGCAGTTAACGCAGCAAGGCCAACGCGAGCAGGGAAAAATGTTTTTCTAATTAAGAATATGAGAAGTTGCTGGTGGATGCCAGAAAACAAAATACAGCGTTTTGGCAATGCAATTTAGGCCTAATCAAATGAAAATGCTTTTGTTGTGCAACATATGTAATGTTAAACTGATTTTATGTTTATATATAGAGAGAGATATTCCTTAGGAAAACATTAAGACACTGATGATTCAAAGACCAATTTAGTAGGTATATAAAATCATACAATAAATTATACATTCAAAGTTTCCCTAAATGAGGTCCCAGCTCCTAACAGGGTTATTGGATTGGCCCTTTTATTGTCTATTTTCTGTTCATTGGACAGCCTTTGCATAGTGCCTTGAATATCTGACTCCATGCGCTGAAGGAAACATCAGATTTTTGCTAAGCAGTCTAGGATTTTGTGCCAATCTCAAAGATTTAATTTAATCAAATCTTTGATTATCTGAGTCTTAATGCCAAGCTCACATAAAATTGGATAATTGTGTAAATACAATGTTTTACAAATCCTTTTTTTATGTGATTAAGCCAAATCCTTTTTGCCAGAAGCCTCTGTGTGTAACTGGGAACGTTGTGGGACCACTCAGGTACTCAGATCCTCCTAATTACACAAATAATGTTTATAATATTAGATGATAATGGTGAATAATCCCTAAAGGGTGATAAGTGCTGCCTGTAGGATTTGTGCCAGCTTTTCTCTGGCAGTGTCACAGCTTGGCCTCCTCTCTTTGGGGCATTTGCAGCTCCCTGAGGTTCCAGTGCCTGCAGAGCTCAGCAGCAGAAGGCAGCACAGCCCTGGGATGGCTCCAAATGTTCTTTGTGTCCCTTCCCATGCGGAACCGGGGCTTTGCATGTGCAGAGCTGGACAAAGATCCAGCCCAGGTGTCTGATGGTGTCAGAGAAATTCGGGGAATCCAGCATTCACATGGTGTCCATCATCGTGGTAGATGCAATTCTCGAGGTAATAATCACTCTAGAGTGGTCCTGGGGCCTAATCCGGTGATTATGGGCCTGGAAACTTCTATTTTTACGTTAAAAACCTTGATGTTTATCTCAACATAGTCCGGGAAGTACATGTATATGAATAAGGCACTGCTCCCAGCCAGGGTGGTCAAAAGACATCGTTTGGATTTTACAATATTGTACACATTAATAGCATGAGTTATGGCTACCATACACTACAAAGGCACAGAAACAATTCCAGAACAAGCCTTGTCCCTTGAGGTGCCCATCCTGGGCCAGCACCCACAGCAAAGCCAGCACAGATTCCCCTCCATGCCCGCCCCTGAGCCCTGGGGCTCCTCTGGGTTTGATCCCCCCCTGCTCCAGAACCCCAATAATCACTCACATCTGCCCATGGAACAGCCGCCCCAAAGATCCCAAAATCACAGGGCACGCCCTGGAATCCTGGAACCGCCTAAGAACATCCTCCCAAAACAATAAATGCAAGAAAAGAAAAGAAAATCCCATTTGTATCTGCCATTGTTCTTCATGCACACTGCAGGAAAGTAAACTGGAATAAAATCAACCATTCAAAATGTGATTTGGACTATGGAAATGGATATGATATGGAGATCAAAGAAATCCCCCTTTCTTTTCCTGGAGGATTTGTCAATCCCTCAGTGATTTTCATAGGCTCCTTAGAGAAATGTCATTTTCAGATGTCATTGCAGCTAGAGAGGATTGATGCAACCTGATTCATATCCCTCTTAATTAGTTAGAAATTCAGATTTTTCAAGAGATTCAGAGTTTCCCTTCTGGGCTCTAAGACTTTTTAGCATATGCAAAGTCAGCTGGGAGGAAGAGCAGGAGATGGAAACACCAAAGAATGCCCAGCACACCAATCTGTAGAGTTAAATAGGGAGAAACAGCTCTGTGGGCAGGCCAGCACCTGTGGAAAAGGCATTACAAACTCGGCACGTCAGATTTGCCACAGCCAGGGATATTTGCCATGTGTTTAGGAGCAGGATTTTTTGCTCAGAGAGAATAAAACCATTAATCCTCTGCTAGTAGTGAAGCACTGGAGCCCCCATCCACTCCACAGGTGGAAATTAAAATACAAATCAGCCTGGAAAGTGCTCTAGTGATGAACTAAATCAGACAGCATTGTTTTCTCATGAAAAATATCTGCTGTGTTCTGCTGGATGTGCTGCTGGATGGATGGATGGATGACTTTTTCCCCAGGTGAAGCTATACTTTATTTCAATGTCAGTTATCAATATGTTGGCTGTCTGCCTGTAATAAGCTCTGATTTTAACAGTTCTTCACATAAATGTGATTAATTGTGGGAAGGATGATGGGGCAGCCTGCGCTGTGCTGAGAGCATTAGGATGGAGGAATCCACCTGCAGTGCTCCATCTGGGTGCGTTTCACGCTTCTGACGGATTTCACCTGTCAAAATCAACGTAGAAATGCAAAAATCAACGTAAAAATGCACAAATCCATGTGAAAATGAGCGTTAAAATCAATTTCCGAAGGGACCGAGGGCCGCTGGGCGGGCGGCGGCCGCCACCGCGTGGCCGAAATGGGAACTGCAGGGGGGTCCGGGGCAGCGCTCGGAACGGCCCGGAACGGCTCCAAACCAGCCCGGAACGGCCGGAACGGCCCAAAACCATCCCGGAACGGCCCAAAATCGGCCCGGACCGGCCCGGCATGGCCCCTGCTTGCTTAGAGGCTCCTCCCGCTGCACAGAAAAAGGGCATTAATTAATTAATTAATTAATGGATTCTGCAGTGCCCGCCCGGTGTCCGGGACACGGCTGTTCCCAGCTCCGTCGGAGCCGTTCATTGTTCCCTCCGAGAGCCGAGAGCTGCTCACGGCTGCTCTGGGCCTGGCCAACTCTGCAGGGACCCGTCCCAGGCAGCTCCTCCTCTCATAAACCGGGCAGGATTCTCTCTTGCTGTGGTCTGAAATAAGCGTTATACCTAGACCTCAACTGCGGTATTCCAATAAAACAAAACATCCAGTACAAGTAAGAAACTAAAGCATCAGATCCAGAATCAAATGACAATGAATAATGCCAAAAATTGCAGATTCCTTGTTAATTATGACCCACTTTTTAATTTATAAATGCAACAAAGCTCTCTGGCTTGAGCTCATTCCCTAAAACCTGCCCAGAGAATCCAGGAATCTTTCCTTTTTTTAATGTTGTTATCCATTGAAAAAGTCTGACAGGAAAACTAGCCTTTGTATTCTCAGTCTAAACAAAACACACAGTGCTCCCCTCCAGTGCTATTTTTGAAAGGCACCAAGATGGAAAAAAGCCATCAGCAAGTTACCTCTGGTTTTGTGCAGTGGCAAGTTCATACAGCAGGAGCAACAGGAGTTATTGTCACTGCTGGGAAATCAGACTGGGGCAGACTGTCCGCTGAAAGAAGTTCAGCACAAAAACCATTTATTATTGAATTAATTTGCTGTCTTTGGCTCAGCACCTTGTACAGTGATTTGAAAGGCTGCATTGGGAAAGGTAAAATCAGTGACTTTGTCACTTCAGCAATCACAGGAGGAGGGACACAGTAAAGTTTTATTTTTTGATAGCATAGATCACCACAACCTTGAGGAGCTTCCTGTTTATGACTATTTTACAGTTGGTTTTCAGTCCTTGCTAATAAAGTGTCAACACAGAAATAGCAACTCCGAGCAACCCATAACTGTCTCCTAGAAACCTGAACTATATTAATGGCACTCAGTTATCAATGTTTGTATTAAATATATTAAACCCATGAGTTTAGAGAGAAGTTTGATCCACTAAAACTGCTGGTAATGTTAATATGAGGGCACCTGCATTATTTAAAACCAAGAATTCACAAGGACTAAACAAATGCTGCAAGTGGGCTTTGCTCCACTCCCCAGACACTGCACATGGAAGATTCCCGTGCAGCAGGATGAGCACTCCTTTCTGTCAGAGCTTGGGAGCTGCTCTGAGGATTGGAGCCAAGCTCCCGGGTAGGTTAGGGCAGCCTCCCAGCAGCTCTTTGTGCAGGAACCACAGCAAGGGCAGGAGCTGTGACATGACAGCACCGGCACTGTCAAACCACACCAACTCAACTCTGGGGCTGCTGCCGCTGCCTGCTCCTCTCCAAGGGTTCCATGCTGGTTTGGAGCAGCAGTTTCCAAAGTGAGAGCTTGAAGGCACAAAGCTACCACAGCACAGCAGCAGCCAAGGCAGCAGGATTAGCCACAACCTGCACAGGAATTAGTGACACTACAGGCAAAAGCCCACAACAGGAGTTAGAGCAGGGTTATGCAGCAAGAAGAGTCAATGCAACATTCAGTGGGAATTTGTTCCTTTACAAACACCAAGTGTGCAGCATCTCTCGTTTTCACCCAGGAGCTTCAAGTCTTAAACACTTCTGAGTAGCCAAAAACACAAACCAAAAACCCAACCCCCCAAGAATTCCCAAACTGAACTAGCTTAAAAATGACTCAAGAGCAATCTTGCACAATAATCAGTCCAGTTTTTGCTACTAGGCAGCAAAAGTTGAATATTGAAGTAATTAATGTACACAAACATGCAAGTTAAAAGGAATAAATGAAATGCTCCACTTTATTAAGAAACCAAAAATACAAAACTGAAGAGTTCAAGACTTCATGTACTCAAACACTACTGAAAAAAAAAAATTCCTAAACTTAAGTTTTGCTTACTAGCAGTACTAATATTGACCAAGTTTCATCTCTACAAGGTAGTGTTAAAAGTTGACATTTTCCACCATTTGTGCTGTAATAAGCCAGTTTCAAATTAAGAACTTGGTGCAGTTACAATAAAGTCTAGATGTTTAAATCACTGTGGCTCCAGCTAATATAGCACTGGGTAGGCAAGAGCGTTTCAGCTCCAACCATGGTTGTTCTCTGGTTAGTGAGTCTGAAGATGCTTAGGATTGGTTTAACCAGCTATAGCTCTACTGCTGTTCCATGCAAAGACACAGCTGAAGTCAGCTCACAGGCCTGGGTGCCGCTTGCTTCTGGCTGCTGAAACAGAGCTGAAGGTACCAGTGAGGAGCTGGGGCTGGATGCAGCTGCAGCTGGTGCAGGCAGAACTGCAGGCTGTGCTCTGCACCCCTGCAGCACCAACGCTCCCCTCGCTGCTGGGGCTCTGCCTGGCAGTTCAGCTTCCTCACACGCCTCAGCTCTGGCAGCCCACAAAAAAGGACAGGGTAACTGTTAGCTCAGAATTAGCAAGAGGAGCTTAATATGAGAAGCAGGAAGGAAAACAGAATGGGAAATGCAGTAGTAGACAATCAAGTATTACCCTCAAATGAAGAACAGAAGACACTTTGAACAGTTTTCCTAACAATGCATGAAAGTTCACTTGCTTGGAGATACTTGAAATACAACTTTATTACCTAAACAAAAGAATGGGAATGACAGAAACAAGATTTTCCACTTAACACTCTGATGTGACTGCAGCAGTCTTGTATTTGAAACTCAAAAGGGGAAGTAATTGCAGTCCAAAAAACAGCTAAATATGCAGGTCCAAAATATGAAGGTTTTTTGTTTTGGTTTTTTTTTTTTCATTTTGTTTTGTTTGTTTTTTTTTTAAACTGCCACATTCACTCTCCGAAGCCCATTCATCTCTTTCAGCATCCCAAAGAATAAGCACATGTTCTGTTCAGCTAGATAATAAAGTGGCAAACACGCTGCATCACCAACATCACAGGACAGTTGCCTATAAAACTAGACTTCTGACGCTGGGCTCCAGCTTCATCCCTCACAGGTCATCGTCTTCATCTGGCAGTGCAGTGGTCTGAGCAATCTGCAACAAAGGAAGGCACACTTCAGAACTGCTCTGCTGTCTGCGCCCCGAGTGAGACAGCAGCTCCCAGGCAGCTGTTCCCTGTCACTGACCTGTAAGTCCTGCTCATACTGTGCTGCCAGTGCTGGGTCCATAACAACTTCAGGAGGTGCAAGCGCAGGCATGGCAACAAACTCCAAGTTGGGATCTCCAATTAGCTTCCTAGCAAGCCACAGGAAAGGCTTCTCAAAGTTGTAGTTACTCTTAGCTGAAATGTCATAATACTGAAAAAACAACACATTAGACATTATCTTAAAAACCCTCTAATATTTACAGCATTAAGACAATCAACTCTTTTACCTTCCTTTCTTTTTTTTTTGACTGCACAGCTTTTGTTTCCATACTCATAAGCAGTTATGATTTAAGTGTCCAGAAACAAGCAGCTTCTGGCAGAAACTATGAACTAAAAGGTTATCAAATCCCATCCAGGACAAAATTTCAGGAGGCAATACTCCTGTGACATGATCTACTGTAGTCCCAGTCCTGCCATGGGATGAGATTATAAACAGCTACAGCCAAATGCACACAAGTTCTTTAAGAACTTAGCACATCTTCTGCTCCAGGTCAGTGATGAGTATCCTTATCATCATCATCACCTTGCCCTGCCCTGAATTTTGGTTTGAAGAGCCAACAGACGTGAGGCTGGCAGAGTACCCAATTCACCATCCACAGCCCAGCTGCACTCACAAGACAAAACCAACTGGATTCCTCCGGACTTACCTGGAGATTCTTCTTCCTATGGAACACAATGGATTTTGCCTTGACTTTTCTGTCCTTAATATCCACTTTGTTGCCACACAACACTATAGGGATATTTTCACATACTCGTACCAGATCTCTATGCCAATTAGGTACATTCTTGTAAGTAACTCTTGATGTTACATCAAACATGATGATGGCACACTGAGCTGCAAGAGAAGCAAAGTCAAGTTACACCTGGTGTAACCACTTGCTTTCAACACAGGATGGAGAAGAGGAACCCAGAGACATCCCACATTAGGGTTAAGCACCTGCATTAACATTTCCCTCTCAGCATCACAGTTGGGACAGCTGCTGCTCTGTTCACCAGGTCAATGCAGAAGTGCACAGAACCCGGACCATGCTGTGTCACCTCACAGCTGTGCTGCCTTTACCAGCTCAGCTGTATCACTGAGGAACATGGCATTGCATGTATGGGAATATACCACACTATGGAAGCCAACTTGGCTTTACCCAAATACCTGGCAGAATCAGTTAACACCTATTCAACTCATCTCAGACATGCTAATAAGGCTTAAAGGTCAGCTGAGGGCCAGTGGTCCACATCTCAGGATGCTCTTGTCCAGAGCAGTTTCTTGAGGAACTCAAGAATATTATACAAAAAGAAGATATAATAAAGATATGCAGGTGAGTGAAGTGGCACAGGACAGATCTTTGCCAAGCAGCAGTAAGGAACACTACCCTTTTTCAGAAACACAGACTCTGCCATGAAGGTGTCCAGCTTCCTTGAAAACTTTGAGTTTGTGCTCCAAGGCCTTGCCTGAGCACAGCAATAGAGAGAGAAACCTGCACTCAGTGAAAGTTTCCCCCTTAACCACCAAAGGCTGCCAGTGGTACCTGGTCATTCCACCAATACCAGAACCCGCAGTAACCCCTGAAACACAACCCTACCATGTTCCCACATTGGCACACGTTGTCTGGCAAAGGACATTATCCTCTCTACAAAGAGTCTGAGGAGTTCTACGCCAGCTCATCGCTGCAGCCACACTGACAGCTTCCAGCAGGGCCAGCATGGGCAGAAGGAAGCACTGAACCCTGAGAGGCACAGAACTGTCCCCCCACAGCTCTTACCTTGGATATAGTAGCCATCACGCAGGCCACCAAACTTCTCCTGGCCAGCTGTGTCCCATACATTAAATTTAATAGGGCCTCTGTTGGTATGGAACACCAGAGGGTGAACTTCAACACCCAGCGTTGCTAGGGAAAGAACAAAAAGCATTTAGTGCATTTAGCAAGTCATGGATTGAACTTCCATTTGTGAGATATTGGAGCTCAATATTTTTTCAGACATACCTACATACTTCTTTTCAAATTCACCAGTCAAGTGACGCTTTACAAATGTTGTTTTACCAGTGCCACCATCGCCAACCAGAACAAGCTGAGAAGAGATAAAGGACAAAAGTCAGAATAATGCATTTTGAGACATGTATCAGTCATTCTAGCACAGATACTACTCACTGCTACAAAGAGCTTAGTTCCTACAAGCAGCTGTAAACAAAGACAGAACTCCCCATGAAGCATCTCCCTGTGAGAACCAATCTGTTAAGCCCATCCATCATGATGTAACTCTGGTCAGTCTTATCCAGTCCTTGTAGGGAAGAACTGCACTGAATTGCGAATATGGTTCTACTAAACTACTACAACAGACTGAATGGAATGTTTAGGGATTTCAACCTGAATGTGACCAGATTTAGAGAGGAAATTATCCAAATATCTACTGGAGAAACCTGTTATCTTACAATCAAAGAAACCAACAACTCTAAAAACCCACTAATGTTTGCACCATGAACTAGAATACACTAGCCAAGAATTGCAGGAAACACAAGTAATAACCTTCAAGAAGCAGTCTTCAGGACTTTCTGGCTGTTAAGATAACAAAAAACACCACCAACCCACCAGCCACTCAATACACCAGAAAATTCTCTTCTGAAACACTTAACAATGAGCACAAAACAGAAAGAATGCTATTCTAATTCATTCCGAGCAAGTCTAATTCACTTCTACAGTGCACTTGAATTCTTAAATTTAAAAGTCATTCTGTAGGTCACTATTTATTAAAATGTATTAAACTAAACTGCAAATAGAATATATTGGCACAGTTAACAGACTCTTTTTGTATGTGCTGTATTCAACACTACAGTAAATCGCCCCATTAAGGAAAGACGAGCACTTCGAAATCAAACCGACCATCCACGTCGACACTCGAGAGTCCTTTATGCTACTTTTCTAGCGAAGGGGAAAAAAATCCCCAAAGCCAAGCCGCGAGCCCTCGCTTACCTTAAACTGCACTTGTGGCTCTCCTTGGGCGGCCATGCTGGCTCTGCGGGGGAAATGGCAGCGTGAGAGCGAGCGCGGGGAGCGGCCCCGCCGGAAGGGGCCGTTTCCAGCTCCGGGCGCGCTCCGGCCGGGCTGGCCCGGGCGGCGCCTCCCGCCCGCGTGTGGCGGCACCGCGCGCGGCAATGGCGGCGCCGCCTCCGCCCGCCCCGCTCCCGCCGAGCCCGCCGCGCCAAGGCCTCGGCAGGGCGGCTGAGCCGCGGCCGGCCCCGGCCCGGATCCGCGGAGAGTCCTCCCGGCCCGCCCAGACCCAACATCCCGCCGCTCAATGGAGCTGCTGCCCTATCGGGAGAGGCCGCGGCCCGTCCCGCGGAGCTCCGAGCGGGGCCCGCCCGGCCGGGCCTCCCCGCGCACCGGGCCGGGCGCGCTCCCCGCCATGAGCCACCATGACTGAGCAGCGCCGCCTCCCCCCGCCCCGGGCCGCGGGGCCCCGCTCGCCGCCCCGCGCATCGCGCCCGCCCTTCCATCGCGGACGGAGCCGCGCACGGCCCCAGCCCTCCCAGCGCCCCGCTCCCGGAGCCGAAAAGCCGCCACGCGCCTCGGCTCCCGCAGCCGCAACGCTCCCTCAGGCGCAGCCTCCCGCCGCCCAGCCCAGCCCATCCCAGCCGCGAGCTAACGGCCACCGCCGCCCCCGCCGGTGGCGCTTTGCAGAGCGGCCACGCGTGTCCCGATGGCGGCGGGGCGCGGGGGGCCGAGCCCGGGCCGGTGCCGGGCCCGTACCTCTGCTGAGGCTCTCCCGCTCCTCGCTCCGTGCCGGGCGCAGGGAAAATGGCGGAAGCGCCGTTCAAATACCCGGACGGCGACGCCGCGCGGCCGCGGGCGGGGGCGGGGCCGCGCGTCACGTGGTGCGCGGCGCGC
Organism: Zonotrichia albicollis; assembly: GCF_047830755.1. NCBI lineage: Eukaryota > Metazoa > Chordata > Aves > Passeriformes > Passerellidae > Zonotrichia > Zonotrichia albicollis. The sequence goes on from NC_133836.1 coordinate 438,674, forward strand.
GGGAGGCGGCGGGAGGCGGGGCCGGGCCGCGGCCATGAGGGAGCGCGGCGGGCACGGCACCGAGTGCGGCACTGAGCGGGGCACGGCGCCGGGCACGGCACCGAGCGGGACACCGGGCATGGCACCGAGTGGGATACAGAGCGGGTCATGGCACCGAGCGGAGCACTGGGCAGAATAATCAGCATGTGTAATTAAGCGTTCAGTTCAGAGGATGCGCAAAACATCTGCTCCTCATTCAGCAAAGGCAGCAAAACACTTCAGTGGTGTTAGATCACTGCCTAAAAGATTAGTCAGTGAGATCCGTAGATAATCGGCAGAATAATTACTTTTAAAAGGCCTTTACATTTCCTGTATCTCAACTCAGGTCAATTGTGAGCAGAGTTAGCGAGTGTGGCATGGGTAACACACAAAAGGCAGCAGGTACAGAGCGTTTGGAGATGTGAGAAGGAGCGCTGCCTTCCACAGTCCGTCTGTGCACGCTCTGCCCTACAAACCCTCAGGCCTTTCACACAAGCTTGAACCACTAAAAAGTAACTAGACCGCACTTTTTACAACTCCTCGTAACGATCTCCCACAGCTGAGTTACGACTCTTCGTGGGCACCGGGCAGGGCCCTGTGAGGCCAGCCGGCCTGAACGCCTGCCCAGCACGGCCTCCCAAACAGCCCCTCATCCTGGCAGGCACCTCAGGGATGAGACTCCATCACCCCCGGGGCATCCTCCTCCAGTACCCGAACAACCCAACAGCATTCCCAAATATCCAAAGTGTATGTGGCCTCGAGGCCCTGTCCTGTGGTGGCCTGGCTGCGGGCAGGAGGCACTGGCCTCAGCTGATGGTGCCCTGCTGCCAGGGAGCTGAGGGGAGCAGGAGGTGCCCCCTGAGTGCCCTCACGGCTTCTCCAAGGATGCACTCTCCACACCTCCGGTGGCCTCGTTGGGCACATCCAGCACCCCACGGCCCTTGCAGAGCAAGGGGCCAGCACTGCCCACAGCGCTCAGGGCTCCTCTCCCGGCTGGCCAGCGGTCACTGGGCAGGCCGGGCAGTCGGCCTTGGTGGCAGGAGCAGCTCTTGGGCACTGTGGCAGCTGTGGTCACTGCCGAGCTGTCCTGCTGTGGGTGACAAAATCCTGCTGTGGGTGACACAGACACTGTGCCCAGCTCAGGGACCTTATTGAATCAATAAGATCCTGTGAGATGCTGTCAGCTGGTGATGCTCTCTCCACAGTCAAAGTGAAAAAAAGGCACACAGTTACTTAGATAAATTGTTCAACAGCCTCCAGTGTGGCAGTGAGTCTCTGTAATAGAGGCTTTTACAGCAGGAGGGTTTAACGGAGCAGCTCTCAGGTACAACGGGCTGTGGTCTAAGGGGCTTGCCTTCACTGTGCCCCACGACCGTGATTTTCCATTCTTCATCCAAACTGACTTGCATTCACTGAGTGCAGCAATGAAAGCAAAAGTTGTTCTGGAAGCCTTGCATTTAGAATCGTTCTCCAAGATCTCAAAACTCCGTCCAAACATCAGTGAAAAAAACTCGTTTGAAAACCGGCTTTCAAAGAACACACGAGTTTTGCATGTGTCTATAAATACCAGGCTCATGGGTTTGCTCTGATTTTTAAGGCCTCGGGTATTTTTTTTTTATCCAGTATACTTAAATTACTTTTATTATCTTTGCTGCTGTCCCCATAATCTAGAATAAATAAATGATATGTTTTTACATATATCTGAATGAATGTAATTGACAAGGAAAGTATTTCATGGCAGCTGATATATACAAATATAGTTTATTTCTTGTAAATTTCCTCTGACATAGACACAAAATACACACAAAGCTTTACAAGAGTGGCTGCCATGTGCTGTAATTTTTGCTTATTTGATAGTGTAATGCCAATCCAAATATTGTATGAGATTTGCTTGGAAAAATCACTGGCACATTGAATTTGCCTTCCCTTTTTGAGAGGAGTTGGGTTTGTGTGGTTTCTAGCATTTTTGCTGAGCGCCTCTAGGTGTCAGGATTATTTTTTCAGAATATGGAACTCATCTTTTATATTTCTCAGCACAATGCCACCCTGGTAAAACCCTTGTGAATTCCACCTCTCCTTTTGACAAACAGGAATGTGTTTATAAATACGAGGCCATAAAGCCACATTAGTGGAGTTTGGCAGTTTTAAAGGATATAAATATGGGGAGAAAAGCAATCTGTAACTGTCTGTGTAACACTGTGTATGTGCTTTAGTTATTTCTTAATATTGTAACAAATTTATTAGTGAACTTCTTTTTCCCTGCAAGCTATCTAGCACTTTAATTTCGAATAATTAAAAATTCCATTATCATAGCATTTGAACTTCTGGCAAACACTTATTTCACTGTTAAAAAGATAAATTACCATGTGGAATCTAGTTTTTAGCAGCTGTTTTATCGGCATGTATAATTAAGCGTTCAGTTCAGAGGATGCACAAAACACCTGCTCCAGATAACCCATTCAGCAAAGGCAGCAAAACACTTGATTGGTGTTAGATCACTGCTTAGATCAGTCTGTGAGATCCGAAGGTAATCAGCAGAATATCAGCGCCGTGCCCGCTCCATCGTGCCCGTTCTGTGGGGCTGGACGGCCCGCCGTGACCGGTCCATTATGCCCGCTCCATCGTGCCCTCTCCTGGCTCCCCGTGCCAGCTCCCTGCTTGCCATGCCCATTTAGCCGTGCCTGCTCCTTGTGCCCATGTAGCCGTTCCTCGCTCTCGGTGCCCCCTCCCCGCCCGCCGTGCCCATGTAGCCCTGCCCATGTAGCCGTGCCCATGTAGCCGCGCCCGCTCTCGGTGCCCGCTCCCCGCTCCTTGTGCCTATGTAGCCGAGCCGGCTGTCAGTGCCCGCTCCTTGTGCCCATGTAGCCGTGCCCATGTAGCCGTGTCCATGTAGCCGTGCCCGCCCGCTGTGCCCATGTAGCCGTGCCCATGTAGCCGCTCCTCGCTCTCGGTGCCCGCTGCCCGCCCCCGTTCCCTCACGTCACGGCGCCGGGCGGGGCGCGGGCCCGGGCCCGAGCGTGCGCGCTGGGCGGCCGGCCGGGCAGGCGGGCGGGCCCCGCGGAGGAAGCAGCGCGGAGGGCGGCAGCGCCGCGGGGCCGCCGCGGGGATGAAGGACCGGCTGGCCGACCTGGCCGAGGTGGGCGCGGGGCCGGGGCGACGGGCGGGCGGGATGGATGGATGGATGGATGGATGGCGGCACCGCGGGCCGGGCGGGCCCGCTCCCGCCGGGATCCCGGGCTCTGTGCCGCCCTCCGCGGTGTCTGAGCGAGCCCTGCTCCGCTGCTCGCCGCCGCTGCGGAGTGCCTCGGGCGGCGCTGAATTGCGCTGAATTGCTCCGAATTCCGCTGAATTCCCCGGTGGTGCCGCCCCAGAGCCGCGGCGGGGTGGGTTGGCCCGCCCGGCGGCTCCCGGGCCGTGATGCGGCAGGAAAGCGCTCTGCAAGCCTCATTTTCCGCGTGTTTACAAAATGGTAGCTGCCTCTGTTTATACGCTCCTTTCCTTTCCCCTACTTGTGCTTTGGAAACAGTATCCTAAAAAAGAAGGGAGAGTCTGGGGACAGGCACCATCCGTCTGTCTGCAACAGGATATGACTTGGGTAGAATAAAAGGATATTGGAGGGTTTTTGTTTTGGGTTTGTTTTGTTTCTTTCCTGAAAAGGAATGGAAATGGAGAACGCTCAGGAGTTCCTGTGATAGTTCCAGTACTCCACGTACGTGTGGAAGTTGGGCTGTTTTGAGCTGCATTCGGGTCTGGGGCTCTTACATCTTCTGCATCATAAAACACATTTTGGAAGCTCCATCTCTAGTGATGGAATTACCAGTCTCTTTGTCTTCCTCTCTGAAAGGGTGAACAGGCATTGGAAAAGTTTTAGGATTATTAAATTACAGTTTCTCTACCAGGAATGATGTCTTGGAGTCATGCCAAAAAACCAGTGTCATTTCTTTCAGGTATAGTTATTCCCTTTCCAGGCTGTGGGAACGTGTGCCAGATTTCCGTGCTGGTGCACACTTCCCAGATAGATGAGGCAGCCAGTAGTGATCCAAATTTCCTTTATATTTATAGTTCTGTACCCGCAGACTTAATCCTGTTCTGTGTTTCTGTAAATGGAAGAAACCAAGTCCACACCCTGCCACAGCCCCCATTGACAGCGTTAAAAGTGTTTAATGCAGCTGAACAGAGGAATTTGTAACACAGCTTTAGAATTTCACATCTGAAAACATTACTGTAGTGGGCTGCTTTTTAAATGTGTGGGCCAGTATTGTTGAAGTGTTTCATGTGTTCATCAATGTCATTTCCACTGTAGAATTAATGAACAGCTTAAACATTTTGTTCTAATGAAGAAGACTGAAGATCTAGTCTATGTTTCGTCACAATTAGAAGTGTGTAGTTGACCTGAAGTTTTGTGAAGTTGCATATCCAAGGGAGATGGATATTCCCATTTCCACGGGCAGCTCATTGAAGTAGCAGTTTCCATCTTCTTTATCTGAAATAACAAAAATATGATGATTTTGTAAAGTGGTTTCTCTTCTATAGAATGAATGCTTTGAACAGAGATGCTTGACACATGGATGAGATGCTCTGAAAAGGACTAGCGAATCCAAAGAAATAATGCGTTAACTCTTGCTTGCCCATTTCCAAAGCGTTTAGGTTTATTAATGTAGTTTCACTGTACTGCATTTGGCTAATCATGAAGAGTGGAACATAGGCATTGTGGTTTTCCAGCAAGCCTAGGCCTGCAAAGTCTTCAGGAATAGCTGTGCCTCACCTCTTTCCCTTTCCATGAGGGTTTCCTTGTTTCCTTTGGGCGCACCTCACCTGTGTCAGGTGTGTTCTGTGTCCCTCCAGCCCCCAGAACCTCGCTGGTGCACAGGGAGTCCCAAAGATCCCAGCCTGCACTGGCCTGCTGTAACTGAGCACACCATTGCCTTCAGAATGAGCAGAAATTCTCATTTCCCATCTCCTCATTCCTGTGTTCCTGCATTTTACTGGGCAGCCAGCAAAACATTTTGCTGTTAGTTTTTCCTAGATCAGTGTAAGGAAGAGGGAGAAAGGCTTGCCTATCAGTGTTTGTGGTTCCTTGACACAACATTAACATAACTGCCAGATATTTTTGTAAGGGCACTATGTTTAGGCTGTTAAACAGTGGCTGGAGAAAGAAGTGGTTGATGACATGCAGATTATATAGCCTTGAGATAATGCTGCTTCCTCTTGTTTTCTTGGCTCAGAGAAGTTTTCTAAACTATGTGCTTTTTGAGAAGACAGCCACCATAATTGTAATTGTTCAACTTTAGGGGGTTCTTTTAATGTCATTTCTAAATTACTCTAAGCAGGCCCAAACTCTAAGCTGTTTGGAGTGTCTTTTAATGCAATTAATGGGACAATTGAGCAAATCCAGACTGGTTTTAGTTATTTTGAGCACAATAAATATAAGATAAAAAGGTTCTCTGATCCATACACTGTTTTCAGCAGTGGTTTACAGTAGGTGTGTAGGGCTGAAGAAAATGAGTAGTACATAGCTGTGATTGCAGGGTGTGCTCCCAGCCTTGAGTGGTTTGCTGTTCACAGACACAGGTCCATCTGAAAGGGCTTTAAAAGAGCTTTACAGTCCATGTTCAGACCTTCAACTGAGCCCATTTAGCTAGCTTCAGGTATTGCAAACAGACTGCCTTTTAAAGTCTGGCAATAAAACTTATTCATACTTCCTTGTTGTTCTGTCATTTCTGGAGGAGGTTAGATGTAAACCTCTGCTCAGGCAGAGTGCTGGGTTAGATCTCAGCTTTGGGCTGCATAGTCCACATGGCTCCCAAATTTCCCCCTTGTGACGTCCTGAAGGGGATGCAGAGCTATCTGCTGGAATCCATTTTTCATGCTTGATAGGTGAATCATTTCAAATACTTGATTTTTATATTTCTTTACTCACGAGTGTTAATGAAGATCTGTTACGTGTAATGTTTGAAAAATGAGTCGTACACAGCAAGTTCATATTTGAAAAATGAGTAGTACATAGTGAGTTGTACAAGTTCGTATCTGACTGCAGCTTTTTTAAGCAGGACCTGTGACTGGAACAGAAGTACACTGATTTTTCCTAAACACTTTCTCGGCCGGTCTCTCAGTGCCCCCAGAGCGGTTCAGAGCAGGTGAAACGCCTCGGTCACAGAGGCGGGGATTGCTGGAGCTGGGTGGTGCAGAAACAGGCACAGAGTGAGGCTTGCAGCAGGAGCAGAGCACGGCTGTGGTTTCTGCCTGAGTCAGGCTGTGACGTGAGGGTTGCTGAGGATGAGCCCTGTGCCCTCCGTGCCGTGTGAGGGCTTTATTGGGGCTGGAGCAGCGCTGCTGCTCGGGGCTGTTAATGATTGACCTGCCCCAGCCCTGCTGGCCCTCTGCAGGCCCTCCCTGGCTGCGGGGTGCACCAGGGCTTCTGGGCTCACGGAGGCTGTGGCTCTGGGTAAGGTGCTCCTGGGGGCCAGGGTGCTGTGGGGAGAGGCTGTAGCTGTGGATAAGGCACTCCTGGGGGCTGGTTCCCCAGGAGAATGGTCAGCTATGGTCAGCAGCCTGCCACAGGAGGGACCTGCACGTGATCTGCTCTGAGAAACCGCCAACCTTGGACGCAACTTCAAGGGCAAGTAGGAGTCACGTTTTTCAGTCAAAAGCTGTTTCCAGTTCCAGAGGTCAGTCATTGCAAAGAGATCTCCAGCCTGAGTTATTTCTGCAGTTCTGTAAGGTAATGGAAGTGACAGAAAGTTCATAGGCCATCAGCGTAGTTTCTGCTTGGAGCTGAGAAATGACATTGGTGAGAATTTCATGACATTGGTGAGGATTTCTGTAGTTTAACCCTGCTGGCAGCCAGCGCAGCACACAGCTGCTCCCGCGCTCGCCCCAGTGGGATGGGGCAGAATTCCAGAAGTGAGAGAACTCATGGATTTGAGAATAAATGCAGTTTAATTGGTAAAGTAAAAGCTGCATGCAAGCAAAGCAGGAAAAGGAATTCCTTCCTACTTCCGATGGGCAGAAAAGCAGAGCTGTCGCACATAACAGTGTCTTGGGAGGACAATGCCCGAACACTAAAGGTGCCCCCCTTCCTTCCTGCCACAGCTTCATGCACTGAGCATGATGCCATGTGCTCTGCAGTGTCCCTTGGGTCACCTGGGGACTGCTGCTCCCACCTGTGCCCCCCAGCCCCTTGGAGGGGAGCAGGAAAGGCCCGGCCTCTGTAGGTGTACAGCTGCACCATCCCTGTGTCATCAGCCCTGCACAAATCCCAAACCCAGCCCGTGCCATCTGCTAGGGAGAGAGTTAACCCTGTCCCAGCCACAGCAGCACCAGCCCCTGCTGCGGCTGGATGGATTTCTCAGTCTCTGAGTGTTTATGGAGCTTGTGTCCCAGGCTTTGAGTCCCAAGGTCAAGGTATGAGCTGCAAACAGAGTTTATTAGATTGCTCTAGGCATTGACGTGAAACTTTTTATCAGCTTCTTCACCTCCCCATACTGCTTGTACTGGGGAGGTGAAGTCCAGGGAGAGCAGTGTGTTTCTGATAAAAGTGAGTTCTTGGTCACTGGTGTGCTTGTCAGAAGAGGCACAAAAGCCCATCGGTTGAAGGGAGTCAGCAAATGAGCTGTATTTTAGGTAAGAGATGATTTAGGAATACAGAAAACAGAGGTTGACAGACTTCTCAGGTGTCTCAAGTGCTGCTGACAGAGGTAGGCTGTCCATAAATCCTTGAACAAATGGATCTGTCAGTGGTGTCGCTGCCACCAAGTGGGACAGTGGGACACACACGGCACAGGCTGTGGGCTGGGAGTCATGGTCAGCTGCCTCCCAGCTGAGATCTCCAGACCTGAGTCACATTGCTGTCCTTCATTCAGTCAGGATTCACTCAGGTGTTACGTGGTTTACTAAAAGCTGGCATTCTGAATCCCTTAGCAGGTGGTATTTTCATTATTTTTAGTTCAAATAGCTAAATATAGGATGCAGTTATGAACAAGGAGGAAAATTGTCCTTTATCAGTAAATATAAACATAAATAGTTCTTTTGTATAGATAATGAAATTAAATGTCTTTAAAATGTAGCTCCTTTTTAAACATTAACTTAGAGCTTGTGGCTTGCTTGCAGTGCAGTCTTGGGAATGGTAAAGTTGTGCCTGACTTCCTTGGGGCACAGACTTCCTCCCTTGTTTGTGTTGAGCAAGGCTGTTAATTGATGGCAATCTGGAAGGACAGATAATTTGAGTTGTGGCGTTATCTCCCCAACATGAGTGACTTCCCCAGTGCTCAGCCAGCCCTGGTGGTTGGTCCAGGAGGGCAGCGACATCTCCTCCCTGCATTTCTCCTGGGGCCTCTTGGTTTCCCCAGCACGAACGCAGATGGGCTCTGCCCCAGGGCATTCCCTGAGCTTGTGGGAGAGAAGCTGGCACGAGTCTGTAACTTCTCCCTGAGGGTTGGGCCACTCCTAGATTGTGTTAATTGACAGTAACTTCTTTATAAGATAATGGCAGTGTTCGACACGGGATTAAATTGCAGAATTGTCATGCAAACAATGCGTATCTCCGGTAATTTAAGAAAACCAGAACTAAACTTCTTGGGTAATAGGATCAGAGGTGAGGAGCAGAAAGTGGGTGTTAGGAGATCAGATGGCCTTGTAAGAAAAGAAAGGTGACTTGTAATGAAAGTCCCTTAATGACAATTATCTTGTCGTTTGTTTTTCCTAACAGATAACCTGTTGACTGTATGTTAAGGGTAATATTCTGTTCTAATTTTGACCCACTGCACTTCAAACAGTCTGTGCTCCAGGAGGGAATGGAAGGGGAGAAGCTTGAACTCTTTCCCTGCTATGATGCACATGAATTGTGTCTTTTCCTGTGATAGAAGCTGAGATCCGTGGGTTGGCTGGGGAATGGGACAGAGCCTGGGTTCCTCAGCCAGGTCAGGGATTCATTTGTGGAGTGGTGCATTTCACTGGGGCTGCCCTGGTGCGGGGTGGCAGAGCCTGGGCTCCTCACCAATGCAGGGATGCATTTCTGGTTCATTTCTGGTGCAGTGCATTTCACTGGGGCTGCCCCGCACTCACTCACTGCTCTCCAGGAGTCACTTCACTCCTGGGCCTCTCAGCCTGTTTGTTTTTAGATTACAGCCCCCAGCAAAGGCAAACCTCCCTGGCTTGGAGGACTGCTGATGCAGATGTGTGTGAGCAGCAGTGGGGCAGGGCTGTGGTTTCCTCAGAGCATGTCCTGGGGTCACGTCACAGATTTGTGTTTGTTGTCTTTTACAGTATAAAGGAAATGAAGATGGGGAGACAGTTATCATCGAGAAAGACCATTTTATGGATGACTTCTTCCAGCAGGTAAGGTTACAGTTGTCATCATGGATTGAAGACTGACTGTTTCTTCTCTGTGCCTTTTAATTTCAGTAGATAATTTTCAGTTCATTTCAGGTTTACAATTCATCTACACATCCTCCCCAGTATGGTTGTTAATTGTATGCTAAAACAAATGTTGGCAATGCTTTGTTAGTTTATTTCAGGATATTTTCTGTGTTTATTGCAGAGAAATGTTTTTAATTCCCTGTCAACAAGAAATTTGCTAATGAAATTTTAAAGTAATTGTTTATTAGGAATATTAGCACTTGAGTTTTTGGCCATTCAGAATATATTTGCTATTACCAATACTGGGTTTTAGTTTAAAAAAATTAATTACAGACTGTTTAAATGTTGACCCTTCTGCTGGGATTTCTTTCTATGCTACTTACAGATGAAATAGCTTGGGTTTTATTAGCAGGGGTTTTTGTTTGTTTGTTTTTTAAAAAATATTGGCCCTAAATTATTCTAATGTCTTCTTTGTCATATTTCCTTCCTCTAGGTTGAGGAAATTAGAAATAACATAGCAAAAATAGCACAAAATGTGGAAGAAGTGAAGAAGCAGCACAGCATTATCCTGTCAGCACCAAATCCTGAAGGAAGTGAGTAATAATTTTAAAGATATCACATAAGTGTGGCTAGATATTCTGAAATATTGTTTGCTTATTTTAGCTGTCCATAAGAATAGAACTTCAGATGTTCAGGATGCAAAATGTAACACTAAGTAAACATTTTCATTTTTATATTGAACTAATACTTACATTTGTTTATTTTGACCTTTTTAAAGTCTCATTTGAAAAAATGTGTGTTCAGAATATTTCTTGCATCATCCAAACCTTTCCTAAACCAAAACTCAGTTTAATATGGGTGTTTTCCTTCTGAAGCAGAGAGGCTGCTTAGGTTTCTTCTAATCTGTGGAAATGCTGAAGTTGTCAGCTGCAGCTTGTGCTGTCAGATCTTTATTCCTGTGTGGCACCAGGGCCAGCTGCTGCTGCAGTGCCGGCAGTTCCACGTGCAGTTCCACTGCAGAACTTGCAGTTCCACGTGCAGCCCCATTTTTAGAGGCTTTACCCCAGAGCTGGAAGTGCAGTTGTGCTTTCCCAGCACAGAACTGGGAAGTTCAGGGCCCCTGCCCAGCCCTTGTCTGTGCTCCTGGCAGGGCTCAGAGAAAAGGGAACAAAAGATGCTGAGGTGTTTGTTGTGTGAATGTTGCAATGCTGCCTTGCCATTTATCTTGTGACTTCATCTCGGTGGTGGAAACTGAATTTGGGGTGTTATTTTATCCTGTTTTCCTTGGTGTTAGTTTGCATTCCCACAGCCGATTTTGCAGCTGCTTTTTCAGGGTCTCAGGTTTAACCAGGGCCCATCTGACTGTTAATGGCAGCACCTGGGAGCACTGTGTGTTCCTGGGGATGTGCACAGCTCCCTGTGTTCCTGGGGATGTGCACAGCTCCCTGAATGCTCTGGTGCAAGCCTCAGGATGTCCCAGGTGGTGCCTGGCACAGACATGTCACTGAGGGTTAAAGCACTGCACACATGGTACCCAGCACTCGCAGAAAAGGGGAGAGGAATCCCTGCTTTCACCTGCACTTACAGCTCAGGAGCGTTTAACTTTCAACTAGCAAATTGACATTACCCTGAAAGTGTTAACAAAACTGTTTGTCACCTGGTTTAGTTGAAGGTTTGGTAATAATAATATTGCCCAGGTGTAAGCCTGTCATGAGAAGCAAGCCCCTGATGGTTGCTGTTACAAAAACAGTAAAGCACTTGAGAGTTGTACTGAATGAAATTCTGAGATTACAAGGTGGATTTGTAGACTTGCTGACTTACTAAAATAAATCATTAACGGTTCAAAAATAAATTTTTTAAAGGAACAAAAGAAGAACTCGAAGAACTAAATGAGGAAATCAAGAAGATTGCTAATAAAATCCGGGCCAGGTTAAAGGGTAAGTTGTGAGGACAAGTGAAACTCCTTGCTTTCAGAAATAACCTAGAAAATGACAATGCAAAGGAATTCCTCCATAGAGAAATGTCTTCTGCAGCTGAAATGCTTTTTGGGGAGATGATATTTTGGAAGAAGATTAACTTTAACTGCAAAATGACACCTTTTAAAAATTTTCCAGTGTAATGTTAAGAGTATGATTGAAGCAGTTACTGTGTTTAAAGATCTCTGCCAATTACCACAATTATTTTAAAATTTTACTTATATATGCCACCCCTCTCCCCTGAAATGTTACCCATGTCTCTGGGGAACTTGTACCTTTAAAAAGTAATAATAATATTTACAAAGTAATTGAGCTGTTAAATAGCTGACACTGACTCTGTACACTTGTCTCGTTCCCAGCTATTGAGCAGAGCTTTGATCAGGGTGAAAATGCCAATCGGACATCAGTGGACCTCAGGATCAGAAAAACACAGGTAGGCTCCCTGCAGCCTAAAGAAAACCAGGGGGTTCTGTGGAGAATTAGTTTAACTGTTCTGAGCTCATTTCAGAGCTCCTGTGCTGCTTTGTGGGGCCGTGAGTGCCACTGGCAGGTGTCGTGCGGAGCTGTTGCTGTGTGACAGAAATCGCTGTTTCTGACACTCCTCTCTGTCCCTGCTGTCCCTGCTGTCCCTCCTGATGCCCTGTCCCCCTGTCTGTCCCCATCTCACCCCTGTCCCGCTGTCTGTCCCCTCAGCACTCGGTGCTGGCACACAAGTTTGTGGAGGTGATGACCGAGTACAACGAGACGCAGACGCTGTTCCGGGAGCGCAGCAAGGGCCGCATCCAGAGGCAGCTGGAGATCAGTGAGTGACCCCAGTGCCCCAGAACCAGCCAGTTACCTGTTGGTAGTGCCCCCATGTTCAAACAAACCAGTTATTTCTTGTTAGTGCCCCCCTTGGTCAAGCCAACCAATTAATTGTTGCTAGTGCCCCCTGTTCAAAACAGCCAGTTATTTCTTGTTAGTACCCCCTTGTTCAAACCAACCAGTTATTCGTTGTTAGTGCCCCCGTGTTCAAACCAACCAGTTGCCTGTTGGTAGTGCCCCCGTGTTCAAACCAACCAGTTATTTATTGTTAGTACCCCCTTGTTCAAACCAACCAGTTATTCATTGGTAGTGCCCCCCCTTGTTCCTTATTCATTGGTGTTCAAAGCATCAGAGATCTTGGACAGCATCTCACAGGGTGTGAGAGAAAAGTAACAGTTTTACTGCATGGCACAAACTCCTTGATATTACTCTTTTCAGAACAGCTGTAAAGAAGAGAGAGAAAAACTCAATAATTTCCTTTAGATTGAAAATTATTAAAGAAATTATCTTTTTCCTTTGCTTCATTTACTTCCAATGTTGCAACTTTAAATGAGGCATCAAGAAAAGCTGCATTCTGAAACAGCAAGTGTTATTAAAAGCCATTCCAAAATTAACATGCCTAACAGGATAACAGCTCTTTTTATATGGTTCCATTTTTGTGCACAAGGACACTTCATCTGGCATGAAATCAGTGCTGCTGTTACATGTGCTTTAATCATTTGTTGACTGACTCACATATGACTTACTTCCAGTTCATTATTGGGAGTATTTAGAAAGGTTCCTGACTTTACTTTGAAGCATAGTGGAAAGTGTCTTGGAAAGTGTCTCTACCTTGGAAAGTGTCTACAAAGTGCCTAAAATTAGGGTTTTTTTAATGCGCTCTATAGAAACAAATGTATACATTGCTGAAATGGGGAATGCTAACAGGGAAACTGGCAAATTACAAGAAAATGTTACTTTTCAAAGTAAAAAGTGTGCTTTTCAAGTTTGTCATTATCCTCTCCTGCTAATTGTTGTCTTTATCCTAGCTGGAAAGACCACCACTGACGAGGAGCTGGAGGAGATGTTGGAGAGTGGCAATCCCTCCATTTTCACTTCGGATGTATGTATTTCTGTGCCAGCCCCCTCTCCGAGCCCTGCTGCCCTGCTCCGGAGGGTGCTGGCACTCAGGCCTGTCCCTGTGTCCCTGTTGCAGATCATTTCGGACTCGCAGATCACCCGGCAGGCGCTGAACGAGATCGAGTCCCGGCACAAGGACATCATGAAGCTGGAGTCCAGCATCCGCGAGCTGCACGAGCTCTTCATGGACATGGCCATGTTTGTGGAGACGCAGGTGCGTGGGGCTGCCCCGGCACAGGGCTGGGCTGGCCTCGCTCTTCCCTTGCCACGGGCAGAGCAGCTGATCAGATTCAGATAGCGCAGATCTAGAGTGGCTCTGGACTGTGGTTGGAATAGTAATAATGGAAATCAATTACTGCAGGTTCCTTGTTTTGTTGTGGACAAACTGACCATCTCAGTGTCCTTATGCTTTCAATAACTGACCACAGACTTGCTTTCCAGTCAGTATATTTAATATTTTTTTTGATTTGATTAATTGCAATATGCTGGAACATCTCTGGGCATGTTTAAGTAAGAAAAACTATCTTGTGGAATGTTGTTAAAATTCCTTGGGGATTTTGGGTTTTCAGCCTCAGTAGAATGACACGTGTGTCAGCAGGGCTGTGTGCACCTTGCACCTCTGGCAGAAGTGCAGTTCTGTGTTCGCCAATGTGAATGTAAAGGGCTTGACAAGTCCTTCAACTCATCTCTTGTATTCATAGGCTTTGTCTTGACATGTACATAAATCTGTTCTACTTTTAGTCTTTAAATACCAACTATCCACCAAAAGTATTCTTAACCTTGACCCTAAAATGGTTTGACTTCTGCAGGAAAGTGAAAAGAATAGTGTTAAAGAGAAACTTGCCTGAAAAGCAAGTTAGAGGATCTTGCCTGTTCTTGGTAATTGGGTTTTGTTCTACAAGTCCTTTGTTGCTTTGATATTAAATATTCAGCCAAGAGAAATTGGTAGCAGGTTTCTTTTGAATTACACACAAACAGAAGTTACTTGTGCATCATTCTGTAATGCTTTGCTGTTTATGCTGCTGATTATTTCTTCTGCTGGACAGAGACCCAGGTAACAGACTTACTGTCATCCCTCACCAGTCCTCCATTTCACTGCCAGTCGCCATTGCTCATAATCGATTTGAGTTTGCCATGCCCTGGCACCCCAGTCCCTGAGCAGCTCACGTGTGTGTGCTCCCAGACAGCTGTGGGACCTCTGGAGGCAGGAGTGTCCTCCTGTCCCTCCCAGGGCTCTCTGGTCCCCGTGTGCCACTCAGCTGTGGCTGCTGAACCCCCTCCCTGCGCACCAGCGGTGTTTGCAGGTGCTCACCTCTGTTCCTGCCCATGAGCATCCCTGGTTCCTCAGAGCTGGCAGCCCTTGCTTCTCATTCCCTTTTTCCTTCACATGCCACACAGAACAAATGCCATCCCCAGTACGTGCATCATTGATTGTGAAAGTAGTTCTTGATGTCCTAGAGCCTTTCTTTTAGATTAGACAAAGATCTGTGCATTCCAATAACCTGGTTTTCCTTCAAAATCTCGTTTTAAGGGAGAAATGATCAACAACATAGAGAAGAACGTGATGAATGCCACAGACTATGTGGAGCATGCAAAAGAAGAGACAAAGAAGGCAGTTAAATATCAAAGCAAAGCACGCAGGGTATGTTGTCTTTCTGTCTTTGTGCTGGGCACTGCTTTAATTTAGCACAGCAGCATTTCCAGTGTGAATGACTGCTGTAGTTAATACTCAAAATGTATAATACCAGCAGAGGACAGACACTTCTGGGACTGTGAGAACACATCATGCACAGCTCAGGGTGTGTTCACAGTTTCCCACTCACAGCTGCCATTACAGAGTGTAAAAACCCCAAAAGAAGAATTAATGTATTATTTCAGTGGATAAATTCCCATCTTTTTCTTATCAGCTTTCACAATTCCTTAAGTTATTCAGATTCTAAATAACCTTAAAAGTTTCTGGCTGTTTATCACAAGTGAACTTACCTGAATTTAAAGCTATAAAATCCATTTGCTAGCAGAAAAAATTAAAAGTGATTTTGCTGAATAGGCTTATTATTTAAAAATTCTGCTTTGATTTTTAATGATTTCAGATAAATTAGGGGAATCTTCCCTGTGGAAGGGGTGTGGCATTGTGCCATAATACTGAATTTGTGGAGGACCTGAGTTCAAAGGAAGGTTCTGGCACTTTCCAGGGCACTTGCTTTGTTTCAGTATCTTTCTTCCCATCAGCCACCAATAATATATTCTGATATCAGACTACTAAGTAGTTTATTTTTGCATTCTAATTTCCCCTTTTGATGTGCTGTGCAGTTGGGTGAGGCTCGTTCTGGTGAGCTGGATTTGAGGGAATAATTCATTTTCTATAGATAGAGATCCACCCAGAGATAACTCGCCTGATCCTTTACAAAAGATCTTTTCAGAAGTGTTCAAAGAGCCCACTTAATGTCTATGTAAATGGGGCTTGTGTCATCTCTGATAACTGTACAGGCATTGATCACACGAGTTTACCTGTTTAGAAACCTTAATTCTTATATTTGCAAGATTATACAGATAATTTTATCTCAATTTAAGAATATGGGAGGCTTTAATGAAAGTGCTTGTGGATCTAAAAACTACTTGAAAAATTGAACATAAATGCAAGTGTTAATGTGCCTAATATTTACACTGCCTTGTTTTTTTGACAGAAAATGGTGATAATTATCATTGTGTCAGTGGTGTTGATTGCCATAGTAGCTCTAATAATTGGTTTGTCTGTGGGTATTCGGTGATGCTTGGATAACCTCAGCATGCATGGCTTCCTGCCACTGTGGCAGTAAGTAACTAATCAACTAATTTCTAATTTGGCTCTTGTTCTCTCTGTCTCCTTCTGCTCACCCTTCCTGTGTGCCCAGTGCCCTGGTGGCCCTGCTCTGTCACCCTGCAGGACCTGTGGTGGTGACACCAGTGGGGGTTTCTGTGGTTTTAAACAGAGTTTTTAAAAAGTAGATGTCTGCAGCCATGAAATTGGCTATTATGGCTTGGAGAGCATCTTCAGTTTCTTACTTTGAAACTGTTTATTAATGCTAGCCTGAATGAAGCAGTGGGACACAGCAATGTGTTTGGGACATGGGATTTGTCTCAGTGTCCATGTGTCTCTGCAGTAAAGTCCCCTTTCCCATCCAGACAGTGCCAGCCAGGCTGAGCAGGGAGCAGCAGCTCCCTGCTGTGGGTGGGTGCAGCAAATGCAGCCTGCAGCATGCCCAGTCTCTGGGCTGCACCCGGAGCAGGGCCCAGTTCAGACAGCTCACCAGAAATTCACATTTCTGTACTAACACCCTTTAACATCCCGGTCTGTGGTTTGGGGCTCAGCTCTGGTTTGTGGGAGGGGGGCAGAATTCACTGTCATTACCTGCAGTCAGGAGCACCTGTCCCAGTCGCTCCCTGATGCATTTGCACGGAAGCATGTCTCCTTTTTAACCCTTGCAGCTCCTCTGAGCCGAGCCTGCACTGTTTGAGTGCCCTTCTGGTGAGTCCCACTCAGGGTGCAGCTGTGAGGGCCTGAGCAGGCTGCAAATATTTATCCAGGGAGGGTGGCAGTGAGCAGCTACTTAGAGCTGACCTACATCTGTTTGTAATGATGTTTACAGAAGTTGGGCATGAGTAATAGCCAATATTCTGGAAAGGAAAATAGGGAAATGTTGCACAGATGCTCTGTCTTGTGACTGTGGTTACATGTGTGTTAGAAACAGGAATCATAGCAGTGATTGCTCCTTAGAAAGAAAATCCCAGCACTCAGCCTGGCTGTCAGTCTTGCTGTGGCTCTGAATGGGTTTAATTCTGTTCTGACAAAGTATTTCAGTCTTAACTTTTCTCTCTTTTCCCTGCAGAAATTGATGTTCATAATAATATGTGTAACTGTACTGCTTCTGATACTTGGAATTATCCTAGCAACAACTCTGTCCTAGCAAGCACATTCCAAGAGTTACCAACCTTGAGGAACTCCAGAACATCTCCAGTGAAACCAAACCTTTCCCACAGATGATGCCTTACCACGATGACCTGCCACTAATGGCTAAAAGTGAAAGCAGAATCACTCTTAATGTTTACTCACAAATGAAGATCAGAATGTACCAGGGGGTGTATGGATTTTACAGCATAAACTAGACACTTGTGAGACTGAAACTTGGTTTTGAACTAAATAACTTCGGGTTTTTTCACATCTCAGTGTTACAGTTGCAGTAGGGAGTTGAGAGACTATTGAGTTTTGAGTGTTTGGCTTTTTTTCCTATTGCTAACCTAACTCTAATCATGACTTTAAGTACCTTGCCAGTGCTGCCTTTGTTAGCACTCTTGTGAATATTTTTATGAGATGTAGCCTTGTGTTTAAGTGTATTAATTATTTAGTCACCTTAACCTATTTAAACCTTATGCCTTTTCTCCAACAAGTGCTAAAATATCTTATCCTGACAAGACTACTCCTTTAACTGCCTAGTGCATTACTTGAGAAGAAAAACAAAAAAAAAAGCTTTTTTACACTTGCCAGGTTTTTTATTTTTCTGTCAAGGTTAACTGCTTTAAATGCTTCCTTCGTGGTTCATAAAAAGTTAGTTGCAGCATTTCTGGTAAAAGCACACAGCTCTGAAATGCTGAATTTGCACTTGGCAGGTAATTTTACAGGTAGTTCTTGTGCAAAGGAAACTGATGGATCAGTTTAGCCTTACTGCTTACATGAATATGACAAAAATGACTTTGTAAAGCCAAATCAAGTTTTCTGGTTCTGGAGTTTGCTAATGTTGATGTATGAATACAGCACAGGGGGATGAGCTCCCCCAGAAGATCTGAAACTTAACACAAACTAAGACACTGATTTGTTATGAAATGTGTGTGGCTATAACATGGATGAAGTGTTTTGGTGTACACATGCCTTTGTAATGCCAGCTTGCACCACTTGAAAGCTTCAAAGAATTCAAATGTACCCAAATAACTGCATTTAGTGTTACAGGTTATTTTTGTATTTTTGTGTGTAAGATATTTGTAACTTGGGTTTGTGACTCCTCGTTGTTTAAGCATATCCATGTAGATATGTAGATATATTTACACTCTGAGAGAAGGAGAGGAGAGGATGATTTGTGCCTTTTTAAACATAGCCTAAAACTGTGCTCATCAATGTGTTCAGATATTCAGCTCTCATGTTGACTGCAGTAACTCAGTCCTACCAGTTTAGAATCCTTAAACTTGGGTTTTGTTGAAAGTGTCTGAGATCAAAGTTACTCAGCAAGGGAGAATTCAGGCTTCATAAAATTCAGCAAAGTTTACAGTTCCTCTTGTATGTATGAATATTCCTGCTTTGCTGTCCAGGTATACTGTGAATATGCTGGAGCTATTCAGATGTCAAGCATGTTTTAGAAGAAAACAAATATTATTATTATTATTATTATTGGTCTCTTTACAAGTTAGCCATAAAGAAGTCGCTTGGAAAATTCGGCTTCAACAATGAACAAATTTCTTTTACCTCTGAGTCCAGAATGCTCACTGATGTTTGGGAGGAAGTTTACATGCAAAGTAAGGAAGGATTGGTTGCCTTAATGCTCATTCTAGGTAAATATCTTTTATTCTGTAGTTTTCTAGATTTTTATTAGTAAATATTATTTATACAGATATGCGAATTAGATGGGGGAAATCACTCCTGCTGTTTTCCAGCTGGTTATGTAAACTGACCCTCAGAATCCTGTCCTGTTGAATTTTTCTCTCTGTAATGCAGTAATTGCCCATCAAGACCAGAAATTGGAATAGGCTACTCCACAGTTTTTACTTCTTGTTGAACAGCTGCCTCAATGAGTTTGTTTTAAAGCAAAACAGACCTTTTCACGTGGACCTCTTTGTTTGGAGGTCAGAGGGGAGTAAATCTCTAACCTATGCACTAATAAACTCATCCAGTGAGCCTGCTGTGTCTGCTTTGTGTCCCTGCTGTTCCTGGGGCCCAGGAATGTTCCAGAACTTTTGAACTGGCTTACATCAAACACAGGGTGAGGTGGCATCTTCTCTGCAGCTTCTCACCAAGAAAGGTGTGGAGATAATTATGGGGAAAACCATGGGGTGTGTTAATTTAAGCTGTGCCCATGGGGGAGATTTTTACAGAAATGTCAGTGTAAGAAACCCCCAGGCTGCAATGAGTGAGTGCTCTCTTCATACAGAAATAATGTGGGGCAGCCCCAGGGAGAGCCTGACAGCAGTGAGGCTTTTGGGGTTTTGCATTGGGAAAGTGGAAAGCGAAGCCTGTGGCTGCTGCAGGGGGCAGACAAAGATTTCTCTCAGAGCGCCCTCCCAGCCCTGTGCACTGCGTGCTGCAGAACTCACTGCCGTGGGAAGGCACACAGTTAATTCCAGTTGTGCTCTTCCAGGCCTTCCCTGGGATTTCTGAGTTGGGCACAGCTCCAAAGCACAGCTCTGGGGTCTGGGGTGTGTTTAGTGAGAGCAATGAAGCTCCAGTCCCCTCTGCAGCATCGGCTGAGCAGCCAGCAGGCTGAAGGGAGAAATACACACATTAAATATACCAACAAACTGCTTCTAATCTGAAAAGCTGCAAAAAACCCATTTGAAAACATCCTGGGTTTGAATCGGTTCATATGAGCACACATTGCATTTCCAGCTCACACGCTTGCTCTGCTGCTGATTTTCCCTTTTGGCAATTTATTCAGAGTAGAGTTAGTGGATAGAATCTCAGAGGAGAATAAAAGCCAGTGTTTTGAGAACTAATGAAGTAATTATCTAAAGCATTATTTACAATGATTATTTAGAAGATAATGAGACCCTTTAATTATGTTTGTTCTGCATAGCTGGCCGTTCAATAATTCAGGGTGTTGCCATACAATTTTCTCTGTTTACTTTGCACATTTTTTGTTTGGGAAAACGTCACAATTTGGTGCTGTGTGTGAAGCACAGCCTGGGCCCTCTTCTGGGCATTGTTTGTCACATGAAGATCACTGCTCCCCTGGCTGCACCCGGCGCTTCTGGGCTCAGAAGAAATGAAGGGGAAATGAAGCTGCACCTGTGAGAGGCTGCTCTGGCTTCATTCCTGCAAACTGGAATATTTCCACACACTCATTACTCCCCTGATGTTCCTGTCAGCATTTCTCTCACTGGAGCTGAAGCCTGACTTGCAGTTTTATTTTCATTTTGGGAGCCGTGATGGGGACGTTTCAAATGTGAGGCTTTTAAAAAGAGCTGGTTTGTGCAGGGGAAATTCAGGGCATCATTAACATTTCAGTAGCTAATAGCAATTTCACCGCAGCTGTGAACAGGCTGCTAAATACACAATTCTCCTGAAGCACAGGCAGCAGGGCCCAAGGAGTGAAGGGAGATCCTGCTGTGAGCTGTCAGCTCCTTTGGGTGCCCGTGGGGCTGGGCTGGGCTGCACATGCAGGTTTTGGAAAGCAAGATGTTTATCTGAACAACAAATCACCCACAATAAGGATTTGGTTCAGTGTTTGTGTCTCCTGGCTTTCCCATGGGGCTTGCCTGGCCTGTTTTTATTCTTTATTCTATTATTATATTCATTTTTAATGATTAGTAATATATTTTATTATTATTCCTCATACCTGACATCACCATTTGTGGGGAACTGATGTTACTGTCCCAGTGCAACCATCCTAAACATCCATTGCTTAAATAATCACAGCTCCTTTTCATGTCCCCACGTTCCACACCAGCCCCTGCCTCCTGAGCTGCCCACCAAGGGCTACGCTGATTTTAAATAAATTCATTTGCATGTGTGGAAGGTGCATTTAGATACTCCTACAGCGCAGAGCTATTTCTCACCACGGATTCACGCAGTGAATGAGGCTATTCTTCAGTAGCCACTGATAGCAGGATTTAAAATAAATTCACCTGAAATTAGGTTCAGAACCACTGCAGGAACCACGGCAAGATGAGCAGTGGGGTTTAAAGGGCCCAGGAGAACAGGGAGAGAAGGGCAGGTGTGCCATGGGGAGAGAAGGGAACCTGTGCCATGGAGAGAAGGGCAGGTGTGCCATGGGGAGAAGGGCACCTGTGCCATGGGGAGAGAGAAGGGCACCTGTGCCATGGAGAGAAGGGCAGGTGTGCCATGGAGAGAGAAGGGGAACCTGTGCCATGGGGAGAGAAGGGCAGGTGTGCCATGGAGAGAAGGGAACCTGTGCCATGGGGAGAGAAGGGCAGGTGTGCCACAGAGAGAAGGGGGCACCTGTGCCATGGAGAGAGAAGGGGGCACCTGTGCCATGCAGAGCTGGCGGTCTGGGGCCGTTTGGGGTTCAGAACCCCTGCAATCCTGCAATCCTGCTCCCCTCCAGCCCTGCTGCCCAGCAGCCTGGGGACAGCTCTGCCAGGCCCGAGCTGACAGCTGGGCACTCTTGTGCTCCCTTGACTTTGCAGCTATTTATAGAGAGATTCTGTCAGAGTTCCCATTTCTGCAGTTCCCCCTAATGGGGTTTTGGGCATGGTTTTCCTTCCAGTGTGAGGCAAATAAAACCGTGGAACAAACCAGCCTTAGAAGCAAAGCATCAACTCACAGGACAATAAAATGCAGCAAGTGTTGACATGTATTTTTAATCACAGCTAATATATTATGTTTTTAATCCCTAAAATAACAGAAATCACAATAAACTTCAGGCGAGATTTAAGAAAATAAAGGCAAAATCTCAGTCTCCCTGCAATCCAGCTGGGTGCCCAGACCCGCACTAGAGCTGGGCTTAGGTTCCGTATCTGCTTTCTGTGTTTTGCCTCCTGAGAGCAGGTTCATTGCTAAGGCAAGCATGTGCTGACAGAGTGACTCAGCCCTGTGGGCCAGGATGCTTTTCTTGGGTTTCCATGAGCATTCTTTTCATCCCACACAGACATAAATAAGTGCCCTTGATGGCTTCCCTACCATTTATACTAGAGAAGTAAATGTGGCACTATTTTAATTGCATTAAAAACCATTTCTGTGCTTAAAGGAGAGCTGTTTCATTAACATCAAGCTCTGCCCTCACACCCAGCACCCCCAGTGCCTCAGCACAGTGCAGTAATGCACAGCAGAAAAAGGAAAGCTGAACTGAATTGCTGTAAATGGTCAGCAATTGGATAATTCTGAGATCTGACCAGAGCAAAGAACAAACTCCAAACTCCCCATCCCAAAAATAATTTCTTGGTTGGTACTGCAGGGTTCACCTTCCCTCCAATGGGAGTTCCACACTCAATGGGACTGAGCCCATGCTGCTGGCCAAGCAGGGCCAGCCTGACTCACAGAGAGAGAGAAGCTGAAAATGAGGGTGGTGTGCCTGGAAAAAAGAGATCTCACTCTGTGTTTACCCTGTGGGAGCGGTCTTGGTTACACAAGATTAAATGTTATGTAAAGTGAGAGAGCAGCTGCTCTGCCAGCGCCTGCAGCCAGCTCGGAGTGAGGGGCAGGGGCATCTCTGGGGGCAGCAGGGGGGAACCAGCCCTGCTCAGTGTCCCTGAATTCAGGAGAGAGGAACCAGCCCTGCTCAGAGCATCCTGGGCCAGGAGAGGGGAACCAGCCCGGTTCAGTGTCCCTGAATTCAGGAGAGGGGCACCAGCCCTGCTCAGCATCCCTGGCCAGGAGAAAGGAGCGAGCCCTGGGCCAGGAGGGAGGAACCAGCCCCGTTCAGTGTCCCTGAATCCAGGAGAGAGGCACAAATTACACCAGTAACTCTTTTAGGAGTGACATTGTGAGTGTTAACCAGTGACAGGACTACCCCATTACAACTTTTCTTCTTTACTCTTCTAATTGGAGTTATATACTGCTTGTATTGTAAGACACCAAATTTAAAATATTGGCCAGTTTGCAGTGATCCCCCAACAACAAAAAAAAATCCCCAAAACCAAAACCAAAACCAAGAAAAACTACCTATGCTGATGTTGAATGCCTTCTGTGAAGATCCTGGACCATTTGTCTGCACGTGTGCCTTGTGAGAGGGGGGATCAGCTTCTTTCCAAAGGCCTGAGCCTGAGGCTGGCGGGGAGGAAGGCAGCCCTGAGGACCAGCCCAGGATGGCTGGAGATGGAGGCACAGCCCCATCTGCCTGCAGAGAAATTGCTTTTCCCGTGGCTTTGGGGCCTCAGTGAGAGCCAGCTGTACCTGGTGTTGGCTGTGATTCATCTTTTCTGCTCACTAATGGATCCCCTCTCCAGAGCTTCCAGTGCTTCTCCCTTCGGTGGGTACAAACACGATAAAAAACGCTTTACAAAAATCAATGAACACTTAAGTGTTTGGCAGCTCAGCTTTTACTGCATCCTTTACTCACCAGTTTAATGCCTGATAGGAGAAAGGCACCAGTTAAATATTCCTCTGCAGAGTTAGCAGCTGTAACACACCTGGGGCTGGTTCTGCTTTTCTGACTCTGCATTCACAACAGAATCGGTTTTTCCCCTGCACAGAGCTGTGCTGGTGGAGCTCCCGAGGCAGAAGCAGCTTGTGCCCAAACCCTGTTCGGGACAGAAGTTTGTGTCACTGGAAATGTGGAGGTTTATTGCTTTAAAGATGGAGAGAGTGTGAGCTGGGGCAGCGGGCACAGCTGAGACCTGGGCACTCGGGGACCCCTGGGCTGGGCCGGGCTGAGCCGAGCCGGGCTGGGCTGGGCAGGGCTGGGGCACAGAAACATCCCAGCACACAGCCCGGGCACGGCTTGGGGCCCCAGCGCCCGGGGAACGCAGCACTGGAGAGCCGCGGGCAGGCACGGCTCGGCTCGGCACGGATTGGTTCAGCACGGATCGGTTCGGCACGGATCGGTTCAGCACGGCTCGGCTCGGCACGGATCGGTTCAGCACGGATCGGCTCGGCACGGCTCAGCTTGGCACAAATCGGTTCAGCACGGATCGGTTCGGCACGGATCGGTTTGGCACAGATCAGTTCAGCACGGATCGGTTCAGCACAGATCAGTTCAGCACGGATCGGTTCGGCACGGATTGGTTTGGCACAGATCAGTTCAGCACGGCTCAGCTCGGCACGGATCGGTTCAGCACGGATCGGCTCGGCACGGATCAGCTCGGCACGGATCGGTTCAGCACAGATCGGTTCAGCACAGATCAGTTTGGCACAGATCGGTTCAGCACGGATTGGTTTGGCACAGATCGGCTCGGCACGGATCGGTTCAGCACGGATCGGTTCAGCACGGATTGGCTCGGCACGGATTGGTTTGGCACAGATCGGTTCGGCACGGATCGGTTCGGCACGGATCGGTTCGGCACGGATCGGTTCAGCACAGATCGGCTCGGCACGGATCGGTTCGGCACGGATCGGTTCAGCACGGATTGGCTCGGCACGGATTGGTTTGGCACAGATCGGTTCGGCACGGATCGGTTCGGCACGGCTCAGCTTGGCACAGCTCAGCTCGGCACGGGCTGGCGGAGGGAGCCTCAGCAGCAGCAGCAGCAGCAGCAGCAGCAGCAGCAGCGCTCTGTTGCCATCCAGTGGCAAATCCATCGGTGACCCCAGAGTCACCCAGCGTGGCTGGATGGAGCAAAGGAAAGGGAAAGAGAAAGGGAAAGAAAAGAAATTTTCTGCTTTTCTTTTCCTTGTGTCAGCCCCATCTCTATACCGGTGATTGATCAGGCAGGATTGTCTCTTATTCACTTAGAGCTGCAATGAAATGTCTGAGGAAGAAATCTTTCAAATAAAGCACTTACGCTGTGATTTCTGATAGAATTTGAATTAAATTCTTCCCCTCAGACAAAGCTTTAGCAAGAATGACATGAAAAATGAGAAATGTATTTTCTCCTTACCGGGCTGTCAACCCTTCATCTCCATTGACGCTGTGATCCAATAACAGTGCTGCCATCACAAAACAATCCCCAGAACTCTGCCTCCACAGCAGAAAATGCTCCTTGTCAGTGCTAACTCTCAGCATCATCAAAACATCAACAAACAACCCAAAAGCATGAAAGATCTGGAGATCCAATGCTGCAAGGGGCGTGTGAAGAGCTCCAAAATTAGCTGGGAGACCTGAGGGTAGGCACAAATCCACACAAACTACCAAAATAATAATAAAATATTTATGATAATAAATCCTAACATCTTACAGTTCCAGTAAAATGTCAGTTCTTGTCTGCTGTGGCATAACAAGTTGCATATGTCAAATTTTTATGATTCAAATTGCTAAACATGTTCTTGAGATAAAGAATATGTTTTAAATCCTTCCTAGCAGTGACTCTATACTGGTAGTTTAAAAAACTACTTGCTATTTTACTTTCAGAGTGGCTTAATCAAATTTACTCATATAATTTTGCATATGTTTAAAAGAAGGCTTTCAGAAAGTTTATGATAATTTACATATTTTATCCCTGTGTGCTCCCACACCCCCCTGTACAGATATTCATGTTTTAAACCCACCATGACAGGGAAGGAGCAGAGCTGGTTTGGCTCAGTTTAACACATCAATAACTCCATTTTACAGTGACCTATGAGACTTTCAGGGTCAGGTTGGCCTGGTGCATTTCTGTTTTGTTTGTACAAATGCACGCAGAGGAGCAGCCACGTTCAAGGCCCGTCTGCAGAATGTGCCAGAACATTCTGGTGCAGCTGAGATCCCGAGCTGCAGGTCTGAGCTGGGGCTGGAGCACAGCGAGCTCAGTGCTGGTGCTGTCAGAGGGAACATTGCAGCTTGAAATGCAGCTCAGCTGAGGGGAAAATCTGACTAGCCAAAATTAGACTAAAAAACCCAAAAAAGCAAGCCATTTATGGCATGAAGTGGTTCTAAAAGTAAGAGTGCCTTGCCTGATGATCAGAGCCATAATCTAATCTGGGAATGAGCACAGGAGCCTGGCTGGGAGCAGCTCTCCCCTCAGAAAATGGCAGAGTTGTGTTGTTCTGCTGCAGTGATGGGGGAGCTCAGGGAAGGTCCTTTGGGGCTGGGAGCTGCACAACAGAGGGTCTGGGGACCTTGCTTTGAGATTCTGGAGCTCTCACTCAGAATGTTCTGGTCTCTCTGGACGGTGCCAGCGCAGATCTGCAGGAAGGCAGCACAGACTGTCTGTGAACCTTCTCCTCACCTGCTCCTCCTGAATGGCACCAGGCCCAGAGCTCAGAGCTCACATCTGGGCGTTTCACCCGCACAGCGAGGGCAGGATTGCAGCAGCAGCCTTGCCCTGCAGGTCACACCGTGCCCCCCATTGAACCCCAAACCCCTGAGGAGAAACAGGCTCCATGTAAATGGGGGTGGTCTGGGAGCCCTGGGGGCTCAGAGGGGATGGGTGGGAGCAGAAATCCTGACAAGGCCAGGAGGGAGAGATTCCCAGCTGCTCAGTGACCATCAGGGGTTCACACTGGGCTGGAAACGCAGGTGACACAGAACCTGGGACAGAGATCATCTGAGAGCTCCCTCTTCCATGGCTCCTCATTCCTTCCAGAGAGGCATCAGGTGCTGCAGTTCTGGAGAGCAGGGCACTCCCCATGCACTCCAACGTCTGAGAGAAGCATTGGGCTTGGGGGGAAATCTGCCTGCTTTTGTCAAGGCCAAACTTCTCCGAAAATTCTCCTGCTCTTCCTCATAACTACTGCCTGTGGGTAAAACCATGGGAGGAAGGCTGGTGTCTGAGAAGGAACTGTAGGAAAGGCAGCATTGAATTGAGGGATGTATTTCTGTAGGTACTTTCACAGAATTCAGTAAAATGGTGCCTTGAGAGTGCAATATTTCCTTCCTCTGTAAAATACTAAAAGGGAAATGCAGAAATAACACTCAATATAATTCAGATGTTTTCTCGATGATTTAACCTTCATCAGCCTGGGGAATTCAGTTGTGCTGTAGTGAATGCACTCCCAAAGTGATCAGATTCTGTCACTCAGATCACCTGTGCTCAGGAGAAACCAGGAGCAAGAAACAATGAGAAAAACGACTGAATCTGGGTTTCTAAACTTTGATTTACTGACAATCTTTCCCCGTATCCCCTTGGAGCGTGGCCCTGTGCCTGCTGGGGAGGTGTCGCTGCCCCTCGGGAGCTCTGTGGGACCGCGGTGCCCCCCGTTATCCCGGGAAGCGGAGCGCGGGCGGAACGCTGGGATGCTCCAGGTAATCCGCCTTAATTCCCTTCCGCACCGGCGCCGCCGCGCCTCCATCGGGCGGGCGGGGCGCGGCGAGCCCGGGGCCGGGCTGGCATGTTGGGTCCATCGCTCCGTGCCAGCAGGCCAGAGCCGAGCCGGCGGCGGCGGCCCCAGCGCTAGCGCAGCCCCGGCCCTGCCGCAGCCGCTCCGGGCGCGGCCCGGCCCGGCCCGGGCCATGTGAGCGCCGCGGGCCCGCCAGAGCCATCTTGGGGGCTGCGGGAGCCTCCCCATCACAGGCTCCGGGGCCGGCACGGCCGTGATGCTCGCTCGGCTCCGCGCCTGCCCGCCCGCGGCGCGCCCGTGAAGCGCCGGCCCCGAGCGCCGAGCAGCGAACACCGAGCGCCGCCGGAGCTGCGGCTGCTGCCGGACCGGAGCTGCTGCCGGCACCGAGCTGCTGCTGCCAGCACCGGGGGTGCTGCTACCGACACCGGAGCCGCTGCTGCAGACACCCGAGCTGCTGTTACCGACACCGGAGCTGCGGCTGCACCGACAGCTTGAGCTCCTGCCCGGCCCCGGAGCTGCTCCGACCTCGGGAGCTGCGGCTGCTGCGGACACGGGAGCTCCCCCGACACGGGAGCTGCTGTTACCGATACCGGAGCCGCTGCCGGCCCGGCCCCGCTCCGCTCCCTCCGACACCCGGATCTGCGGCTACCGACACCGGAGCTCCTGCCCGGCCCCGCTCCCTCCGACACCCGGATCTGCTGCTGCCGGCCCCGCTCCGCCCCGATACCCGGAGCCGCTGCTGACACCGGAGCCGCTGCCGGCCCCGCTCCGCTCCCGCAGGATCCCGCTCGCCCTCGGCCCCGCCTGAGCGCAGGTACGTGGGGAGCGCTCCCGGGAACGGCCGCGGTGCTCCGGGGCCGCGGGGATGGGATGGGATGGAGATGGAGATGGCGATGGGATGGGGATGGGGATGCGGATGCGTGTGCGGGGGGACAGTCCCCTTCCGGCATCGGTAACTGGGATCGCAGGCAGGCAAACTTTATTATTCTGCAGCATTTTCGGGGATGCCCTTCACTGCATCGTCCCTGCTAGGTGCTGCTCTGAATAATAAAATGTGCATCGTGCACGAGCGCTAGGTAAAGGGATTAAACTCTTGCTAGATTATTCCATCCTCCCTGCGACTGATGTTTAATCTGATGTCATTTCCCAGTCGCTTTTAGGGTTTCCGATGGAACAAAAGCCATTTTGGCCGGTCTGATGGCCGTGTTTCTGCTCTGCTCCGTTGGTGCCCGTGGGCAGAGCTGGCGGTGCCTGTCCCTGTCCCCAGCCCCGGGCACGGGGCTGCTCCCCGGTTTTTGTGTTTGCTTTGCCAGTGTGGATTGTGGTGTCACGGCAAAGTCATCGCGGCCGCTGCTCCGCACAGCCGCTGTCCCTGCGAATACGTGCGGTTTGTCTGGCATCTGGGGCTAAACCAGCCCGATTGCAAGGAAATAGCTCATCCTTTGGTGCTGAACCAGCCCGATTGCAAGGAAATAGCTCATCCTTTGCCACCGAACGGCGATATGGGCACACAGGCACGGACAGACACACGGGCACTACGGACAGCAGGGCTGGGGCTGTCTGCTCTGCACACCAGCACGTACAACACAATAATACCGTTTATTATTGCCCATTTCCCTAAACGCCGGTGCATTAGCGTGCGGCGGTGTGCTGTGCTCAGCGTTATGGGGCACTGTAGGGTTTATTATTATTATTATTATTATTATTATTATTATTATTATTATTATTATTATTATTATTATTATTATTAATTGCCCTCTCCCCACCCTGGCCCTGCCGGGCTCGGGGGTGTGTCTGTGCCACCGCCATGTGATGGGCGACATTACAGCTGTGCTCGGCCTCGGTGCAGCTGTGGCCGAGCAGAACCTCAGGGCACATCACAGCTTCCTTTTTTCTTTTTTAATCTACTGCTGCCTGGTTTTTTAGTGTAAAACACTGCCTGGGCTGTTCTGTGCAGTGCAGGTCGTGATGCAGGGTTTGTACACAAAATAACTCAGCAGAATAATTTATTAGTGAGCCTTGGCACTGCATCTGGTAAATACAGAGTCTGCTTCTTAAGGGACTGTAAATATTTTAAAGAAATACCTTAATTCAAAGCCAGTGGTTGTAACATTAGGAATTGCACCAAGTATTCTGTGACAGGGGATGAATACCATGATTGATATCATCCAAATAAAAATAAGGAATACGGCTTGGCAAGATAGAACAGGGCCTAAAGAAAACAGTATGAAATACTGAAACACAGACCAATACTGTGTTTCAGAAATACTGAAACACAAACCAAGC
The DNA here is from genome assembly GCF_047830755.1 of Zonotrichia albicollis. Taxonomy (NCBI): domain Eukaryota; kingdom Metazoa; phylum Chordata; class Aves; order Passeriformes; family Passerellidae; genus Zonotrichia; species Zonotrichia albicollis. Next base: position 468,287 of record NC_133836.1, read on the forward strand.
AGCAGAGGGGAAGATACAGCATCCCCATAAAGCCAATAGGATAAAAAATATCAGGATGTGGCGCTGATAGGAAAGTTGCTGTAGTCACTTTGTATTTTGGTGGTTTTGATGGGGAGGTGTTACATTTTTATTAGAGGAGGGCTGTGTACCCAGCTGACAAATGAAGAAGGTAATTCAGATGAAATGTTCCAGATGTCAGCCAGGACTCAGCACTGTAGACAGCCTTTGAAGCACATTTGTGCTACTTCTAGTACCTTAAAGGAGGTTGGGGATTTTTAGGTGCCTCTTTGTTGTTCCTTTTTGATCTGATGGCCCTGGTCAGTGGCTCTGTGCAGACTGTTTTATTTTTAAAAGGGGAAAGACCGGCTCTAAATGAAGCCAGTGACGAGGCCCTGCTGTCTGCAGGCTGGAGAGCAGCCCTGATTTTCCCTGCTCGGGTGCCTGAATGGGCTCCAGCCTGCCAGAATACAGCATGAGTGCATGCTGCAGGCACAGAGCACAGGGGCTCTGCTATTACACCCAGCTTGATGTATTTGTCTCTGCCTGGCGCACCTTTCTGAGACAGGCAGAGTGTTGAAATTTCTGGAATTAAAACCAAGTGACAGCTCTAAAACAGCACGTGGGGTTTAGGGGTAGGAAAAGTGAGGTGGAACAAAATGTTGGGCAGGGCAGTGCCACAGATTTCTGCATGGAAATGGAGAAGTTTCTGCATGGAAATGGAGAAATTTCTGCATGAAAATGGAGAAACTACAGCAGCTAAATGCTACTTAATTAACTGACAACTGCAAGCTCAGAAACCTGAAGCATCTCTCCATAGATGTGACCAGTCCCATGCCTGTACAAGCTGTGGATGTATTTCTGCATCTGCCCAAACAAATCTGTCCATCCATACGTGTCCATCCATTGTGTGACACTGAGCCTTAAATCAATATTCCAGCACTCCTGTAACAAAACCCTGAGCCTTTCTGGGCTGCCACAAGAGGAATGAGCAGCCTGTGATCAGTGGGCAATTAACACCCTTGGGGGTTCCTTTCTGTGCAAACGCCCCAGCACAGATCAGAGTTAAATATCCAAAATCTGACTGTGCTCTGTGAAGAGAAGCTGGCTGGGCATGTCCTTCCTCTCAGTATTCCTGTTGAATGCAGCGTGGTTTGACAGTCAAGGCTGTTTGTCATTTCACTGAAAGTGTTTCAGGCCCTCCTCACTGCTAGGAGATATGTCACAGCAGCTGAAGTGCCTGTTAGTCACGACTTTTCTGGGACTTATTTTTGGGTTATTATTCAGCAAAAGGTTCTGACTAACTGGAATTTTGTGTAGATGCTTTGTTTCCCCCTGTCACAGCCTGTGCATCCCATTCTGATAGCATGTCAGGCTGTGCAGACACCAGCTCCTCTCTGTGTTTGGAAAGCCTCTGTGCACAGCACCAAGGAGCTGAAATCTGGTCAGGTTTTGGCCAGCACCTGTGATTCCTGTGACTCTTGGTGCTCTGTGTTGATGCCTGCCCAGCACAGATGAGGATTGTCACAGAGTGCTGCTGACAGCAGCATTTCCTCTGTTAGAGCAGCACTTGCTGCTAGAATTGAAGAATATATCCCAATATCAGGAATAAAAATAGAGCTGGAGTGTAGCCACAGCGCTGGGGAAATGCAGCTGCTCCCAAGCAGGGTGCCATGGACCCAGTTGGGCTCTGTGCTGGGGAAAAGCTCCAGCCAGGGGCTCTGGGCAGGGCAGGGATGGTCAGAGGTGGAGAGAAGGGCTCTGGGCAGGGCAGGGGGCTAGGGATGGAGAAAAGGGCTCAGCCAGGGTGTGAAGGGCTCTGGGCAGGGCAGGAGTGCTCAGATGTCACAGACATTTTTTATGGAAAATCCTTTCCTTAGGGTTTTCCCTCCTGAGAAGCTGGAGGCCTCAGGAACAAATGTAAACATTGATTATCTGCTGCTGTGGAATGCAACAGGTGCATCTGGGATTGGGCTCATGTGGTTGTTTCTGATTAATGGCCAATCACAGCTGGCTCAGACTCTGGTCAGTCACAAGCCTTTGTTATTCATTCTTTTTCTATTCTTATCCAGCCTTCTGATGAAACCTTTTCTTCTATTCCTTTAGTGTAGTTTCAGTGTAATATATAACATAAAATAATAAATCAGCTTTGTGATACATGGAGTCAGATCCTCATCCCTTCCCTCATCCTCAGACCCCTGTGAGCACGGTCACACTCAGTGATGGAGAAAAGAGCTTGAGCCAGGCTCTGAGGGGCTCTAGGCAGGGCAGGGGGGCTCAGAGATGGAGAAAAGAGCTCCAGAAAAGGTTCTGTGAATGGCCCTGAGCAAAGCATTCAGCATCTCCTGGGCTCTGTTCTCCTCCTGTAAGTGGGAATAATACTGAACTCTTTACACTACATTCTGTTTATTTTATCTGCTCAGGAAATGAGATTTTCAGACCAAATACTGTTTTCTCCATCAGGATGCTGAATCCCAGCAGAGGCTTCTAGATGCTACTTATAAATCACTTGACAGCCTGCACTGTGTGCTGCTGATCTATGGAAGAATACTGCTGAGTGCCAGAAGAATCTGCATTTGTTCTGGGGTTTCTGGAGTACATTTGGTTAGCTCTGTGCTGCTGGTGGGGATGTCCAGTGGGAGTGAGGAGCCTCATTCCCCTGCTGGTGGCAGTGGTGTGGGGGAGACATTTACAGTGCAGTGCCAGGACACAGGGAATGGGACCGGGGGGTGATTTTTGATTTTTAAAATATATAATTGTGATAAAGTTTATTTTCTGCCGCACGCAGGGCTGGTTTGTGGAGCAGCAGGCATTGCTGTGCCCAGGGCTGATCAGCAGCAGGGCAGGCTGTTCCTGTGAACCAGAGGGAGGCACTGAGAGAATCTCAGCCTGGCACAGATTCCCTGCTCTCATCTCAGGCAATCAGAACCTTCTCCAGTTCTCCTTTGGGGACCACCCTGCACCAGCCCCTCTTCCTCAGGGTTGGGTGTGAACATGGGGAGCTGCTGGGCGCCCGTCAATGCACCCCTTGCCTCCCATAGAACTGGACTGATTTATTTTCTTTCACTGAGGAGCATCAGTCATATATATAGACGGCCCCATCGAGTTTTTACACTGGATGTGTGATGGAAAAAATTACAATTAGACCCCCAACTCTTGCCAGTTTCGAAAGAAAAAGAAGCCTTTCTTGAGGCAGGTTAACTTGTTTAGCGTTGGCTTAGAAAAATCCTACATCTAGGCTGAATTCCTCCAGAGCAGGGCATTTATTCTGGGACTTCACCTTTCCAGCTCCCGCTGAGTATTTCTGCACCTCCTTCTCACAGAGCTGAAAAATGCTCTTGGTTATTCCTGTATGGGACACCACAGTGCCTTTTGGCCTGTATGGAAAACCATGGTTCCTCCTGTGTGGAAAACCATGGAAGTGCAGTGAGAGCCCTGCCCCTCACTGTGAGGGGTCTGTGGTGTCCATCAGGCAGGATCTGCACAGATCTGTGCCAGTGGGGAAACACAGCACAGGGGCATCCCCACTGGGCATGGGCTGGGGCTGGCACTGCCTGGGGAGGGATGGAGCTGGGTCAGGCTCAGGGTCAGGGTTAGGGTTTGGGGGCTGCTGGTGCTCAGAGTCCAGGGCAAGGCGCTCTCAGCTGTCCCTGTCACAGCCCTGCAGGGCTGGTTCTGCCCCCTGTGCCCTGCATTTCCCTGTGGCACTTCCCATTGCCCCTCCTGGCACAGCCTGCTCGCTGCCCTCCCCACCTGCCTGCCCCAGCCCTGGAGCCAGAGCCTCAGGAGCATTCCCTGCCAGCTGCAGGAGCGCCTTCCCTGCCCTCTCCCCTGTTTACTGCTGGCCAATTAAATTTGGTAGGTGGCAGTTTGGAATCTTAGCGGGGCCGTCATGTGACAGCTAATGCTCTGCAGATCTCCATTACATAACCTTTAAGTAGTTGTGGAAATGTGCTTGTGTCATCCTGGGCCTGACAGAAGGCTGTGTCTGGAGCCTGGGCAGGTTCTCTGTGTGGGCTGGCTGCAGGAATCCCGAGCAGGGCTTGTTCTGGCCCAGGCTGTGTGCCCTGGGCTGTCAGGCAGTGCTGCTGCCTGCCAGGGATGCTGTGCAGGCAGCTCTGGGTGGTCCCTGCAGGCAGGGCTGGCTGCGAGCTCTGCCCTGCCAGGTGGGGATGGAACCACCTTAAATGTGGCATCCAGGTGGGGATGGATTCACCTTAAATGCAGCGTCCAGGTAGGGATGGAATCACGTTAAATGCAGCACCCAGGAGCCCCTGCCAGGTGGGAATGGAATCACCCTAAATGTGGCATCCAGGAGCCCCTGCCAGGTGGGGATGGAACCATGTTAAATGTAGCATCAGAAGGGGATGGAATCACCCTAAATGCAGCATCCAGGTGGGGATGGAATCACGTTAAATGCAGCACCCAGGAGCCCCTGTGCCATCTGAGAGCTCTGCCCATTCCAGCCCTGAGCACAGGAATCCTCCCCGTGTGTCCCCCCAGATCCCAGCTGGGCCCCGGTGCTTTCTGCAGAATGAAAACGTGAATCAATACAGCTTTCAGAAATGCTGTGCAGGGACCATCAATTTTTAATGCTTGCTAATTCATTAGGCCCTGCCTGGTTTGCTAAAGGAGCCTTTTGTAAATGGCAGCAGTGTGTCCACTCACAGGGTGGGAGCTCTTCCTCCTCCTGCAGCCAGAGCCAGCTCCTGGGCACACACAGCTCCTGGGGCCTAAAACACCCTTTGTGCACCCTTTGTGCACCATTTATACACCCTTGAACACTCTTTATACGCTCTTTATACATCCTTATACACCCTTATGTATCTTTGTGCACCCTTATACACCCTTATATATCTTTAATAGCCCTTTATGCACTCTTTATACACCCGTTACACACCCTTATACTCTCTGTATATACTCTTAATACACCCTTATATATCTTTAATACACCCTTGCACACCTTTATACACCTTTATATGCCCTTGTACATCCTTACACACCCTTAATATGCCTTCAATACATCCTTAATACACTCTTATATATCTTTAATAGACCCTTGTAGACCCTTGTACACCTTTATACATCTTTATACATCTTCAATAGACCCTTATACACCCTTAATACAATTTTATAGGCCCTTATCCATCTTTATCCCCTCTCCAGTGCAGATTGAGCCCTCCATGGAGGGACCAGCCCTGGCCCTGCAGGAATCAAATCCCATTGTGGTTTCCTGGCCAGGGCATGGCCTTGCAGGCTGAGTCCTGTCAGTCTGTCTGTCTGTGAGTCTGTCTGTGGCTCTGACAGTGCTCCTGGTCACCCACAGGTGATCCCTGCCTCACTCTTTGTCTGCTGGCAAGGCTCAGGCAATGAGCTGCTGTGGTCTGGAGTGAAAGAGTTGTAATTAGGAGTGAGGAAGAACTGGATGAAATTTTGGGTGTTTTTTTTTTTTGTTTTTTTTTTTTTTTTAAGAATATCAGGTTTACAACTTCATAATCTCATATTGAAATCTAATTGTGTGAACCTGCATTTTGTCTAGAGAAGCCCTTATTCCACATTGGCACTTTTCAGTGAGAAAACTCTTCACTGAGTGCTCAAGAATGATGGTTTGCTGTCATTCTGTCCGTTTTGCAGGTGGGAAATTTTCAGTGTGCCTCAGGTTTGTGTGCCCAGGGCCACTCAGCAGGGTCAATGGAAATCCATGGGTATTGTTTGCAGAACCTGCTCCAACAATTGTCCATTGTATTGCTTCTCTTAATTAAATGTTGTATAAGAAAGGAGGAGGGGAAGTATTGATCTAAAACCAGACCTTTTTTTGTTTCATTTTAAATTAACTGGCCATGTGCTACTCATAGTAATGAGCCTGCAAATCTATTAATCTTTAAAAAAATTACTACTATCATAAATCAGTGTGGCTACAGCCAGTTTGTGCACTCCAAGGGCTGCCTGTGCACTGCTGGGTGTACAGAACTATAAATGTCTCTCTGGAAGGGTCTGTGTTCAGCAGCCTTAAATCTTGTGTATAAATGTATTTCCCATTTTGGTAGCTCTGGTTTATGTGCAGATGGGCACAGTTCCTGCACAGTTCCTGCTGTGTCACCATCACCATCCTTCCTGTAACCAAAATTTAGCCTGGCACATAAAAACCACCAGAACATTCGGTCAGAGCGCTGATTGTTTAATATCCCTCTGTTTAACAGCACTGAGGCCCGTGCTGCTGTTGGGAAGGAAGTTTCCTCTCCCTGATTTGCTGTAACTAGGGAACAGGAATTTCCCCTGGTGCAGCTGGGCTGTGCACGGTGCTGTGAGGATGGAGCTGGCTGCAGTGAATTGGAAATTGGTGTTTGAAATGAGGACTTTTACACCAGGAAAGGTGTTTGAAATGAGGACTTTTACACCAGGAAAGGTGTCTGGGCCGAGCATCCACCTGCCCTGGTGTTCTCTGTGGGTTTTACCAGCCTGGCTTGCCCAATTCAGCTCTCAGTGCTTCCTGGCAGTGAGATCAGATCCTGCAGGATTTCCCAGCCACTGAAGAGGGAGGAGGAGATGGAGAGGTTTAAAAACACCCAGTGAGAAGGTGGGGTGCAAAACAGAAAATTAAAAGGTGGAAATATGTTTATTTTCCATGTGTGTAAAGGGATTCCACTGTTGTCTGTCTGGACCTGCTTCTTACAATCAGTGAATTCAGACGTGCTCTTTGTTAAACCCCAGTGAGTTTTCCTAATTTATTAATTCCCTGTCGTTGGCACTGGCTTTGTCCTCAGTAGTACATCACAATTCAGCTCTCCACAAGCTTGTCATCTGTGGAGCACTCCCATTCCCAGCTGAACTCAGAAGGGGACTGTCCTTGGCCCCACATTGCCTCGGGGCAAAAATGAGATTTGGTTTGTGCTGTGTAACAATTGCAAGAGAACAGCGTTTTCATAGCAGTCATGGCTGTTAGGAAAATGCAGATTTGAGGCATGTAGCACTGTTTAGTTTTTGTTCCCTGCAACATTCATTAAAAGTATAATTGCTGGCATTAACTAGGCAGAATAATGCATGCCTGTGAGCTGCAGTGCTTTAAAGGCCCATGGCACTGCTATTATCAGAATTTATAATTTATTGGGGTAACTTCGGGGCTGAAATGGGTTTCTTTATGATGGATTTGTGCAGTGTATTTACTCAGATCTGGGGTAAATCTCCTCGTGTGCACAGGTCCCACTGCTGCAATCCAGCACAAGTGTGCATGGGAAAACGCATTTGGGTTTTCACACTTCCATCAAACCTGCTTTAGGGATGGAATCCCACAGGAATGTTCACTATCACTATCCATCACTGCTGGATTGATAACAGACCACTACTACATAAATAATAAAACCAGCAAGTAAATACTTCAGGGGAAATATCACAGTATGCCACTCTGAGAGGTGTGAGAAACAACTCCCATCATTTCCACCATCAATAATTAAAACCATTTACAAAGAGGGTGGAATTCTCAAAACACCCCTTAAAGCTCTGGCTTTTTGTGCCAGTGCAGGATTTGTGTTCAGGAAGGATGAGCAGGAACTGGAACAAGGAGAAGAAAGGGCTGTATGAACAAACCAGGAGTTTGGGGAGCTTATGTTATGAAACACTAAAAGAGCTTATTCTTTGTCTGATAGTGACAAAGCGACAAGGTAGGTCTGATTCCATCACTAATGGAATCTGAGCTGCCAGCAGAGCATGCAAGGGACACACCTGCAGGAGATGAGGTGGTTTTGGGGTTTGTTTTCAGTGGGGAGGATGAATTCCATTATTTGTACACAATGCCAATGTTTGTATACAGATGTGCATTAACAGCTTACACTGGCAGTGATAAAGGAGTGAGATATCCAGGAGAAACAGAATTTAGTGACAAGGGAAAGTACTGTGAGTAAGATATCCAGAATTTAGTGACAAGGGAAAATACTGCAAGCTTCAAGGAATCTTCAAAGTGACCACATTCCCTCAGAGATGGGAGGCAGGAAATTGCAGGGAATCTCACTTTGATTGAGTGGATCAGAGAGGGAGGTGGATGTGACTTGAATATCAGCAGTTCCACCCCTCTGCTGGTGCAGATGGAGAACGGAGAAAATCCTTTAAATAATCTTCATACAACTTGATAGGGAAGTCAGAGTGGATTGATTCTCAGTTCCTGGGCTGGTTCTGTGATTTCACCTGCCTTTATTCAGAGAGCTCCCTGCAGAAGGGCAGGAGGCAACAGCAATTCCAGGCACACATGGAGTGAAGGTGTGAGCACAGGTGTGGGGTCCAGGTGAGCTTTAAATGACTCTTCTTTACATGAGAAAAGCAAGTGGGAAGCCAAGGTAAATGTGCTGTTAGCTGGCCAGAAAGGGGCAGCTTTAGCACCATCACATTAATGCTCAGGCAGTAATAACTCACAGAAATCAGACGGAGAAAGAAAGCTTTCTATTTTCAGTACCTGTCTTAGAGGGGATATAAATTACACCTCACAGTGCCCATTTCTTCACTGAGTGTCAGAGGGCCCAGACAACTGGAGTTTATACACCTCTAATGAGAAACAAAATAATCCCATGAAGATTTATACTGTTGATTTTGCATAATAAATGGGTTCATTTTTAATTGTGAGCATCTTTAATCTCAGTAACTGCAGTGCATGTTGAAAAATGGTTGATGCTGGTAAAATGTTGATGCATCATTTACAATTTCCATGTAGAGGATCCCAGATCCTCAGTGCCTGAGGGGAGCTGTGTTTCTGTAGAGGAGTGGAGCTCAGTGTGGGCACACCTGAGCCTGGCTGCTCTGCAGGGGCTGAGCTGAGCTCTCATTAGTGCCATTAGTGCCATTAGTGCCTGCCAGGCTGCTCACCTGGCACGGGCAGGGCAGGGCAGCCTGGCACGGCCTGGCCTGGCACAGCACGGTCCCTCCCTGCAGGTGCCGTTCTCCCTTGGCACAGCCTGGCCTGGCACGGCCTGCAGGGCCCTGGCACAGCACGCTCCCTCCCTGCAGGGCCCTGGCACGGCCTGGCCTGGCACAGCTCGCTCCCTCCCTGCAGGTGCCATTCTGCCTTGGCAGATCCAATAAACCTGGTGCTGGCATCATTTACAGCGATCAGCTCAGCCCCAGGCTGGCTGCTGGGGAGGCAGGGGAGCAGAATTGTTCCTTTTTGCCCAGAATTGTTCCTTTTTGCCCAGAATGGTTCTGGCCTTTGCCCGGAATTGTTCTACTCCTTGCCCAAATTGTTCTGCTCCTTGCCCAGAATGGTTCTTCTCTTTGCCCAGAACCGTTCCTTTTTGCCCAGAATGGTTCTGCTCTCTGCCCAGAACCGTTCCTTTTTGCCCATAATTGTCCCTTTTTGCCCTGAACTGTTCCCAGGGCTGCTCTGGGGCAGGGTGCACAGACCCTGGGCTGTGCAGGACAGGCTCAGGATGCTGTTTGATCCCCTCTGTTTTTGCCAAAGTGAGGGTTCTGTGCTGCCAGAAGGAGGATTTCAGGCTGGTTTGGCTATTGAGAGACAGCAGCTGTCATCAGATGAGTTCTGGCTCCATTTGGGTTTCACATTTCTTCACAGAGATGAATCCTCAGCTCTTGTCCTGTTGTTTGTGTCAGAGGCAGTCAGACATTTTCATCACCGTCATTTTCTCATAAAAAGCCACCTCAAATCCTTTTTAAAGGATTTGCATTTTGTGTTGATAATACTTAGGGCTTAAAGGCCTGATTCTCCTTAGACTTGTGGCAGTATCACTGGGGGATAATTCCAGTAAGAAATATATTAGTTACATGTGTGAAGTGGGAGAAAAACTGGTCTGGCCAATACACAATTCATTTCCATAAAAACCAGCAGCCCCATGGAAAAGGCTGGTATTGCATTTATGTATTTATTGTATGTGTTATATGCAGCTCCTGCAGAGTGACACCTGGCTTTTCTAATTTGTAAATTAGGTAAATTATTTTATTCTTTATGGAAGAAATCTCAGTAGTATGGACGTGTCTCTTGCCTCTTTATCTGAGCTTATCCTTGTAAATTTTATATCAGTGCTAAAGAGTAATAAATAAAGCAATGATTCCCTCTAATAGCCAGATTTGTATTTTCCCAAGAATCCCATTTCTTGCTCTGGCCACAGGATTTATTGGCACCTTCTGCCATGCTCTGCTTTCTGAGATTTCAGCCAGAAGTGGTTTTAGATTAGCACAGCACCATGAGTCACTTGCACCAGAGCTTCCTGCCCAGAAGGCACCAAAGTTGCTTTGAATTCATCATCAGAACTTTGACAGCAGGCTCTCACTTTGCATTCGGGATAGATTTCTGCAGATAGGTGTTTGACTAATTAGATTCAGAGCAATTTGGCACAGTAGCTAAAAATATGGGAGCCCTCCAGACTGCAGTGCTGAGCAGAATTGGTGTCAGCTCCAGCAGGAGCCTCTGTGAGAATCAGAGGGATGGAGAAGGTTTTAAACTGGCAGGGCAGGCCAGTGTGATGCTGAGAGCATCAGGGAGGGGAATTCAGGGCAGGGTGGAGAAGGGACAGGAGGCTTTTGCAGGCTGGGGTTTGGTCAGTGCAGATCCCAGCAGAGCTGGCTTTGTGGGGTTTCACTGATGGAGGGAGGTTTGTGTGCCAAGGAGGCTCCAGAGGGTCTGCTTCACAAAGGGGAGCACAGAGCCATGGGACCTTGATGGAGAAAAGGGTGGAAAAGTAGTTTAATAGCTTGTAATTAATATAATATATATATATATATGTATATGTATATATATGTATGTATATATATGTATGTATATATATGTGTATATATATGTAAATAATTATGTATATATATGTGTGTGTATATATATGTATATATGTGTGTGTATATATATATATATGCATTTGTATGTATATGTAGGTATATATATAAAGTTTAATAGTATATAGTTGCTGAAGATTTTATTGTTCCCATTAAAAAAAGAAAAGCCCAGTCCTTAGCTGATTTTGAAGGAAACTGTTCCCTTTGCCACATAGTTCACTCACCAAATCAAAGTAAATCATACTTTCTCTGCAGTGTTCTCCATTGGTTGGTGGGAGCATTTTGTTGCTTATCAGGGCTTTGTTCTTGTCAGCTGTCTGCATTCATTTTGTCATTCTGGGGATGCAGGCTCTGGGTGTTTCTGTTCCAGGGTTGGGATTGCATGCCTGGACAGCCTCCAGTGCTGCCTATTGTTCTTCCTTGCTTTGAACTGCAAGTGACAAGCGAGCTCTAATTTTTAAATTTATTTATTAAAAAATCAAATCAACAATCTTCCCATTCACAATCAAGACCACCATTCACCCAAGCTGGCTGTGTGTAATTAGCCACAAGCCAAACTCTGCATTTTCAGCAGTGTTTGCTCTCTGCTGTCGTGGTGGGAATTGTTCAGTCTGGCTGATGGTGGAAGGATGCTGGAGCAGAGACACAAGGATGTTTTTGTCTGGTGACAAACACATCTCACTCATTTATTGTGGGTGCTGTGAGAGGGCTGACAGCCACCAGGGTGGTTTCACTGGCAGCCCAGGCTGGAGGAAATCATGGTTATTAAAGGTAGCAAGGTCCCCCTGTCACGGGAAACGTGTCAGGAGATTTCAGGGCAGAGACCCTGTCCATCCCCAGAGCTGGGGAAGCAGCAGGACAAAGTGTTTTCGTTTCAGCTGCAATCTGCAGGTTGGAGCTCCAACTCCAGATCACTGAGCTCTGTCCTGCCCACCTGCACTGCACCTGTGGCAGGCTCTGAGGTGGAATTCGAGAATGGAATTCAGGGATGGAATTCAGATGAAACTCAGGAATGAAATTCAGATGGAAATCGGGAATGCCACCTTGGACAGAGCAGTGAGGGGTGTGGGTGGCAGGTTCTGCTAGCCCAGAGCCCCAGGGAGCACAGACATCTCTCTGTCTGTCTGTCTGTCCCCATCCGGGACACCTCTCCTTCCAAGGGCTCTGCTCAATGAGCTCTGAGAGTTCCCTTCAGCAGGGAAGACCTGGTGAGGTCTGGGACCCCGAGTTTTGTGAGTCTGGAACCCTGAGTTCTGTGACTCTGGAACCCAAAAATCTGTGACTGTGGAACCCTGGGTTCCATGACTGTGGAACCCCAAGTTGTGTGAGTTGTGTGAGTCTGGAACCTGGAGTTTTGTGGCACTGGAACCCCAAGCTCTGTGACTCTGGAACAGGGAGTTCTGTGAGACTGGAACCCCGAGTTCTGTGAGTTCTGTGGCTCTGGAACCCCGATTTTGGGATGCATTGTGCAGCTGAAGGCTCAGTGTGCACGTGCTCTGAATGGATGCTGCACCAGGAACCTGCCAGGGCAATCTTTACCCGCTCCACAGCCCCAGCTGAAATGCTGGGTAATGGATAATGGATGTTCAGAGCAGCCTGGGGTTACAGCTGGGCAGGGGCAGTAACCCCAGGCTGCTCTGAACATCCATTATCCATTATATTCTATCATGTTTCTCCCATTCCAACACCCACCTTTGGCAGAAATGGGGGAAACATGATAGAATATAATTTAAAAACATCCAGGTAATTCAGAGTGGAGCTCCACTGCCATGACCACTGTCCCACAGTGTGATCCCTGCACTCTGAAATGTGCTCATAGAGCTGACAGAACACCCTGTGCAACTCCACCAGGTGTCATCAGTGGAGTATTTTGGGATGTTGCCTTGTCTAACCAATGAGCATCTTTGTTATAAGCTTCCAAAAACTATTTAACAAGGAGTTGTGAATCTTTTGAGCCTGGTTTCCATTTTCCAGTGGCAGCTTTTAAAACCTCAGGATCACTGGGCAGGGACCCTGCAAATTCCAGGTTAGGGCTCCCTTCCTTCACCCGGATTTTCCTTTGGTGGAATATCTCCCATGTCATGAATATTTTCAGTTTCCTCTCCTGTGCACACAGAGCTCTCAGCCTGCAATTACAGCTCTCCCTTATGAATATTTAAAAGGCAGTTCAGCTTTCAGACAGAGTACACCAGCGACAAAGATCAAGCTTTCTGACCTTTTGTTAATTTGCTCACTGAAATACGATTCCCATGGTCTCGTTTTTTGTATTTAAGAGAAGAAATTTGCATACAGAGAGGGTGTTGGCTTTTCTCATTTTTGTGGCTAATTCCCTTTTGGTACATTTGTTCTAGTAGATCTCAAAGAAAAAAAGTCACTGGATAGTTTTATCAGTTATGCATGAGAATATGAAAGATAGAATTGAAGGAAAAAAACCACTTGGGTTCTTTATCAGAAAATGATAAGAAGTTTTTTTTACCACTGTGGGAAAAAAAAAATCAGCAGAAAAAGCAAAAGTAGGAATGTGTTGAGACCAGTGGAGAAACTTGTTACTCCCACACTGCATTGGAAGGAAATGCAAACTGTTTGTGATAATAGTGAAGAGTGAAGCTGGAAAATCTCAATTATTGCTTTGGACATGAATTTGTCTATACTGAAAAATACAGCAGATGCAGAGCCCCAGACACTGAGCTGACAGAGGAGTGAACAATGAAATGTGTCAGTGTAATCACAAATCCACTGGACTTTCAGGGACTGCAGAAGGGAAATTGAATCCTTGCAAACCTTAGCTAAAATGTGTGTTTATTTGTGTTTGTTCTGAGCTCACTGTGAGCATTCCAAAGGAAGGAATGGTGGCAATTCCTGCAGCAGAGGCTGGGCCAGCCGAGTCCTGGTGTTGGACCCATAGTTTATTTGCTTTTGTTTTTTATTTTATATGCTGCCATACATGAATGGACACAGCTATACACAGTTGATTAAAGAAAGGACTTAATTAAGGGCTGTAATTAAACTAGTGGAGTAAATTACAACAGAACTGAAATTCAGAATGAGCCTGTGTGATGCAGAGGCTGGTGCTGTTGAGGCAGTATCTGTATGAAATAATTGATTCTGCAGCCATTAGTCCTTGCTAATGAGATTAAGGAGGAGGTGCCATGATCTCGCTAATTAATTTGGTTTGTGACTTGGAAATGTGATGGAATGGGGCAAAACTGGGGATTGTTCTGCACACCCAGAAGCTCTCAGGTTGGAAGACAAATATCATCAAAGTCATTCCTGTTCTCAGCTGTGCCAGGGTGATATTTGCCTTTACAGAGCCATCAACCCCTCATCCTGCTTGGAGACCTTGCAGGACAGCAAAAGAGGCTTTTCCTCTTTCCATGAGCTCCCTGAGAGCTGCTGGGACAGATCCCCCTGGGCAGGGCTCAGATCTGCACAGTTTCTGTGCTCTGGGTACTGCCTGATACCATTTATTTCCCTCCTCTGAATCTCTGCCCCATTGTCCTGCCCTGCCACAGTGCAGCTGATGAGTCTGGAGGATCTTCAGCCTAAATTTAACAGTGATCTTTAACCTAAAATTAACAGTGATCTTTAACCTAAAAATTAACTGTGCCCCTAATCCAAGGCTTATCTTATTGGTACCTACTTACACTTACTGGGACAGAAATAAATTGTAATAAATTAATTATAGACAGTAAATAAACTATACCATGTTAGTATCTGTATTGAATGTGTCTCTGCACACACCCACACAGTGCAGAGCTGCACAAGCACTGCACATTGTAATATTGCTGATTATTTCACTAATGCTGAACATTGATAGAGGCAAAACACATGTTAAAAGCAGAGGCAGGGCAGGAAAATCCCTTCAGTTTAAGAGGAAAGATTGAAATGTGTTTTGTGTGGGATTTATTGAAGTGTCTTACATGACAAGCTCAGCGCTCAAGCATTGCTTCAGCAGAGGGATAACTTGCAGTTGTTGGCACTTTGAGTATTGGATGTTTGTGTGCTCTGTAACCTGGCTGCTCACTGTGATCACCAGGCATTGCTCACTTAGAGCAAAGTCAGTGCTGAGTTATCTCTCATTTATAGTTAGAGATCGTACAGGATTCAATTGCTGAAATATTCCTGATGTATAGAGATCATACAGGATGTAATTGCTGAGTTATTCCTGATGTACAGTTAGAAACCATAGAGGATTCAATTGGTGAGTTATTCCTGATGTGTAGTTAGAGACCATACAAGATTCAATTGCTGAATTATTCCTGATGTACAGTTACAGATCATACAAGATTCAATTGCAGAGTTATTCCTGATTTATAGTTAGAGACCATACAAGATTCAATTGCTGAGTTATTCCTGATGTATAGTTAGTGACCATACAGGATTCAGTTGCTGAGTTATTCCTGATGTGTAGTTAGAGACCATACAAGCTAAGGCAGCAACAGCACCTTTCAAATTACTGGATATGAAAACCAACATGAGGGTGCCCTGCCAGGGACGTGGCTCCTCAGAGCTGAGCCCAGCAGAGCCCGGCTCTGCAGGCATTTCCTAGAAAGCCTTTCCATTTCTCCAGCAAGCTCTGCTGCCTGTGTGTGCTGGGGCTCTCTGGGCAGGTCAGCTCCTCCTGTGCCCTGTCACCCGAGCCCTGCCCGTGGCAGCTCTGTCAGGGTGGCAGTGGTGGGGTTATGGACTTTACCTGCGTTTATGGGGCCCCTGCAGGCACCAGGGCTGGGCATTTGCAGGGAACTCTTTCTGTTTCACACTCAGAGTGCCCCAGGGGAAGGCTGGAACTCCTCAGGAGTGGTCATAACTGCAGAACAGCACTTGGATTGCAGATCCTGGGCTGGAACACAGGCTGCAGCTGTGAACTTGCATTTGATTGCAGATCCTGGGCTGGAATTCAACTGCAGCTGAGAACTTGCATTTCCAGATCGTGTGTTTTATTTGAACACAGGCTGCAACTGTGATCTTGCATTTTTAGCCCCCTGCCCCTGCAGCAAACCCCCCTGTGTGTGGCTCTGCTTTTCTGCATTTGTTTGTGGCTTTGGGAAACGATGCCAGGCTCAAACCAGGCTGGGTAACTCTCCCTGCATGGAGTGGCTCCCCAGAATAGCCAAAGGCTGTGCCCAGAGTGCTCCAGCAGGCACCTCAGTGAGTCACCAGGCAGCTCAGGGCATTGAATTCCATCCCTGCAGCCCTGGATCTGCTCAGGAGCTCATGAATAATGAAGGATGTGAGCTGCAGGCCCCAGATCTGGGTGCATCCACTCCTGATTGCCATGTCCCAGCAGACCTGGGGTGCATCCCATCCCTTCCTGAGTGATTTCCCTGTCCCCCAGCACAGCCCCGGTGTGGGTTAGCTCTGTGCTGATGAAGAAGACACCAGCCATGATGTAAGTAAAGGCATTTATGTAGCAGAGCTGGCAGTGTGTGGGGATGGGTGGCAGAGCTGGCATTACTTACCCTGTGCAATCTGTCAGCCCCTGGTATTTAGCTCCTGGTGCACACAGGATGCAGTTCCTGTGCCTTGCCATTCTGGGTGGGGAGGGACACCATCCAAAGGTATTTTTAGAACTCCATGCCGGGGAAAAAATAAAGTCTTGGGAAGAAGAACTGATTCATGCTTCTCATCCTCTCCCTCCTCCGTTCCACTCTGGGTTTGAGCACAAATTTCAGGCTCATTTTGGGGCTTTTGTTGGACTTCAGCCTTGTGGCCTGCCATGACAGAAATGTTTATTCAGCAAGGCTGGATTAATTAATTCAGCTTGGCTATGCAATGGTAATTAACCCTGACTTTACTGCACAGGCAGTGAAACATGCTGGGTACTGGCAGGGAAATTGTAAACGCAGCTCTAACAAACTGACTGCTTTCCTTTTGTCCTGCACAGTCTGGAGATGCTCCATCCTGCCTGCAGCCCTCGGCTCCCCAGGAAACTTCTGATCAGAGCTGGCTTCTAGGAGAGACCCCGGCCCGCAGTCCCATGTCAGCGCCCTGACCCCAGAGCCCCCGCTGGCCGCTCTCAGTAAGTCTGGCCCTGCTCCCCAGCCCTGGAGCTGCTGCCCTGCAGGGTTTGGCTGCAGCCCTGGGTGTGCTTGGGTGTGCTTGGTGTGCACAGCTCGGGGGTTTGGGGTCTGGGGGGTTTGGGAGGGTCTGGCTGCTGCACTTTGCTCTGCCCTGAGCTCTGAACCTGCACCCACACTGAGCACACCCAGCTGTGCCTGTGGGGCAGCCCCAGCCTGAAATGGGGTGTAAAGGCCAAAAAAGGGACAGAAACTACTCCAGGGCTGAGTTCTGGTTGCAGGAATGGCAGGGGCAGGAGCCTGGGCACAGCCTGTGGCTCTGACCAGTGTGGTGGTGTTTGAGGTTCCCAGGATGAGAGAAGAGAATCTTGACTCTATGTTTCAGAAGGCTGGTTTGTTATTTTATTATATATATTATATTAAGAGAAAATGATATATTAAAATTCTACTAAAAGAATAGAAGAAAGGATTTCATCAGAAAGCATGAAAGGAATAGAAAAGAATGATAATCAAATCTTGTGACTGACCAGATGGTCTGAGCCAGCTGACTGTGATTGGCCATTAATTAGAAACAACCACATGGGCCAATCCCAGATGCACCTGTTGCATTCCACAGCAGCAGATAGTCAATGTTTGCATTTTGTTCCTGAGGCCTCCCAGCTTCTCAGGAATAAAAATCCTAAGGAAAGGATTTTCCCTAAAATATGTCTGTGACATTGCAGCACATCCCAGTGTGGCTTGGGGCACCCATCCTGACTCTGGGTAGCAGCAGCGAATTTCTGTTTGCATCTCTGGGTGTTTGCACATGCTCTGATTTTCAGTTTAGAGAGGAACCTTCTGGAAGGCTTGGTCAGTTAGCTGGGTCCCATCTCCTGCTGCTGAGCTATCAGATGGAGTTCATGTCCCACCTTTGATCTTCAAAGCCCTTTGCCACCAGTAACTAACAGAATAATTTAAAGAAATTTCATTTAGAACCACCATTTTTGGACCTTATGTTCTCACTGTTCTCTGTACCTCACTGAGCTGAAAGTAAAGGCTTAAAGCTTTGCTTTAAGAGCCTGGTGTTTGAAGCTTGGGGTTCTAAATTTGGTGCTGGATTTATCCGTGTGAAGGGTATGAGTTTGATTGCATCAGAAGTAATTATATTTAATGTGACAAGGGAAAAGTGCACAAATGTGATATTTGGAACGGCTGTTAATGCCTCCTTTGCATCTCTGCTCCTGAAAGGAATAATTACCCAGCAGTGATGTGAGCTGAATGCTGAGGTTGGGTGGAAAGGGGGAGTCAGTGTTTCCTGCAGGGTCAGATTGCCCGAGCAGGAAGGGACGGGAGGGGCTCTCTGCAGACCCAGGCCCACAAAACCACCTGGGCACACCTGGAGTCACTGGGGATTCACTGCCTGTTCCTCCACACCAGGGACTTGTGCCTTCAGGAGGCAGAAGGGGTTTCTGTGCATCCCAGGGTGTCCTCTGGAATCCCAGCCTGGGGAGGGGGCATCCCACCCACCCTGGGCACCCTGGGGTCACAGACACCCACCCTGGGGTGACAGACACCCACCCTGGGTCGCCCATCCCCTTTGCACACCCCTGCCCAGCAGGAGCAGGGCACGTCCAGGGCTCTGCCCCTTCCATGGAGCTCTCCTGGCGCAGAGCTGGGGCTCTCTCAGGGCCAGCTGAGCAGTTTGGCACAGCCTGGATGGTGGTGGGGGCTCAGCCTGGGTTTCACCACCCGGGGCTGTGCTGGGGGCTCTGTGGAGGCTCCATCTCCATGAGCCAGGCTGGGATGTTCTCTGGTCTAAATGGAATATCTGGTACCACTGATTCCTCTCTGGAGGGCTCCATCTCCATAAGTCAGGCTGGGATGTTCTCTGTTCTAACTGCAATATCTGCTGCCACTGATGCTCTGTGGAAGGCTCTACCTGCACCAGTCAGGCTCAGATGTTCCTTCTCTACCTGGAATTTCTGCTGCCACTGATTCCTCTCGGGAAGGCTCCATCTCCACAATCCAGGCTCAGATATTCCCCCTCTCTCTAAATGCAATATCTGCTGCCACTGATTCCTCTCTGGAAGGCTCCATCTCCACAATCCAGGCTCAGATGTTCCCTCTCTAAATGCAATATCTGCTGCCACAGCCCAGCTCCCTCCCCGCTGCCCCACCAGTGTGATTTGGTATCAGACAGCAAGGTCAGGGCTCTGTGTGTTATCAGTTAGTGCCAAACAAAGGCAGCAAGGTGATTTATTGCTCCATTTTCCTCAAGCACACGATAACATTAATGTTTTGGCTTATACTTTTTCCTGTCCTAATTACATTTGTCTCTTGTTTAATCATCTTTAAGATGGAATAGTATGTCTGAGGAGGGAATGTAATGTGATTTAATTAACTTTTGTCCTAATGAGTCAGACTGCAGAACCTTGCAAGGCTTCTTGTCCAGTACAGTGCTTGGAGGCAGAGTATTCAGATGAAACTGAAAATTGTAAATCTTAAACCCCATACAAAATCCTTCAGGTGTGGCTGCTGAACTCAGAGCTGTGTTATGTGACAGGTTTGTGGTTTGGCTTGAGACTGAATTTACAAATTACTGAGGGGACAGCTTGACTCCTGTTTAAATCCCCCTGTGAAATGGATTTTAGGGGCTGTGGTGAGCCCATGGCCTGGTGATGCTCATCAGGGATAAAAGGTGTGCTGGGGGAAAAGCATGTTGGGTGCCAGAACGATGTTTAAACCTGCATTTGTGAGCTGTCCCTTCTGATCAGATACAACCAGCAAATTCTGGAGTGTGAACAGAACACTGGAGTGTGCTGATGTTCACAAATTGCTGCCCCATCCCTGCTTAGCACTCATGCATGTTTTATACTTGCATCTCTGCCTGGGGATCCCAGCACACATTCCAAATGCTGGAGGTGCTCCACTGACAAATGTTGGGCTAAAAAAAAAAGAATAAAGTCCTTTTGTGAGGAGTGTGGAGCTGACAAGGTAAGTCATGCAGAATGCTGGTGTTTAGATCAGCTGTAGCTACACAGCTGCACACACCAGGAACACTGATCAGCACCTCTGGAAGTTCCTGCACCGACTGCTCCAATCCATTTGCATTAATGGAAGGATGAGACCTACTTCATGATGTTCTGTGCATGACAAAAGCTAAAATTAGCTCTGTTAGAACTTTGGCTGCAGCTCTGCTAAATTTTAGCAGTTTGGGGGGGAAGGAGAATGCTTTTGAAAGGTTATAATTAATGAGTTACGTGTTGTTGGGTTTTTTCCCGAAGCGTACCAAAATAACAGGAGGAAATTGGGACAGGCAGGCTTTTTTGGTGCCTTGGCATTTCGAGGGCTGCAGCCTGGCCTCCCACTGGAGCTGGGGGTGGCTCTGCTGCTGCTGCTCCCCAGAGCCCCCCTGGGCAGGGGATGGAAGGGGATGGATTGGGGGAGAACTGCTCTGGGTGCAGGGAGGGGACAGCTGAGCCTGGCACTGTGTGGTGCTGAAGGGAATTCATGGAGGGAATCCAGCCTGGCACTGTGTGGTGCTGACAG
This sequence comes from Zonotrichia albicollis, assembly GCF_047830755.1. Taxonomy (NCBI): domain Eukaryota; kingdom Metazoa; phylum Chordata; class Aves; order Passeriformes; family Passerellidae; genus Zonotrichia; species Zonotrichia albicollis. Next base: position 488,593 of record NC_133836.1, read on the forward strand.
GAGTCCAGCACAGAGGAACTCCATGGCAGAGAGGCTTCCTGAGCAGCTCCTGTCACAGAGAGGGTCAGGGCTTGTGGGTGGGTTTGGATCCTGAGCCAGGCTCTGGTTTCTGGATGAATTATGGATCCTGGGCAGCTCCTGGTCATGGGAGAGGCTCTGGTTTGCTGGCTGAGTTATAGATGCTGAGCCAAGCTCCGGTTTGGTGGCTGACCTGGGGATGCTGACCTGGGGATGCTGACCTTGCCTGGTCACAGGAGGTTCTCTGGGTTTGCTGGATGAGCTGTGGATCCTGAGCCAGGCTCTGGTTTGATGGTTTAGCTATAGATCCTGAGCCAGGCTCTGTTTCCTGGCTGATTTGTGGATCCTGACCCTGCCCGGTCACAGGAGGTGCTCTGGGTTTGTTGGTTTAGCTGTAGATCCTGAGCCAGGCTCAGGGTTTGCTGGCTGAGCTGATTCACGGATCAGGTCTGGTTTGCTGGTTTGCTGACCCAGGTCTGGTTTAGCTGTAGATCCTGAGCCAGGCTCTGGTTCCTGACTGATTGATGGATGCTGACCCTGCCTGGCTGCAGCAGCTCTGGGGCAGCTCAGGCTCCAGAGCTCCTGACCAATTTCACAGCAAACTCGATTAAGCTGTTAAATTGCAGATCACTCCTGACAGTAAATTAATTCTTAATCCAAGTCCTGTTCTGCACTGCACTGGGAGGCTTTTGCCAGGAGGCCAGTGCCTTGGAAATGGGTAATTAAATTCTGCTGTAAATACATTTCCATCCACCCTTCTGCTTGCAGGAGCTGGCAAACAAGCATCAGCCATTAATTAATACCTGTAATTTCATTTAGCTGGAATCAGCCCTGCTCCTGTCAGACTCTGAGATGTCAACCAAGGTTGTGAAGCTGGGAGTAAGTCAGAGACAAAGACTGACCAAAATGTATTCATAAGAGAATCTGCTCCTAGTTTTCTCCATAAAATGCTGTGTAGTTTGCAAATCTGGAGTTGTGTAGTTTGCAAATTTGACAATAGTTTGATCTGAAGTCAATGTAGAAAAATTGTTAAAAGCCCTAGATATAAGAAAAGTAACAATAATGAGAAAATGTATTTATTCTGGGCATTTTTCATTCCTGTAATGAACCCCTTCTGGCCCAGCCTTGCAGCTCAGCAGTGAGTTTTGGCAGAGCACGTCCTGTGGGGATGGAGCTGGGCATTTGCTGTCCCCTGAGGTTTCACTGTTTGCATTGGAGCAGGAGGTGCTGGGTGCAGCTTCGCTTCCCGAGGGCCAGGAGGAGACTGGAACCTGCCTTGCTCATTCTCCAGCCGTGGTTCTGAACCAAATTCAGTTTTCCCATCTTCCTTCCACATTTGTTCCATTTCCTTGAGGACCAGAGCATTTGACAGCTGTGAGTCTGGCTCCTTTTTAAGGCCAAATGCTGCTAATTCTCCTTGCAGACAGAAGCGAGCGTTTCTGTGCTATTTCTGTGTGCAGAGCAGTTCCTGGTGCCTCCAGGGACATCCCAGCCCTGCAGAGCCCCCACAGGAGCCTGGCCCTCCTTCACATGCTCTGAGCACACTCACAGGTGATTTTGGGTAGGTTTGAACTCCACTCTGAGATTGCTGCTTTGCTTCCCAACGTTATTAAAAATTTATCCCTGACTTCAGCTGAGGCACTTTATCATTTCCAGGGCAGCGTAAATGGTAATAATTAAAAGCAATTTAAAAGTGTGTTAAAAGTAATATAATTTTTATAGGCTGACTGCTGTATCAGTAGGAGGGTTTGGGAGGTTTGGGGGCTTTTTGGATTTTAATTTCAGTTCTGTTTCTCAGATTCCAGCCCTGTGAGAGCATTTCCTTGCCACACGGACCAGTTTAGATTGGCAGAGAGCTGGGCCATGCCCTGTGTAAGATCCCAGCTATTCAGATTCTGCAACAATTCCCCTGAAATGGGACTGTGTCCCTGCCTATAGAACGAAGAGGGCTGCACTCCTCCCATGCAGCAGCATTTTTAGCAATTTCCATGTAATTAGCTTTAAAGCCAGGCAGCCCCTGGAGTGTGAGTGGGGAATCTCTGCCTGTGGGGAGGGCAACACCAGTGGGTGGCTGGGGAGAATGGGCAGAGGCTCTGGAGAGTCTGTGTTGGCCAGGTTTGAGTGGCTTCCTGCTGGATGCGCTCATTCAGGAATTGTGCTGAAGTTCCAGGGGTGCTGAGGCGCTCTGGGGCTGGGGGCAGCCTCTGGTTTCCTTTATTTGCTCTGTGAGTCCCATGCACAGCCTGCTCTGTGCAGCCTCACCCTGGGCTGCCCCTGATCCTTTCTGAGCCCTGACAAACACTGATGGCGAGTTTGGGATTCTGGTTTGCCCTTCCCTCCCCTGTCAGCATCGGGCTGAGCTGGAAGAGCTGTGAAATCCCAATTTAAACGTGTCTGGCACTGAATGTTTAATCCACAGCAGTTCATGGGGTGTCAGACCTGTGAGAGGCTCAGAGCTGCTCATGGGGAGTGCCTGCAGGTGCCAGTTACCTGGATGGGGATTTGGGGCTCAGACCCACCTGTGGGCTGGCACAGGAGTGCCTGCAGGTGCCAGTTACCTGGATGGGGATTTGGGGTTCAGACCCACCTGTGGGCTGGCACAGGAGTCATTGCAGCTGGTACCAAACTGCTCTGGTGTCAGCTTGGCTGTTTGTGACCGTGTTCACAGGATCTGAGGATGAGGGAAGAGACGAGGATCTGGCTCCATGTTACAGATGGCTGATTTATTATTTTATCATATATATTATATTAAAACTATGCTAAAGGAATAGAAGAAAAGGTTTCATCACAAGGCTAGCTAAGCTAAGAATAGAAAGGAATGATAAAAAACGTTTGTGTCTCAGAGTCTGAGCCAGCTGACTGTGATTGGCCATTAATTAGAAATAACCAACATGGGCCAATCCCAGATGGCCCTGTTGCATTCCACAGCAGCAGATAATCATTGTTTGCATTTTGTTCCTGAGGCCTCCCAGCTTCTCAGGAGGGAAAACCCTAAGGGAAGGATTTTCCATAGAAGATGTCTGTGACAGCTGCTCTCCCCAGCCTCTGTCAGGTTTTAGGGGCTGGGAATTCATTCCTCTGACATTCCTGGAATCAAAGTCCTGGTGCCCCCAAGGTCCAGGCTGGCAGGAGCTGCTCCAGGGCATCAGTGCCAGGCAGGCTGTGCCTCCTGAAACCAGAACCTTGCCTTCCTTTCATCTGCACAAAGCGTTGGAAATGCCAGCTTCTTGTTCAGAATTCCAACAAAACACAGCTGGGGGAGTCGGGATCCTCCACAAAAAGAAACATTACCCAGGAGAACGGCGTGGTTTTATTTGCCAAGCACTTTGTAAGGGTGTGCTGGATGACATCTGAGCGCTGCTGCTGTTGTTTGGATTGTGTTGTGGAACAGCCAGGGAACAGAAAACAGCAACAATGGAATTGCACAGCTTCCCTTTCCCAGGGGTTTAGTGCTTGTGTCACTGCAGTCTGAGTTGGTGTTTGAAATGAGGACTTGCCTAGAGGAAATCATTTTTTTAGTGTACGTTTCACTGGACAGCAAAGCAATTACCTCCTAAATTTAGAAATTATTCTCTACTACACAGTAGCAGGATCAGACAAGTTTTGGCATTTGAGCAACTTCCAGCACGCATTTTACACATAAGAAGAAATGATGCCATTTGACAATCTGGCAGACAGAAAGTGTTCAGGGCTTGGGTTTCCTTGCAGGCTGTGGGGGAGCAGGACAGGATTTCCAGGGCAGAGCTGAGGCTCCAGACCCCTTTTCTGGGGCGCTTTGGGGCAGCTGCTGTGCCTGCCCCTGGGGCTCAGCCTGGGCTCAGGGAGCCACACAGAGAAATAATGAAGGGAAGGAGCTCATTTGGGTAATTATGGGCTCCGAGCCCGTTCAGGGCAGCAGCAGCACTGAGTCATGCTGAGCTGTGCTGCAAGCAGAAGGAAAGGCTCAGACTGAGCTTCTGGGCCAGGCACGAGCCCAAGAGGGGCTGGCAGGAGTTCCGTGTCTCTGGGCAGTGCAGCATCCTCTGATGCAGGGCCTGAGGCTCCTCAGCCAGGGCAGGGATGGAGCAGGACCTGAGCTGCAGGAAATGCACACAACAGGCTGCCCGCTGCAGGGAATGCACAGAACAGGCTGCCCGCTGCAGGGAATGCACAGAACAGGCTGCCCTCTGCAGGAAATGCACAGAACAGGCTGCCCGCTGCAGGGAATGCACAGAACAGGCTGCCCGCTCTAGGAAATGCACAGAACAGGCTGCCCGCTGCAGGAAATGCACAGAACAGGATTCCCCCCGCAGGAAATGCACAGAACAGGCTGCTCTCTGCAGGAAATGCACAGAACAGGCTGCCCTCTGCAGGAAATGCAGCTCCCAAGGTTACCTCTGCAGGAAATGCAGATAAGAGGCTTACCTTTGCAGGAAATGCAGCCCCTGCAGGAAATGCACCCCCCAAGGCTCCCTGGGCTGCTCCCCCCCAGCAGAAGGTGCAGGATGGAGCAGGGACCCTGCAGCAGTGCAGCAGCAGCAGTGACAGCTGTAACTCGGCTGTAACTCCGCATTTCTGCCCTGCCCCATTTCTCTGCACTTTCCCTTTTTAACCACCCTCAGGCTGTATATTTTATTTTCTCCTGACTCCTGTTCTGCTTGGTGAGGAGCCCCACAGGTCTGTCAGCAGAACTGACTTTGCACAGCTGCATGAAATCTGGAATGCCCAAGTGAGAGAAATGGATTAAGCAGATAATCTCCCATCAGACTTCAAACAATTTCAACCATAGGGCTTTAAAAAGAGATAATTTTATACGGAAAATATTTTGTTAAAAACAGGTTATATTCATGGCACAGCACCAATAAATGATACTTTTGTTTTCTTAAAAGAATTTCAGAGCAGTTGAAAACTGTAGAAGAATGTCTTTACTTGTAGGTTTGTCCATAAAGAAAATAGTTTATTATACATCTAATTATAATAATGATAATAATACATCTTGTATTATTATCATTTATATATGGTTATATAAATGCATATATATGCTTATTTTTATATTATTATAATTTTATATAATTTATATTATATATATACTTTAAATATTATAATTTATACATTATATATAATAATATTCAATAATATATATCTAATTATAATAATTATACATCTAAATGAATAACACCGTTTTGTTTCTCATTCTTCTGTCCATTCTCCCCCATTTGCTGGCATTATTTATGACAGGAGGAAATAAGTCAGGCCTTTGTGTCTCCTGCCACAGGCTGGGTGCGCTGCTTTAAGGGGGAGGCAAAAGGGAAAAGAAATTATCTTTTGTTTAAATATCACTTTTGGCCTTCACAAGTTGTTCCAGAGCAAATCTTTTCTTTGAGAATTGGCTAAAAATAGACAGGAAGAATAATCCTCTGAACTGTGATAAGTATTATCATCAGAAATCAATCTTAGGAATCATTTTCACCATTAAACGTAGCGTAAATTGAGGGAGAAGAAAATGGGATTAAATCAGGCGTGGGGGAGAGAGCCTGCAACAACTTTTCTGTGGAATTCAATTTGTGTTAATTTGCTGGGAGCTCGGAAAATCGAACAACAGCAAGGCACTGATGGAGGGAGAGGATGGCTAATGAGGGATGCACAGATTTGGGAGAGAATCAAACCCTCTCATGCTGCTGTGCTGGAGGAGATTCAGGGCTGGGGGCTCTCAGAGCATCCCAGGGAGGCACAGACAGGGTTGGGTTTGCTGTGATGTGTTCACTGCAGGATTGCTGCTTTTGTTCAGGGGCTCCCAGGGCAGGTGCCAGCAGGGTTGGCACTTCTGCAGCAGGCTGGCACACTTGCAGCAGGTTTGGCGCATTTACAGAGGGATTTGCATATTTACATCAGATTTTGCTCATTTACAGCAGGTTGGCACACTTGCAGCAGGTTTGGCGCATTTACAGAGGGTTTTGCACATTTGCAGCAAGTTTGGCACATCTGCACCAGGTTTTGCATATTTGCAGCAGGTCTGGCACATTTCTATCAGGTTTTGCACACTTGCAGCAGGTTTGCGATAATTGCAGCAGATTTTGCACACTTGGAGCAGGTTTGGTGTGGGGGCCTGAATATATGTTGTATTGTGGGATCTGTGTGGGTCCGAGTTGCTCCAAACGAGCTGCAGCTGCAGGGTCCTTAGTTGGGCAGCAGCTGTAGCTCATGAAGGTAACTGAGATAAATAGGGGTGGGTCAAGAGCCCAGGAGGAGCCCCTGAGAAGACATGAAGGAGTGTGTGGCAGAGAATGGAGAAGAGCCCCAGCAGAGAGGCCATAACAACACTGCAGCGAAGATTAGAACAACTGGTGACCCCGACGTGATGAAGAACACTGCAACCAAACATTGAAAGAAGGTATGGAATCCCCCGGACAGCCGAGAGCTGTGGCAGCCTGAGAGCTGGGACTTTGGAATATCAGCCAGAGAGCTGGGACTTTGTATAATTGTTAAAAGAAAAGGGGGGAAATGTGGGGGCCTGAATATATGTTGTATTGTAAGGTCTGAGTGGTTCTGAGTTGCTCCAAACGAGCTGCAGCTGCAGGGTCCTTAGTTGGGCAGCAGCTGTAGCTCGTGAAGGTAACTGAGATAAATAGGGGTGGGTCAAGAGCCCAAGAGGAGCCCCTGAGAAGATAGAAAGGACTGTGCTGCAGAGAAAGGAGACGAGCCCCAGCAGAGAGGGAAGAACAATGCTGCAGCGAAGATTACAACAACTGGTGACCCCATGTGATGAAGAACACTGCAACCAAACATTGAAAGAAGGTATGGAATCCCCCGGACAGCTGAGAGCTGTGGCAGCCTGAGAGCTGGGACTGCAGAATAGAATATGGCCTTTGAATTAAGGAGCTGTAGCAGCAGAAAGCTGGAAGAATATGGCCTTTAAAGAAAAGAGCCTTGGAACATCTAAAGACAGCCGAGAGCTGTGGCAGCCAGAGAGCTGGGACTGTATAGGGATATGTATATATTCTATGTGTGTATCTAAAGACAGCCGAGAGCTGTGGCAGCCTGAGAGCTGGAACTGTATGTGTATTGTAATTGTATAATTGTTAAAAGAAAAGGGGGGAAATGTGGGGGCCTGAATATATGTTGTATTGTGGGATCTGTGTGGGTCCGAGTTGCTCCAAACGAGCTGCAGCTGCAGGGTCCTTAGTTGGGCAGCAGCTGTAGCTCGTGAAGGTAACTGAAATAAATAGGGGTGGGTCAAGAGCCCAGGAAGAGCCCCTGAGAAGACATGAAGGAGTGTGTGGCAGAGAATGGAGAAGAGCCCCAGCAGAGAGGCAAGAACAACACTGCAGTGAAGATTAGAACAGTTTGGCACATTTCTATCAGGTTTTGCACACTTGCAGCAGGTTTGAGATAATTGCAGCAGGTTTTGCACACTTGGAGCAGGTTTGGCACATTTACAGAGGGATTTGCACACTTACAGCAGGTTTTGCACGTTTACAGGAGATTTTGCACATTTACATCAGAACGCTTGGAGCAGCACCCCTGGCACTGAATCTGGGATATTCAGGAGCAATCCCAGCCTTTCCTGGGCTGTTTCCCCATTTCATGGGATGTTTGTCACTGGAGCAGGGCTCTGCTGGAGCCTCCTCTGCAGGCAGGGGTCATTCCTCAGCTGATAGCTGGGGAAAAGAATCAATCAGGAGAAATTTGTGTTCTAGAAAAGTTCATAAATGTGCGGCCATCTGGGGCTATCTCTAATTTCCACTCTCATCCCTCCTTTTGCTGATCGGGGAGATTTGGGGAGCTCGGTTCCATTTCAGTGTCGGGCTGGGAGATTCCATCTCGTTCTCCAGAGGAGAAGGGTGTGCAGTAATTTCCTTGCCATCCTTATTGCCAGGTTGTTTTTCCTGAGCTTCTCTGATAGCCATCCTATGAACACATAACTCGGTGATTTCTTCATGTAGATGTTGCCTAATTGCAAAATCTTTGTTCGTAATGGGAGATAAACTGATAATCCCTTTGATTAACCTTCTGTCTCAGCTCACTGAGAACCAGAAGCATCTCTTAAACTTGTTATCTGTTAATTTTTAACCCAAACTAATTTCTTCTGGCTTTATTAAAACTAATTAGTTTGCTTGAGGACTGAAGGTCTCTCAGCATTCCTTGGAATAAATAAATATATCATGAGAAAACATAAGCAACAATGGAAAATTATTTCAATAGGAATAGAAAATATATGTTAATGAAATTCATAATAGGTAGAACTACAGTTGGCAGTATCTGGACTCGAGTGTCTGAGGTGCTGGAAGTTTTTTGTGTAGTTTAAAACCTTCCCCAAGGTTTTGCTTTGCACAGAGAATTACAATTACCTTGTGAGGGATCCATTCTTTCTTCATGGACAGATTTTCCACCGTGGGTTTGGGGTTACCTGGTGGTTGGGAGAGCCAGAGGTGGTGCTGGGTTGTCTGGGATGGCTCTGGGGGTTGCTGTGCAGAGGTGACACCTGAGCTTTATTTCAGTCAAGTACAGTGGTTCTTGTTCAGTTGTGATGAGCAGCAATTTGGAATAGAGAATTTAAGGGATTCTTTGTGCTTGGTGTTTTGCAGAGTCCAGAATACTTTGCTTTTCTCATAAATTTCTTCAGTGTTTCTGTGTACCCCCTTGGCTCAGCACAAGGTGAAAAATGGGTTGAGCAGTCTGACTTGAAGGCTGTAATGTTATCTGTTCTGAAAACAGAGTTTCTGGAGCATGAAGAGCTGTTTTTGAATGATGCTTCTGGCACCTAATCCTTAAAATTATTCAGCACATTTTTCTCGTGTCTGTCTTGAAATGAAAAATTATCTTCTGTTTTCAAGTCACTCATAACTTCTAAAAATTTGGCTTAACTTTTCATAGAGATTTCCAAACTCATGCAATATATTGATAGAAGTTTCTGCCTGATACAATGACTCTGAGACCGCTGAGGAATTACTGATGTACCAGAGTTCACAGGAGGGTTTTACCATTTGCATCTCTGCATTTCTCACTGGAGGATCTGCCAGTCCTGGGGAGAGCACGGAGCTTGCTGAGCCAAGGTTGGTGTTATGCTCAGGTTCGGTGCATTCCATCCTTTCCCAGTGCCAGGGTGGATTTTATGCTCAGGTTCGGTGCATTCCATCCTTTCCCAGTGCCACGGGTGGATTTGATGCTCAGGTTCGGTGCATTCCATCCTTTCCCAGTGCCAGGGTGGATTTTATGCTCAGGCTTGGTGCATTCCATCCTTTCCCAGTGCCACGGGTGGATTTTATGCTCAGGTTCAGTACATTCCATCCTTTCCCAGTGCCACGGGTGATTTTTCACCTGCTGGGGCGCGGTGTTGCCATGGCAACGGCCGATGCTGTTTGCTGCTCTTTGTGCGTGGCGAGAAGGAAAAGCTTTGGAGGGCGTTTGTGGGAGCCAGTCTGGCTGATTGCATTGCAGGCATCGGCAGAACAGACCCAGCCTCTTTCTGGGCAAAATAAGGCTGAAAAGGAGCCATGTTAACCAAGGATTAGCCCTTAAAAGCAACAGCCTGTTGCATATTCATGCACCTCATACATGATGCATAAATTCCATCCAAACACAGGATTGTGTCTGGGCAGTGTCAGCTTCTTCCTCTGAATCCTGACGGGGTCTCCAGGGCTGAGCCAGGTGGGATGAAGTTCATTACTTCTGATAAGAGAGCAATAAATTCTCTTTCTCTGAAAGATTCAGGTGTCCTGTGGCTGCTGTCTCACTGTGAGTCCTTCGTTTAGAAAAAGTATCTCACATAGCATAGTTTCTATTTTAACATCTTGTTAAAACTATATTTAACACATTACTTAAGATCATTAATACAGCATCACTTTCTAACACAACACATATAATATTCATTTGAATATCTGTGAAAAGCCAACCATAAAATACCCATTTTTCACAATGGAACGGGCTGGTGTGCAGGGCTGGTCACTGCAGGGTTTTTTTGCAATAGAAATTCAGCAGGGAGGAATTGTTGTGTTTTCACATTTTTCACAATGGAACGGGCTGGTGTGCAGGGCTGGTCACTGCAGGGTTTTTTTGCAATAAAAATGCAGCAGGGAGGAATTGCTGTGTTTCCCCCCAGGATCTCCTGCAGGACCCTGGTGCTTCCCAAGGCCAAGGCACTGCTCAGTTCCTCAGTCCCATTTTAGCAGTGCTTTTTAAGAAGTGCTATTTTTGTGTGGTGTTTCTGGTGCTAAATGCAGCCTGCTGATTAGAGGGGTAAAGCTGCATTTGTTTTCCTTTGTTAGAACAGTGTCATTTGCACGGAAAAGTTCCTATTTTTACAACGGAGCAAATCCAATTGGGGAGTGATTTTATTTAAAATGCAAGTGTTTCTGAGCAGCTCTTCCTTTACCTTCAGGGTGGGAGTGGAAACACTCACATTGTTAGTTTGTCTGCAGGAATTCATTAGTTTTTAACCTCAGAAAATGTCCAGCTGCTTTCCTGTGCTGTTTGCTAACATGTGCTTCACCATGGCAGTTGAGAGGAAGCATCAAATGGAAATAGTAAAACACCTAAAACCAGTAAGGCTATCTTGTTTATTTCTCATTGTCTGCAATGGCTTTCCATGAAATGTCGTTTATTGTGAGTGAACTTGCTGCGTGTGGGGGCTGTGGCAGGCAGGGCTGCGCAGCTCTGTCCCCTGGCTGGGACAGGAGGGGACAGACAGACAGACGGACAGACAGGAGGGTGGCAGAGCCTGGGCAGTGACAGACAGACAGGAGGGGACAGACAGGTGTCAGACAGACGGACAGGAGTGTGGCACAGCCTGGGCAGCAACAGCTCTGCTTTTTCTCCTTTTTTTCTCTGCTTTTTCTCCTTTTTTTCTCTGCTTTTTCTCTTTTTTTTCTCTGCTTTTTCTCCTTTTTTTCTCTGCTTTTTCTCTTTTTTTTTCCTCTGCTTTTTCTTCTTTTTTTATCTTCTTTTTCTCCCTTTTTTCCTCCTTTTTTTCTCTTTTTTTCCTCTGCTTTTTCTCCTTTTTTTCTCTGCCTTTTCCCTCCTGTTTTTCTCCTGTTTTTAGTGAGCACAGTGCAGCAACCTCATGGGAAAGGGGGTGCCAGAGTGCAGCTGATCACTGAAACCCCGTGCCGGGGCTCTGCAGCTCCTCTGGAAGCACCAAGCACTGTTTCCTTTGCACTCCAGGCTGCTCCCTTTGGTCAGCATTTGCCTCCATCCTGTCCTGATGAGTTCCAACGTGCACCCTGCCCGTGTGCCAGCACTGCAGTGGGTGCTTGGCCAGGGCAGCAGAGATGCTGCTGCTGCTGCTCAAGCACAGTCACACTGTCGGAATTGTTCTGTGCAGGGAGCAAACGGGGACGGGGGGCACCACGGAGAAAAACTCCCGTTACATTTCTATTAAGGAGTCAAAGCTATTTCCATAAAGACAAGGAAGGATGAGGGAAGGGTGCGTGGCAATGCTCTCCACAGGTCTGTTTTTCAGACTGGCAGTCTCCATCATGCCAGCTCCAGAATGAGCGTGAGATCCCACAGCATTTCCTCTCGGGTGCAGGCAGTCACAGAGCGGTGCCTGTTTGCCTGTCCCCGTCAGAATTTGGGAGAGTTACTGAGCTGGGAGTGGGGAGGGCAGGAGTGGAGAATCCCTGGCACCCACGGCAGGGCTGGAGGCAAGCAGCACCCCCAGGCAGGTGCCAGCACCCCCTGAGCAGGTGCCAGTGTCCCCAGGCAGGTGCCAGTGTCCCCAGGCAGTGCCCAGGGCTGGTCCCAGCCCCTCCAGGGCTCAGGGCCGACCCCAGCCCCTCCAGGCAGGTTCTCAGGGCCAGCCCCCAGCCCCTGCTGGGCTCAGGGTTCCCGGCTGCTCTCACACCCCTCAGGGAGCACCCTGGAGCCCACGCTGTGGAATTCCTGCCCTGACAGTGACTGTGACCTGGATCACCTCCAGAAGGCACAGCCCAGGGAGGGAACTTGGCTGCAATTTAAAGACTTTGGCTCAGTTTCTGGCTTTTGCCACCTGTTATTGCTCCAGAGCCTTTGAGTCACTCATTCTTTGTCCTTTAATGCTTTTTTCTCTTCTGAGCAAGCAATATAAATATTTCAAGCTGACATTTATCTGTCACTTCCAAACACACTGGGGATACACAAATGCATCCTCTCCTTACTGCAGGGGTTTCAATGGAAATCCTGGGGCTGTGACACGGACTGAGGGTGTGACACAAGGGTGTGACACGGAGCTGAGGGTGTGACACGCTTTGTTTCTGTTCCAGGAGCAGGAGCTGAAGGATGCTGGGCGGGAGGAGAACTGTCTGAGCCTGCAGCATGCCAGCGTGTGCCCCCGAGCGCTGCAGCACGGCCAGGTAATGCACAGGTGTGCCAGCTGTGCCCAGGTGTGCCAGGTGTGCCCCCGAGCACTGTAGCATGGCCAGGTAATGCACAGCTGTGCCCAGCTGTGCCCAGGTGTGCCCCTGAGCACTGCAGCACGGCCAGGTAATGCACAGCTGTGCCAGGTGTGCCAGGTGTGCCCCTGAGCACTGCAGCACGGCCAGGTAATGCACAGCTGTGCCAGGTGTGCCCCCGAGTGCTGCAGCACGGCCAGGTAACGCACAGCTGTGCCCAGGTGTGCCCCTGCAGTTTGGCAATGACCCTTTTTGTTCTGGCAATAATTCCCTGCAGCCTGGCAATGACCCTGTTTGTTTTGGCAATAACTTCACTGCAGTTTGGCAATAACCCTGGTTTTTTCGGCAATAACTCACTGCAGTCTGGCAGTGACCCTGTTTGTTTATCAATAATTCCCTGCAGTTTGGCAATAACTTCACTGCAGTTTGACAATAATTCCCTGCAGTCTGGTAATGACCCTGTTTGTTTATCAATAATTCCCTGCAGTCTGGCAATAACCCCATTTTATTTCCCAGGTACAATCAGACTATGCCCACCTTCGGGAAACCCTGCTCAGAGTGACCAGAGGACGAGATTTGGCTGTGGGGGGAAAACACCAGCTCCAAGCCAAGCTGGAGAACCTAGAGCAGGTCCTGAAGGTGGGTATAACCCCAATGCCATCAGTGATCCTCCCCTGCTGCCCACGGTCCCTGGTGCTCAGCCCTGCCCACCCAGGCACTGAAACCCCTCTCAGCTTGGGGCAGGGTGCCAATGGGAGCCCCAGGCACTGATGGGGTCTCAAACAGAGAGAGCCCTTGGGGCAATCCACTAAATCAGAGCGTTTGGGAAAGCTGCAAAAGGCCTCAGAGACAGCAGAACTGTGGCTGGAGCTAAGCAGCAGCCATGAGATTGGTCTGCGGAAATTTATTTAGAAAGTAGAAAAGCGAGGACAAATAGAACAATGGTCTGTGTATTAACGCTTGTCTGAATAACTCCCTAAGCTGCAGAAAAGTTTATCTAGCAAGATATTAGGAAGTTCTAAGCTTAATAATGGAGCTTTGTGCATTGTGTTTAAGGTTTACAAGCAGGTATTGTATTTGAAATAAGCAAGCATTGTTTAACCAAAGGTACATGTGCTTATAGTGGTTGGATAGAACTACTGTCAATGTGCTTTTGCTTTGTGGGATTGCTCCAAAAACTTATAAAGTGAGTTGTAGCTTGATAAAACTCTCTCCTGTTGACAGTAAGAGATATTCTGGGCTGTTCTTGCCCATTTTCTCCATGCATTTGTTTTCCCAAGTGCTGATGTCTCCCAGGTTTGTGTGCAATAACTCAGTGCTGCAGATAAGGCATTGTGCCTCTGCTCAGACACTATTGTGGGAATAGCATGTAATTTGGAAAATAAAAATCTTTAATACCAGGTTCACCAGGGAAGAGATCAGAATCTAGTAAGAGATCTCTCTTAGCTCCCATTTAATATGAGGGTGTTTGAAAGCTCCAGGGATGCTGGGGAGTAATATTAACCTGTAATGAAAAGATTTCTATCTGCAGAGGGTGTCCTGACACTGCAGCCTGTGCTCCTCCAGGAGCCTTGCTCACACTGCTGTGATTTGCTAGCATCCAGCACTCCTCACAGCTTCTGGGAGCTCTGTGTGGTGTTGGGAGGATGAAAGTTTGACAAGAAAGTCTCACAGATGTGGATGCTTAGCAGAAAGATTTTTAAATGTAGAGTCTGATGAAGGAATAGAGATGGCAGTGTCAGAGCATGGCAGTGTCGTGGATTTGGGTCCTGGCAGTGTCACAGCCTGGGTCCTGGCAGTGTCAGAGCATAGCATGTCATGGATTTGGGTCCTGGCAGGGCTGATGTCCACCTGCCTGAGATCCCTTTGGCTGAAGCCCTGACCAAACCCCAGTGCCCCTGGTTTCCTGCTGCCTCTCAGGTGCCAGGCAGGTGTGTGTGGGCAGCAGGGCATCCCTGGCCTGGCAGCTGCGGCCGGGGCTGTCCCTGAGGGCTGTCCCTGAGGGCTGTCCCTGAAGGCTGTCCCCTGTGAGCTGTCCCCAAGGGCTGTCCCTGAGGGCTGTCCCTGAAGGCTGTCCCCTCCTCCTCCTCCTCCTCCCAGCACATGCGAGAGGCTGCGGAGCGGCGGCAACAGCTGGAGCTGGAGCATGAGCAAGCACTGGCTGTCCTCAACGCCAAACAGCAGGAGATCGAGCTGCTGCAGAAGGTACTGGGATGGGATGGACAGGGATGGGGATGGGGATGGGATGGGATGGGATGGGGATGGGACAGGGACAGGGATGGGGACAGGCAGGAGATCGAGCTGCTGCAGAAGGTACCTGGAATGGGGATGGGGATGGGATGGGATGGGATGGGATGGGATGGGATGGGATGGGATGGGATGGGGACAGAGACAGGCAGGAATGGAGCTCCTGCAGAAGGTACCTGGGGACAGGGACAGGCAGGAGATTGCAGGACAGAGGAACGTGAAGGGACTCCAGCCAGATGCTCTCCTCTGTGCCCTGGGGGTTCCAGGCCCTGGAACAGGAGGGTCTCTGTGCTCCAGGGCTGATAAATGCTCCTGTAGCCTGCCCCACTGTGTCTGGGCTTCTCTGTTCCCCATGGGGACAGGAGTGCCACTGCCACATTCCCCTGGGTTTCCTTTCCATTTCCATTGCTCCCCTGCGTGTTTGGCTGGGTAACACTTGTGCATTCCTTAAATGCCACCAAGGAGCCCAATCCTCATTTCCTGACACTCAGAACCCGAGGTCTGTGCCATTTCCAGCATGCTGTGGATGCTCTCACTGACACACCCATGGTTGGTGGGGTTTCTTTGGCCTCCTCTCCCAGACATGCAGTTCTTGCTACTTTTCCCCAGTAAATTAGGAAGAAGAAAGTCTTGTCAAGGTCCTGACCCATCACAGTTACCTTCCTTTTCAGGAACGTGTGCCCTGCACAGAAACTGAACAGTTCCTTAAACACCTCACTTCAAGGGCATTCTCCAATTCACAAATCACTTCAAGACTTTTTTTTTTTTTTCCCCACACTGCAATTTCTCAGTATTCATTATAATACAAAAACCATGATGTTGAGTTTCAGTCTTGCCAAAGTCACTTAAAGCAGCAATTGTCTCAGTGCTAATGTTGATTCTCCCAATTGCTGGACTAGATTAAAACACAAATAATGCTGCTAATGATAATTTGGTAGAGAATTGGCAAGGAGGAACCTTCTCAGCAGAATAAAAGATGTATCTAATATAGTCCTTGAAATAGAATGCTGTAGTTGACCAAATGAAATTTTCCAGTTAATTTTCTTTTAGTCTTTCTCAATAAGTGCACTTAGGCACACTGCAAAATGCCATTTCCAGCTATATTCAGCTGTTATTATTAGAACTGCCTCATACATTTGGACTTAAATTCCCTGGCAAAGGAAAGAAATCAAAGGAAGATAGAGCATTTCTTGGTGATTTTTGTTACATTCTCCTCATAAATCCTGCTTTGGGCTGGCAGCACAAATCTGAGTTCTGTGACAGGGACCAGGCACAGCCCAGGTTGGGCTGGATCTGTGTTCCACACAGTGCAACAAGCTCAAGATAAATATTTTAAATAAATCTGTTATCTAAGGAGCTAAAACACATCAGTGCCAGCTTGAACAGGGGCTGCTGGCTCACATTTCACCCAGGGCTGGCCTCCCAATGGACCCAGTGTGTTAAATTCTTCCTTCCCTTTTGGTTTTGGTTGTTTTGGTTTGGTTTGGTGTTTTGGGTTTTTTTATTGGAGTTGTCTTTACTGTAAGAAGTGTTTCCAGAGGGCATTGGGAAGCTGGGCAGTGACAGGATGGCATTTCTCAGCACACCTGGGTACCTTGTAAGGGCCGATGAGCCACCCACCTGCACCTCAGAGCAGAGCCAGCCCTGCTGCAGCCTCTGCTGCACATCCTGAATGGAAACAAAAGCTCATTCTGTTTTTAATACCTGCTCAGACTGATCAGATTTCTCAGCCCAGAGGGAAGAACACAATATTGTTTGTGTTGATGGGGACTCTGCCTTTTTCTAGAAGCACACTTTAATAAAGACAGTCTGATGTTGAGGAGTGATAGCCATTGATGGAGTCTGTGTCCTCATGTACCAGAGCTCTGGGCAGGTTTTATTAAATGTGACCTGAGGGATGCTCCAGGCTCGCTGGCACTGCTGGCACTGTGTCCCCTGTCACCAGAGTCACTGCTGGCACTGCTGGCACCGTGTCCTTGTCACCAGAGTCACTGCTGGGTGCACAGGGCAGGGCAGGGGCCTGTGGGGCTGGGCTGTGGTTTGGGACTGTGGGTTTGGGTTTGAGGGTTTGGCTTTGTGGTTTTGGTCTGTAGTTTTGGTCTGTGGATTTGGATTTGTGGAGTTGGAGTTGTGGATTTGGGTTTATGGTTTTGGTCTGCAGTTTTGGTCTGTGGATTTGGGTTTGAGGGTTTGGAGTTGTGGGTTTGGGTTTGTGAGTTTGGATCTGTGGGTTTGGGTTTGTGGGTTTGGGGTTGTGGGTTTTGGCCTGTAGTTTCAGTCTGTGGGTTTGGGTTTGTGGGTTTTGGTCCATGGCTTTGGTGTGTGATTTTGGTCTGTGGGTTTGGGTTTCTGGGTTTGGGAGTGCCCAGGCACCCTGTGTGTGGTGCTGCTCCAGCTCAGCAGACCCCCCTGCCCTGAGAGCCAGCCCCCCAAAGTCATCACTGCCACCCTGGGGTGCCCGCCAGGGCTGGCACAGCGCCCGCTGCTGGGCACGGCCCGGCTGGCGCTGGGTGCTCACGGTGACTCACTGCTTCTCCTTCCTCCTCCTTGTCCCTCTCTGCTCCTGTTTCCTCTGCTGCCGCCCAGGCTCAGGTTGAAGCCAAGAAGGAACATGAAGGAGCAGTTCAGTTGTTAGAGGTAAGATCCCCTGGGCTGCCCTGCCTTGCCCAGCTCCCTTCTGAGCAGGGCAATTTACAGAATCATCGCTGTGAGCATTTCAGGGAATATGTAGGCAAAGAGGGGTTTTTTCTCTTCTGTTATAATTGCATCCTTATAATTATAAGATTTATAATTCAGTTAGGAGGGCATTAAGCTGAGCTGTTGGAAGTGATGTATGTTTCTCTTTTGGTACCATTTTTTGTAAAATACTATTAAAGGGAGTGATTAATGATGAGAACTTTGATTTATTAGGCTGGAAGTACAGCAGCAAATACCAATCAGTTACCTAGGGTTCCTAATTAAATACTGTCTAATAAACATAAAGCAACGTGTCAAAGGAGCAGAAACTGCAAACCTGATGAAAGAATTGAGATACTTCAGAAACCTTCAAAGGGTGAGGTGGAGAGAGAACACTTCATTTTCTGCCTGAGGAAAAGGCATGGAATGGTTTTAAGTGCCAATGTACATATCCTAAAGAACGTGCAAAAATATCATAGACAATAAAACATATGATAGACATAAAAATATGATACACAATAGCACGTGCACGTGCAATATTTTATTTAGAAATTTGCTGTTATCTAAAGGCAATTTCCAGTCTTACCTTCCCACAGAATTTCTGTATGTACTTGCTGGCCCTGCCTCAGTGAAAGGTGGATTTTTCCTCGTGCATTGATCAACTTTAAAAAAAATAAATTAAAGCAATTGTTTATTATTATCTATAAAAGTTGATATTCCCACAGGGTGTGTTTTACTCATAGACTTTCATTAGCATCGTTTAGATTATTAGCTTCCAGACTGTAAGCTGAAGTTTTTATTTAATGCCTGATGCAAAGTGTTTGATACAGGGAAACAGAAACAAGACAAGCAGGAGATTATTTACCCCCTCAAGCTGAGCACAATTCTGATTTAGCTGATTTGTCTGCAACCTCTGATTTGCATAACCCCAACAAGATTTCCAAAGCTTTTTCCAAATTTTGCTTTTTATTGCCACCAGCACGTTATTTGTTAGCATTTTATTCTGTGTGCCTTTTGGAGTTTCAGATTATTTTATTTCGTGTGCCTGTTGCAGTTTCAGATCATTTTATTTTGTGTGCAGTGTCAGATCAGCAGCAGTGTTGATTTCTGGAGCGCTGTTTGTGTTGGTGCATGTTTTTACACGTGCAGCTGTTTGAGACTGCTTTGAAATGTAAAAAAAATTACCCAGAACTGTTTTTATTTCTTTGCTTATTTCACATCTCTTTGTTCACTGTGTCGTGTTTGGGATTTGTTGCTTTGCCCTTCACCCAGAGCACCCTGGACAGCATGCAGGTATTTCAGGGCCCCATTCTCCTCTCCCTGTCCTGGCCCTGCGCTGCTCCCTGGCAATGGGACCAGAGCCCTGCCTGCCCGTGCATGGAGTGTGCACTCACTGCTGTGCAAGCATGCTTTGCATTATTGCCTGGCACCAAACCATGCAAATCAGGGTCCTGTTTGCACAGGGAACGAGCCTGGGCATGGTTAACCAGAGCTCAGCCTGGTTTGCAGCCAGTTCCTCACCAGCATGCCAGCAGCAATGGCTTGGTGCTTTCCTCAGGGCTGTGACCTTGTGGAGTTTGCCTGAATTCAGACTGTTCCTTGCCTTGTGGAATTCAGACTGTCCTTTGCATTGTGGAGTTTGACTGAATTCAGACTGTCCTTTGCCTTGTGGAGTTTGTCTGAATTCAGACTGTTCCTTGCTAATGCAGGGACTCTTTTAGGTGATATTTGCACCTGAGGCTGATCTGAATTAAGACTGTTCTTTGCTAATACAGGGACTGGTTTAGGTGATATTTGCACCCAAGGCTGATCTGAATTCAGACTGTTCTTTGCCTTGTGGATTTTGTCTGAATTCAGACTGTTCTTTGCTCAAAACCACAGCAAAAAAATGAAAGACAAAAACCCCAAGCATTGCATGTTTGTGTAAAACTCCCACAGTGTCTGACTCTTGCTGTTCTTGGTTTCGTAATCAGTCAGGTGGACACCCTGAGATTTCTTTTGCAGAAATAAATTAATTTGTGTGTTATGAATGCAAGGAAATGATATCTTTAAAATTGACTCTAAATTTTAAAAAGTACTTGTTAGAAGAAAAAGAACAGAGCCACCGCGTATAGTAGAACATTTGGATTTTTGGGTCCTTCTGGGTGCTGTCAGCATTTTCCTTCAGCCAGGATCTCTTTATAGGTGCTGTGTAATACAGGTTGTTTTTTTGATATATAAAATATACAGGTTTTTTTACACGAACAGAGAATGTTTTTTCCTTTAGAAAGCCCAAGCTCTCAGTTCAGCTGAAGGAGTTTAATTGCTATCCAGACTTGCTGTGTTAGCACAGCTGCTGAGCTAAGCACCAGAGGGGTTTAATGCACGAAGGTGATGTTTGCTCACCACAGAGCACAGCATGGACACATGATTATAGCTTTCATTTAGCTGGTGTGTGAGTGAGCAGGTCTGCATAACGGGGCTTCCCTGCTGCAGTGCCTTCGCTGCTCTTGGGATGGTTGGAGTCAGACCTGGAGACCCCCCCAGAGCCCCCCATGCCCTTGGTCCCACAGGGAATCACCCCCGAGCCCCCCATGCCCTTGATCCCTGCCCCCAGCCAGGGAGGGACCCCAGAGCTGGGGGGCTGTGTGCCCCAAAGTCCCATCCCCAGTCCCCATCCTGGGGGCTGTGTGCCCCAAATCCCCAGGCTCTGGGGGCTGTTCATCCCAAATCCCTGTCCTGTATCCTCATCCTGGGGGGCTGTGTGTGCCAAATCCCCATTCCAAATCCCCATCCTGGGGGGCTGTATATCCCAAATCCTCAGGCGGGGGGGGGGCTATTCATCCCAAATCCCCATCCTGGGGGACTCTGTATCCCAAATCCCCACACTAGGGGACTCTGTATCCCAAATCCCCATCCCAATCCCCATCCTTGAGGGCTGTTCATCCCAAATCCCCATCCTGGGGGGCTGTGTATGCCAAATCCTCATCCCCAATGCCTATCCTGGGGGGCTCTGTGTTGGCTGGGAGGGTGTCTGTCCTGAATCCCCATCCCAGTCCCCACCCTGGGGGCCTGTGTGTCCCAAATCCCCACCCTGGGGGGCTGTGTGTCCCAAATCCCTACACTGGGGACTCTGTATCCCAAATCTCCATCCCAGTCCCCACCCTGGGGGGCTCTGTGCCCCAAATCCCCACCCTGGGGGCTGTGTGTCCCCAGTCCCGTGTCTCCCCTGTCCCTGTCGGTGTCCCGGTCCCGCCCAGCCTGAGCCCCGTCCCTCCGTGCCCGCAGGCCAAGGTGCGGGAGCTGGAGCAGAAATGCCGGACGCAGAGCGAGCAGTTTAAGCTGCTGTCGCGGGAGCTGGAGCGGTTCCGGCAGCAGGCGGGCACCATCGAGCTCCTGGGCACCTCCTCCTCCTCCTCCTCCTCCTCGCTGGCCCCGCCGGGGCCCCCCGGGAAAGCCCTGGCACAGCTGATGAACGGCATCGCCACCTCCATCGGAAAAGGTGAGGGCCTGGGTGGGACAGACACCCCTGGGACGGACAGACAGACAGACAGAGCCCTGGGATGGACAGACAGACAGACAGACAGGCAGAGCCCTGGCACAGCTGATGAACGGCATCGCCACCTCCATTGGCAAAGGTAAGGGCCTGGGAGGGACAGACACCCCTGGGACAGACAGACAGACAGAGCCCTGGGATAGACAGACAGAGCCCTGGGATGGACAGACAGACAGAGCCCTGGGATGGACAGACAGACAGACAGACAGAGCCATAAAAATTTGAAAGTAAAACTTCCCAAAAAGAAAAAATAGTCTCAAGAGAAATGGAGAACATAAAGTAATAATACAAAAATATATATATATATATTTGTATTGATGTTCTCAGACTTGCAGTCCCCAGCAGAGCCCACAGTGAGTGTTTACCCAGGATCTGTGCTGAACTTTCACCAGGCCATCTCCTGTTGCCAGAGGCAACAGCTCCCGGTGCAGAGCTTTGTAAACCATCCATTATTCATAGGAAGGGACAAAGGCCAGGCAGGAGTTACCTGAGGACACCTAAAAACAGCTTCCGTGTCAATCACACGTTATATTGTGTTGTTCCGTATCAGTCACATGTTAGATTGTGTTTTATACCATGTGAATCACACATTACAGTGTGTGTAATTCCATGTCAATCACACGTTATATTGTGTTATTCCATGTGAATCACTGGTTAGATTGTGTGCTATTCCATGTGAATCAATCACACATTGGACTGTGTGCTATTCCATGTCAATCACAGGTTAAATAGTGTGTTATTCCATGTGAATTACACGTTATATTGTGTGCTATTCCATGTCAATCACAGGTTGAATCGTGTGCTATTCCATGTGAATCACAGGTTAAATCATGTGTTATTCCATGTCAATCACAGGTTAAATTGTGTGTTATTCCATGTGAATCACAGGTTTAACTGTGTCTTATTCCAACTGTGTGTTGTGAGTCACACAACAATTAATTTAAAAGGAAAGGTAATTAGGTATTGAGCTGTCCTTCAGGCAGCAGGGAGGTCCAGCCTGCATCAATGAGATTGATTTAATGAAAAATGGAAATCAGCTGAACATCTTTTAGGGCTCAGTCAAACTCTCCAAGCTAATTTATTCTTATTCTTATGCTAATGGAAAACCTTTTTAAAAGCTTCCAAAGGTGCCAACCTGGGCTGTCCCAGTAACCCCTGAGTGAAACCTCAGCAAGCACAGCCGGCTCTGCACCCAGGGCAGTCCAGGGCTTTCCTCCCTGAACCCTCTCTCCAAAGCCATGGATTTTTGTGGCATTTGGAACCCAGGGCCTGCAGCCCTTGTGTCTGACCATCAGACCTGCCTGGACACCACTGATCCTCCCTGTGGATGCACTTTATTGATAACAATAAACTCGTGTTTGAGCCGGGGGCAGGATTTCTGATTGCTGAAATCAGCCCTCTCTCAGGAATGATGGCAGAGTACAGCAAGTCCTCCAAACCAGAAGTGGAATTATTTTTATTATGTGTGGGGAAGAAAGAACACAAGAGGGAACACAGGGAGAGCTTTAAAGCAAAGCAAATGATGGAAATGAGATCAGTTTATGACCAGCTGCTTTGCCTTAATTGGTGATGTCTGAATGTATCAGGAAATGAAATAAACCCAGCCAGGATGGATTAGAGCATAAAAAGTTCACTTTAAACCTACAATAATGTCACAATCAGATATAGAAGCCTTAAGATTTATTATTCATCAGTTAAGAGGCTCGTTTAAATGGTCTTTCTAGATAATTTAGGTAGTCCATATGGAATAAGCAACTGCAGTAAATAAAATGGAGAGTCTAACTGTAATGCAAGCATGGACAGATTTCATTCTCCTGAAACATTTAAATTAGATCTCCCTAGACCCTTCCTCCACATTCTATACCTAGGGCCAGCAATCTGCAAACAGAGCCTGCAGGGTGCAGGAGGTCTGAGACCAGCCAGAGGCTCCCTGTGAGTGAATAATCACAGTTGGCCCAATTATTTATGGCTTGGCACGGGCAGGCTGGGATGGCAAACACATTAACAGCAAACAGAAGGAGCTGAATTGGCTAAAGGCTCCTGAACAGGGAGGACTTCCCTGTTGTAGACGTGAGGAAGGTTCCAAGAATGACAAACGTGCCCTTTTCCAGCCTGGGGATTGCCATAAGTGGGGCTGCTTGTAATTAATCTTTTGTGTGGTGAGTTGTGTATTTCCCTGCTGTCAATGTGCTGGAGCTGGCCTGCTGTAGATTACAGTGATGCAGAGAAAATTAATCATATTGGGCTGATGAGCACAGCAGAAACCCTTCTGATGGCATTCCTGGAGCTTTTTCTCCTCGGCAGTGAGAACAAAGAGGTTCCTCTGGTAATTCCTGCTGACCTGGACTGGGAATCTGGAAATCCAGCAGCAAAACGTGGCTGCCCAGACTTGTGGCAGAGCAGGAGAGGAAATGCTGACCCTACACATGCTCAGGGGCTGGGTAATTAGAGCACGGGCTCGTTGTGTTAATGAGAGGCAGGGTGCACATGTGAGCTGTCACAGCAGCTCCCTGTGCCCTGCTGCAGCTCCTGCTCAAACCCAGCTCAGTCACAGTTCCTGCTCTGGGGACTCAGCCAGCAAAGGGAAAATGTGCCAGTGGCTTTTATCAGCTTTATTGGCCTCCCTGCCAGCCTGGGCTGTGTTGTTCCTTTGGCTGCTCTCACCTCTGGTTTCCACCTGAGGCAGCAGGAGAGAAGAGAGTTCAGCCTCTTGTGAGGCTCTCCGTGTGCAGTATAATCTCTATTTGCCTTTCCTCTTTTTAAAAAGCACAGTAAAATATTCCAGAAGGATTTCTGGGGATGTTTCCTTCTGCACAGTCTGAGTTTCCGTGTTTTGGGAGCTGCAGGGATGGCCTGGGATCAGATCAGAGTGCTTTGGTGTCAGTGAGGAGCCCCCAGGAAACACCAGGCAGGTGCTGCTGGCACTCCCTGCCTGCCAGAACCCAACAGCTCCATTGCAAAATGAAATCCTGCCAGCTGCATCCTTAGCATTCCAGTCTCTTTCTGAGAAGAGAAATGCATGGCTGGCTTCTGATTGCCAGGTGAGGACAGAGTCCCCAGAGAAACACAGGAACTCTGCAGTGCTGGGTGTGTTACAGCGTCCCTCAGCCTCCCCAGGCACACCAGGGACAGAGGTGCGTTATTGCACTGGGGAGACTTCACCTCTGGGCTCTCTGGATGGAGATGCCTCCACTTTGTGTGTTGTTTTGTTCCATGGTGTTCCTTTCAGCAGGGTACCCCAGTCTGGGAGCTGGATGCTTTCACTTTGTGCGTTGTTTTGTTCCATGGTGTTGATTTCAGTCAGTGTACCAGTCTGGGAGCTGGATACCTGCACTGTATGCGTTGTTTTATTCCATGTGGTTGATTTCAGCAATGTACCGGTCTGGGAGCTGGATGCCTGCACTTTGTGTGTGTTGTTTCATTCCATGGTGTTGATTTCAGCAGGGTACCACACTCTGGGAGCTGGATACCTGCACTTTGTGTGTTGTTTTGTTCCGTGGTGTTGATTTCAAAGGTCTGGGAGCTGCAGGCTGAGGGCTGCCCTGCTCTGCAGTGTGCCCAGCACAGCCTGCCGGGATCCGTGCCAGGCTGGGGCAGTGCCCTGCTGCTGTGCTGGCACCCCTGACTGTGTGTGCTGTGTCCTGGCAGGCCACGAGAGCCCCTCTGGAAGTCGCTGTGTGATCTCAGAGTTCATCAGACCCCTGCAGGTCTCTGGGGACAAACCAGAGCAGCTGTCTGTCAAACCCACCTTCCTGTCCAAGTCCAGGGCTGGCACCCCAAGATGCAGATTTGATTCAGACGTGAGTCCTTTCGAATTTTTGTGTGGTGGGAATTCCATGGACATATCTGAGGATTGTCCAGGGGGAATATTTGTGTATATTTGTGTAGCAGCATTATTGAAAAGTAGAAACACTCTCTGCTTTTTGAAGAGGCCACAGAAAAAGCAGCTTAGCAAGGAGACTTAGGGAAGCAGAACTAACAGCCAGGAACAGGAGAAGCAAACGTCAAATTTAATTCCTCTTTTCTATTATTTTGAGTTATCTCTGGCTGAGAACGTCAAGCCCTCTTTTGCAGAGCTGAACGTTTTGTGCCTTCTGCAGTGTAATTATGTGATCCGCTCTCACTTTATGCAAGCTCACAGAAATTAAGCTCCATTCCCCTTAGAGATACCCAGACCCAAGGGAGGGTGTGTGAATTAAATCTAAAAAATGAAACAAAATGCTGGGATGTCTGAAATCAATCAATCAATAAATCAATAAATCAGTGATACTCTGCAATGGCACTGGTTGTTCCTGTTCTAAATTCAGCATTTGTTTTAAGTGATTCTGCCCTTCTAGGTAAAATGAACCAGTTGTGCTCCATACTAGAATTTAACTTTTTTCCCCTGATATTGTGTGTTCACTGATTGATATCACCTGTCAGGAAAACTGTTCATTCTTTTTTTTTTTGTAACCACATTGTCTTTTTTCTCCTCCCCCCACAGATGGATAATGATCAGAATTCCAATACCTCAAAGCAGAGATATTCTGGGAAAGTCCATCTTTGCATTGCCCGCTACAGGTAAAGCCCCCTCTCCTCACAGACCCCACGCTCAGCTGGAACATTCACCAGCAGCTTTGGCTCCCCCCATCCATACACTGAATTATTGCATGGAATTAGTACATGCAGAGCAGACCCTGCCCCAGCTCTGGCTCCCCCCATCCATACACTGAATTATTGCATGGAATTAGTGCATGCAGAGCAGAGCCTGCCCCAGCTCTGGCTCCCCCCATCCATACACTGAATTATTGCATGGAATTATTATATGCAGAGCAGAGCCTGTCCCTGTGCCCCAGCTGGCGGAGGGGGCTGAGCTCTCCCACCCCCCTGCATCCCTCCAGTGTGTAAATCAGATTAAATAAATGGGCACCTCCTGCTCTAGAGAGGAGTCACAATCTCTTCTTTTCAATTACTTCCTCAGGCAAATGGAGGTTTGGTGTCCGTGACTTTGCACATTAAAATTTCAGGCATGAGGAGGGACTGTCATGATAAAAATTTCAGTGGCTAGCAGTTTCTTTCAGGATGGATATGGATTTAAGTACTTCACAAGTACTTTTCGTCTCTCAGAAGCTTCTCTTGGATGTAGCTCACTGGTTTTGTCTTCTTTTACGTTGCTTCTGTAGAAGTTTAATGAAGTGGTGTGAAAAGAACAGAAAATTGAATACAGTGACTGGAAAAGAGTTTGCTTTAATTCACTCTAGAAAATAAAGATAATTTGGCCACTGTTTATCAAGAGCCCTGAGTGAGAAGCGTCTAAGTGCATCTTGCGGGAACTGGTGTAAAAGGAACATAAAATTGAGTACAGTGACTGGAAAAGACCCCCACAACTGAGTCATCCCTGTGCCTGTCCCCACAGCTACAACCCCTTCGATGGCCCCAACGAGAACCCCGAGGCCGAGCTGCCTCTCACGGCAGGGAAGTACCTCTATGTGTACGGGGACATGGACGAGGATGGCTTCTATGAAGGTACTTCTTATTGAACCTCTGAATTCCTGATAATTCATGCACATTGAAATCTGATGGCTTCTATGAAGGTACTTCTTATTGAACCTCTGAATTCCTGATAATTCGTGCACATTGAAATCTGATAGCTTCTATGAAGGCACTTCTTACCAAACCCCCGAATTCCTGATAGTTCATGCAGATTGGAATTTGATGGCTTCTATGAAGGTACTTCTACCGAACCCCCGAATTCCTGATAATTCATGCAGATTGGAAGCTGCTCCTCTGTCAAGCACGCTCCAAATTCTCTCCTCCGTCTGCTCCGTAATCGGTCGCTAAATTTGGCTTTATCGCCGCGGTGTTAATTAAAAGAGTTTCTGCACCAGCAAAGCCGCTCCTTGCAGGCAGAGCTAATTATAAAATATTTTATAGTGTCAGCTTTTCCTGCTGGCGAGATTGAAGTTGACAAAAAAGCTTACTGGCAGTTCTGGTATTTCCCTTAATAAGCCTTTCTGCTCCCAAGCTGGGATGTTGTTTATGCCCTGTCACTCATCCCCTGCCCCCTGTCCTGCCCACTCTCAGGGCACTGCCATGGACAAGCTGTTCTCCTGTTGGATACCCAGGACATCCCTCTGTCCTGGATTGCCCAAACCCCTGCCAGGGGGCTCAGAGACCCTGGCACAGAGCCCAAGACCCCTGTGACTTTGATTATGACCCATGGAGCAAATTACCAACCTTATATGAAGATCTGCAAGCCACGACAGTTTAAGTAGAATGATAGTGAATTTATCACAGGGTGAAAAAATAGATTCTTGGGGTTTTTAGAATGGGGGGTTCAGGGGGTAAGATGGAGGAATTTGGGCATGTCCAGCCTTTCTCCTCCTTCTTCTTGGCCTCCATCTTCTGCTGTGATGTTGGCACTTTTAGGTTGGTTTAGAGTAGAAGCTCACTGTCTAACATAGGTGGTAGGTATTGGGAAGTAGTTGTAAGTATTGTACAGGCAGTTTTTAGTATAAAAGGTAACACCACCCTGGGGGCGGGCAGAGTGCCTGGACTGTCCTGCTGAGCACACCTCGGCTGAACGGGAGAAGGGATTTTAGAGATGAGATAATATAAACAACCTTGAGACCAAGAAATGAAGAGCTCAGACACCTTTGAGCGCCGGGCTGGGAAAAGGGACTTTTTAACACATCTGGGGGTCACTGTGAGCAGCAGAGACCCGCGATTCCCCTTCAGGGTTTCTAATGGCGCTGCTCTTTCCCTCCAGGAGAGCTTCTGGACGGGCAGCGGGGGCTGGTGCCCTCCAACTTCGTGGACTTTGTGCAGGACAGCGAGGCGCGGCTGTCGAGCGTGGAGGAGCAGAACGCGCTGAACCGCGCGGGCGCCGCGCTGGAGGCAGAGCTGGAGCTCAGCCCGCCCGCGGCCCTGGAGCCCGGCAGCGCGCTCAGCAACGGCGCGGGCACCCTGGACGTCAACATCGACGAGATCGGAGAAGACATTGTGCCTTACCCCCGCAGAATCACCCTCATCAAGCAGCTGGCCAAGAGCGTCATCGTGGGCTGGGAGCCGCCGCTGGTGCCGCCCGGCTGGGGCACCGTCAGCAGCTACAACGTGCTGGTGGACAAGGAGGTGCGGATGAACATCGCCCTGGGCAGCAGGACCAAAGCCCTGATAGAGAAGCTCAACACCTCCGCCTGCACCTACAGGATATCCATCCAGAGCATCACCAGCAAGGGCAGCTCCGACGAGCTGCAGTGCACCTTGCTGGTGGGCAAGGACGTCATCGTGGCCCCCTCCAACCTGCGCGTGGACAACATCACCCAGATCTCTGCCGAGCTCTCCTGGCTGCCCACCAACAGCAACTACAGCCACGTCATCTTCCTCAACGAGGAGGAGTTTGACATTGTCAAGGCTGCTAGCTACAAGTACCATTTTTTTAATTTGAAGCCCAATATGGCCTACAAGGTGAAGGTCATGGCAAAGCCCCACCAGATGCCCTGGCAGCTTCCCTTGGAGCAACGAGAGAAAAAGGAAGCCTTTGTGGAATTTTCTACGTTGCCAGCAGGTTTGATATTTTTCTCCCTGCCCCAAAATTCTTCAGTTGAAATTCTCTGAAAATACTAGATAAAATACTTTAACCTACACAGCATTTAGGGGATGTAAGTGCATTTTGGGTGTGAAGGTGTAATCAACCTCATTGTGCAACTTGAACTTGTAAAGCCAACAGGTTCGTTGTGTTTTGGAAAGTCTGAGTCCTTTTCCCACCTGGCTTTTGCATTAGGAGTGTTGGTAAGTGTTGTCAGTCATTTGCCATCGTTCAAGTACATTGAAGCAATGTTGAAAACTACAGCAGAAAGAGAGCAGTGAATTTGAAGAGTAATCTCATAATTTTGGGGGTGTGTGGCAGCACCTGAAATAATCTGAGTATCTTTCCTTATAGATTCCTTATAGATGACCTACCCACGGGCATCTAACCATGGCCAAGTAGGAGACCCCTCAGATATTCAGCATTTCAGTCCCTGGGTGCCTCTGGAGGGACACTCAGGCTCGAGTGGCCCTGGCAGGTGAAGCATCCGCAGCATCCTGAGCTGGGTTTGCTCAGTGCCTGCAGGGTGTGATCCAGCAGGGGCAGGAATTCATCCACCCTCTCCCTCCCTGGCCTGGGTGAGGAGAGGAGAGGAGAGGGCATTTCACACCTGGGAGCTGGGAGGCACTGCCTGGGTGCTGGCCTGAACCCATCTCATCTTTGCTCTTTGGGAAAGGCCTTTGGGTGAGGTTTTTCCAGGCCAAGCACTTGCCGTGCTGTCCCTCCCTCTGGCTGTGGAGCCTGCTGAGCAGCACAGAGCTGCTCTCTCTGAGAGCTGAGGAGCAGTGAAGCTCCCAAACCCTCCCCACTGCTTCCTTCCACTGGGAGCCCCTCTAGAGAAACAGGCCAGCTCTTCACTGCTGTGTAGAGGAGACACAGCAGCAGCTGGGGAAGTGGTCAGGGGCTGATTGCAGAGTCACTGGAGCAGAGGAAAGGATGGATTTGGAGTCAGTGATGGGAGTTGCCATCACAGAGTGTCATGCAGTTGAACTCATCTCGACTCATCAAAGCAATGGAATTGCTCACATAAAAACACAAGTGTCTGTCTCTTGGGCACTCAGATCTAAAGATAGAAATAAGCACAGGATTGGGACCAATGGGGCTGCTGCAGCTTTTGGAGTAATTTATGTAAAAAACCCCATGAGGAGCAAAGTATAGCAGAATTCCAAAGCAAACATTTATGCTGATGACCAAGGCCATAGAAAATCACCAGGAATCATTTCCCATGTAATGATGGGAGGAAATAGGAGCCGTGCTGAGCCTGGGGCACTGCAGTTTATGAAACCTGTCTCTGCACAGCCTGGGAAGGTCGAGACAGACACCCTGGGGATTGTTTCCTTGAGGGAGGATGGAAGGAAGGTGACTTCTCCTGCAGGAGCAGATTAATGTCACTGTCATGGCAAGATGCTGGGTTAGATCAGATGCATTCTTTCTGTAAGCTGAGCAGCCTTGCTGAACTGGGAGTGCTGGCTGGCACTAAAACAGGATGGCCAGGAAAGCTGAAACTCAATCCTGAACCAAAATCTGTCTTGGCCAAGAATAGCATTAGGTCAATTTGCATACTCTCAACTTGCAAGATAAAAATACCTTAGAGATGCAGGGGTGGTATGAGCAAAACCTTCCTGTTGTGCCTGTGCTGTCCTGAACATGACCGTGGTTTCATTTCCACTCCACTAGAGGACGAAATTCAGTGGCAGCAAAGCAGTGAAATGCACTGGCAGTTTCCCAGGGGTCTGGCGTGATATTTGCACCTGTATCAAGCACAGCTGAATGATTTTCAGCCTTTTTGGTGGATGAACAGATCTGGTTGTGTTTGGTGTGCTGGGAGAAGCAGTCTCAGCTGCAGGCTCTGTGTTGTGCCCTGCAGAGGTGGCTGCAGCCCAGCCCTGCTGCAGCAGCAGCCTCTGCTCAGGGCTGGCTGCTTCAATTAGCACAACAGGATGCTTGAAAAATTCATGAGCCAATAATCTCTGTGATATTTTTACTCTGGCTTTCTGGCCAAAGTAGGGCTATTTATAACAGGGCACTGCCTGTTCATTAAGGAGGTCTTTGGTGTGCTGTCACACTGACACACACTGAATGCCTTCAGAGGTGCTGGGTGTGTTTCTGACTCGGTGCAGAGGGAGGACCAAGCCCAGCTGTGCTGTATCCAGCTGTGGAACGTGCAGCAGCATCAGCTGTGCAGCCCCAGCTGTGGAACGTGCAGCAGCATCAGCTGTGCAGCCCCAGCTGTGGAACATGCTGCAGTCCAGCTGTGGAACGTGCTTGCAGCCCCAGCTGTGCTGTCCCAGCTGTGGAACGTGCTTGCAGCCCCAGCTGTGCTGTCCCAGCTGTGGAACATGCTGCATTCCCAGCTGTGGAACATGCTGCAGTCCAGCTGGGGAACGTGCTGCAGTCCAGCTGTGGAACGTGCTGCAGTCCAGCTGTGCTGTCCCAGCTGTGGAACGTGCTGCAGCCCCAGGTGCAGCCAGCCCCTCGGCCCTGAGCTCCGTGTGACCAGCCCCATCTCTCCTAGGTCCCCCAGCCCCGCCTCAGGAGGTGTGTGTGCGGGCAGGGAGCGCCCCAGGGACCCTCCAGGTGTGCTGGAAGCCCCCAGCGCTGTCAGCCACGGGGACGTCCCACGGTGCCACCGTCACAGGCTACGCGGTCTATGCCAAAGGGCAGCGGGTGAGTCCCCTCTGTCGCCTCTGTCACCTTTGTCCCCCCTGTCCCCCCTGTCACTCTGTCACCCCTGTCACCTCTGCCACTTCTGTCACCTCTGTCACCTCTGCTGGCGTCCTGCCGCCAGGGACGTGGGGTGTTTCCTGGGTCCCCCCATGTAGGGAGGAATGATGAGTCTGACTCCACGTTCTTAGGAGGCGCTGACACGTGTCTGTGCTCACAGTGTCTGTGTGTCTGTCTGTCCGCAGGTGTCTGAGGTGTCCCTCCCTGCCGCAGAGGGCACAGTGCTGATATAGAACAGGGTGCTCACAGTGTCTGTCTGTCTGTCTGTCCGCAGGTGTCCGAGGTGTCCCTCCCCGCCGCAGAGGGCACAGTGCTAACAGGTGTCTGTCTGTCTGTCCGCAGGTGTCCGAGGTGTCCCTCCCCGTCGCAGAGGGCACGGTGCTGATGTGTAACAGGGTGCTCACAGTGTCTGTCTGTCTGTCTGTCCGCAGGTGTCCGAGGTGTCCCTCCCCGTCGCAGAGGGCACGGTGCTGATATAGAACAGGGTGCTCACAGTGTCTGTCTGTCTGTCTGTCCGCAGGTGTCCGAGGTGTCCCTCCCCGCCGCAGAGGGCACAGTGCTGATACAGAACAGGGTGCTCACAGTGTCTGTCTGTCTGTCCGCAGGTGTCCGAGGTGTCCCTCCCCGTCGCAGAGGGCACGGTGCTGATATAGAACAGGGTGCTCACAGTGTCTGTCTGTCTGTCTGTCCGCAGGTGTCCGAGGTGTCCCTCCCCGCCGCAGAGGGCGCAGTGCTAACAGGTGTCTGTCTGTCTGTCCGCAGGTGTCCGAGGTGTCCCTCCCCGCCGCAGAGGGCACAGTGCTAACAGGTGTCTGTCTGTCCACAGGTGTCCGAGGTGTCCCTCCCCGCCGCAGAGGGCACAGTGCTCACAGTGTCTGTCTGTCTGTCCGCAGGTGTCCGAGGTGTCCCTCCCCGCCGCAGAGGGCACAGTGCTGATATAGAACAGGGTGCTCACAGTGTCTGTCTGTCTGTCTGTCCGCAGGTGTCCGAGGTGTCCCTCCCCGCCGCAGAGGGCACGCCGCTGGAGCTGCCGCGGCTGCGCGCCCTGGACGCCCGCGAGCTCACCGTGCGGACGCTCTCGGTGCAGGGCGAGTCCCTGGACTCTGCCCCTGCTGCCGTTCCCCCCGAGCTCCTGGTGCCTCCGCCCCCCCAGCCCCGCACTGCTCCCAAAGCCAAGCCATTAGCAAGTGCCGGAGCCCCAGAAACCAAAGAAGAACATTTCGGGCCGCATTTCAAGCGGGATGAGTCCTGGGAGCAGACTCGCTCGGTGTCCCCCGGGCACGGACACATGCTGGAGCCACCCGCCTTCCACGGCCCCCTCCAGGGCAGGAGGTCTCCGTCCCCCAACAGGATCCTGCCCCAGCCTCAAGGCACTCCGGTCCCCAACACCGTCGCTAAAGCCATGGCGAGGGAAGCTGCACAGAGGGTGGCCGAGAGCAACAGGGTAAAGGCAAACTGGGCTGGGCTGGGCTGGGCTGGGCTCTGGAGCACCTGCACTGAGGCTCTGCTGGGCTGCTTTGTGCTCTGTGACACCACTGGGGCTTTTCTGCTCTCTGGGGCACCTGCACTGGGGCTTTTCTGGTCTGTCCACTGTGGCACTTGCTGCCAAAGATTGCTCATCGTGTCCCTCAAGGGGTGGGTAATCATCCCTCAGCTCTGAAGATCCACTGCTTGAGAAGCAGAGTGCTGGAATTCTGGGCTGATGGAGCCCTCCTGTGTCTGCTGTCGTGGATCCACAGGGAATTTTGTACATTTTCCCCTCTCAGTGCAGCCTTGTCACTCAGGTTTGCAGCTGCTTTTGCTCCAGCTCCTCCTGGAGCTGCCAGCAGTGTCACTGCCCAGGGACGCCCCTGCTTTGGGAGCCCCGTGACCCAAGGCTGTGCACTGGCTCAGGTCTTTGCTGGTTGATTTAAATCCCACGTGTGGGGCTCTGGGCTCAGTGCAGCTGATGTGGATGTACCCTGACAACGTGCTGTGGGTGTTCCACACAAATATGTAATATTGAAGTACCCCCAGGGCCCTGGGCAGTTACTTTCTCGTCACAAGCTGCTCACAACTGTCTGTTACTTCCTTCAAGTGTCACTTACCCACAGATTCTCTTGGTGCTTCATCCGGCAGTCATCAGTTATGTCCAGTTTTTAGTCTCCCATTGTATCTCCAAAATGGCTTTTTTAATTTGGACAGTTCACACATGTCTTAACAGCCCCAGCTGATTGACTGTTCCTGTTTTGGGATGCATTTGATCCAGTGGGTAAATCGAGCCAGCTTTTGAGAACCTGAATAATTCTGGATCAATGATAATAGGATAAACACATATGTATGCATCTGTATGTATCTCCCTTTTGTTTATAAATAACACTGGGATGGAATAGAGGGAGAAAAGGCAATTGGTTTCTTTGGCCCTAGGAGGTGAAAGTTGATTTAAGAACCACACAGGGAAAGAGAGCAGAAATCCTTTTTCTGGTGTGGAGAATTGCTGACATGACATGTGCTCTGAACCACGTTTGGTTACATTAGTTTAAGTGATGCCTGAAATGATTTATTCAGGAATCTGGACAGAAGTTTACAGACAAATT
Source organism: Zonotrichia albicollis (assembly GCF_047830755.1). Classification (NCBI taxonomy): domain Eukaryota; kingdom Metazoa; phylum Chordata; class Aves; order Passeriformes; family Passerellidae; genus Zonotrichia; species Zonotrichia albicollis. The sequence continues at coordinate 522,283 of NC_133836.1, forward strand.
GATTCTAAATGAAATCCAGTCCTGCCAGGGATGTTTGTCCCGTTTGGTCCCCTGTGGTACAAGTCCTGCACTGGCGGTAAGTGCTGCAGGAGGAGCTGTGAGCCTGCCCTGCCTGCTCTGCCGGAGGGGCTCTGTCACAGAGCAGCACGAGGGGCTCTCAGAGCACAGCACAGCCTCAGCTGCAGCCTTTGGTACTGGGGCCTCCAATGCTGCTGTGAGTGAGCACCCACTGCTCTGCCAGGGAAAGGAGAGTGTCTGCTGGCAGCCTCCGGGTGCAGTACTGGGAATTTTGGGAAGTGGAACAGGCAGGAGAGCTGGCAGCTCAGCTGACAAACACATCAAGTCATTATTTAAGAGTGAGGGTAATAAAACAGGCAAAAACTTCTTCAAAACTCCTCAAGGGTTCCATCCAGGGGGAACTGACAGTGCTTTAAACCGTGAGAGCTTTTAAATGTTGTGTGCTTGAATCTTTGTATTGGTATTTGTGTCCCTCGGTGCAGGGGCAGTGTCCCTCACTGCTCTCTGTCCTCCCACAGATGGTGAGGAGGAGAGTTTATGTTGGTGTTTGTGTCCCTGAGTGCAGGGCAGTGTCCCTGGCAGTGTCCCCTGTGTCCCTCTGCTGTCCCCCAGATGGCGAGGAGCAGCGTTTGTATTTGTGTTTGTGGGTGCAGGGCAGTGTCCCCAATGTCCCCAATGTCCCCAGTGTCCCTCTGCTGTCCCCCAGATGGAGAGGAGGAGCGTTTGTATTTGTGTTTGTGGGTGCAGGGCAGTGTCCCCAGTGTCCCCAATGTCCCCAGTGTCCCTCTGCTGTCCCCCAGATGGAGAGGAGGAGCGTTTTCAGTGAGAGGAGCAGCGCAGCCCCGTACTCGGATGAGGAGGAGGAGGATGGCTATGACTCGCCCAGGGTGAAGCGAAGGGGAGCCTCGGTGGATGAGTTCCTGAAGGAGTCCGAGCTGGGCAAGCAGGTGAGGGGCTGGCCTGGCTGTGCAGGAACAGAGGGATTGCTGGAGGGCAGCTCTGCATGGCACTGCAGGGCTGGGCTGGGCTGGGGACACAGGCTGGGACACAGTGACACAGGTGGGGACACAGGCTGTGACATAAGTGACACAGTGACATAGGCTGGGACACAGGTGAGGCTGAGCCATGGGCAGGGATGCTCCTGTTCCTTGTGTTTTGCACAGCTTTTAGTCTGATCCCACTGAAAACAACTATTAAATAATTTATTACATTACTTTCAAGAGATATATGAACTCTAGAAAAGAGATGGGTTTTTTATGTCTTGGCATAGTACTTTAGCCAAACACCTGACTTCCTGTGTTGAGGGTCCACCATGGTGGCAATATGCTGCTAGAATTAAATGCTGACCACTTTGAAATTCTAATGTGATGTAACAAACAGCTGCAAAGAACAGATGATACGTGAATTATCCTCAGGGTTTTGCAGTTTGGTCAGCAAGCCCGTTGATGCATGAAGGACCTCTTTAATGAGGGGAATTTAATCAAGACTAAAACTGGATTTGGAGCTGTGAATGGAGAGATCCTTTATTGTATCACCTGGGATTGAGACTGGGTTTCTGGAATTAGGATGATAAATGGGCAAAACAGTATTTCCACAGAATTTCCACAGGGATTGAGACTGGATTTCTGGAATTATGATCATAAATGGGCAAACAGAATTTCCACAGGGATTGAGACTGGATTTCTTGCCTTACAATCATAACTGGGCAAACAGAATTTCCTTGGGCCGTGCCCAGCAGAGCAGCGCCCGCCGGGCTGTGGCTGTGGCTGCTCTGGGCTGCAGGGGCTCAGCAGGATTAGCAGCCTGAGCAGAGCTCTCTGTGCCCTGCCAGGCTCACTACTGCCTGGGGGACGAGTACCACACGGAGAGCAGCCGCGGCTCGGACCTGTCCGACATCCTGGAGGAGGATGAGGAGGAGCTCTACTCCGAGATGCAGCTGGAGGAGGGCGGGCGGCGGCGCCTGAGCCTGGGCTCGCACGGCACGCTCAAGGTGAGCCTGGCACCCCTGGGTGCTGCCTTGGGGCTCCTGCAGCCACCCCTGAGAGCCTGGCACCCCTGGGCACCCCTGGGCACCCCTGAGAGCTCCTGCAGCCACCCCAGAGCCTGGGTACCCCTGGGTGCATCCTTGGCTCCTGCAGCCACCCCAGAGCCTGCAGACACTAAAGCCTACTCTGCTAGAAGGTAGAGCTGGGCTGCTTTAATGCATTTATTACCTTAGGGGTTTTTTTTTCATTATTTGATAGGTAAACTTCTAACTGACTGTTTTCCTGTATGTGATCGTTGCCCTTGCAATTTCTGTTCTGCATCTGGGGTCTCCCCCTGTCTCTGTGAGGATATACTGCATGTGCCACCCTGAAAAATGAGTTGTTTCTGAGCGAGGAGATTTGTAAAGACTTACAAAACAACTTCTGTTTTTCCTGTGTGAGTGATCTGTCCATGTACCCAGTGCTGGTCCCATCCCTTCCACAGGCTTAAAGCTTTCCTGTGGGAAAGGGAGTTGTTTCAGCTTTGTTTGATCAATGTTTTATCAGAACTCCTTGTGCTCTGAACTTTAGGGAATCACCAGAGAGAGTAGGAAATACATTCCAGAAATACTGCTTTAGTACGGGAATATTCATCACGAAAGAAACTTCAATATAACAACTAAAGCATATGCAGAACACTGAACACACCCAGTACTGAATATATATTTGCCGTATTATATTTGTACATGTGAATTGTATTTGCTTTGTGTGTGTAGTAATTGCACAAACTGGGTTTTCTTAGAAAGCACAAACTCACAGGTTAACACTTTCCTCAGTAGATTGTTATTTAACTAAAGTCAGTACTACTTGGTCATGCCTATAAGAATTCTGACCATTGCTATGACTGCTTTCATGTGCTGTGAGTTCAGTCCTTTTATTCTGGTACTGCCTGCAGTGAGACAGGTTCTTTTTCAAAGTAAGAAATTACCATTGTTTGTATTGCTGCACCAGCAGAAAGGCTGAAACCAAAATCCTTCTGCATGCCCATTGTGTCCCCTTCCCTGGCAAAAAGAATGATCCCCAGACTGTTCTTGTTCTGTATGCATCAGAAGGTGTATTTACCCCTTGGATTTAAATTAGTATTACCAATGTGGATACTGAGAAAGTTCCAGAGCCTTAACTGGTGTGGGAGATCGATTTTGACCTGCCAAGGTTTGCAGGCTTCCCTCGATGTAGTTCATGCTAACTGACCTTTTGTTCACTTCTGCGGTGCTTTATCTCAAGTTTCACAGGTGTTACACACATTTTAAAAACAAAGGAAATAGGTGAAGCAGTCTAAAGTGACTTGGAAAGTTCCCTCTGCCTGGAAGGGACAATGACCAAACGGCAGCTGAGCTCAGAGTGCTGGGAGGGAGATGCTGCTGACATCTCCAGCAGGATCTGTTGTTATTTCTGGGTGCTCCTGAGCCCAGAGGTGCCCCTGATCCGGGCATTAGGCACAAGGAGAGATGATCTCTGATGCAGGATCAGTAATCCTGGCAGCCAGAGCCAGCAGCTCCTGCCCTGTGCTCCCTTCCCTCTCCCAGAGCCCAGCCAGGACACCCCCAGTGCTTTGTGGAAATGGAATAGGAAAATTGCTGAATGTGTCTGCATGTCCAGAATGCTGCTTTTGCCCAGGCTGGGATCGTTTTTACCTGCTTCTGGCACAAACAGAGACTTTTCCTTGGGCTCCCAGGCTGATGTTCAGGCACTGGTTTTATGGAGCAGGTACAAGGCCATGATGAGGTTTGGTGGCAGCGCAGACCAGGTGACATCAGAGAGACATCAGCCTGCGTCCCTGGGGCTTTCCCTGGGAGCCAAGCTTTAAAAATGGTGCAGGTTTTTCAGAATTTTAGGGAGGAAACCAGAACTCCCTTGGTGAGGGCTGTGGAATAGCTCTTCTTTGCCAGGAGACTGAAGCTATTTACTGCTTCCATAGAAGCTTTAGGAGATGCAAAGCAGGGCAGCTTGCTGGGGCAGAGCTGTCCTTCTCAGCTGTGGGTTCTGGTTGCAGAGGGATCAGAGGGCAGCTTGGCACGGGGCAGGAAGGAGTTTCAGTGCCATTCTCATCCCCCATGCTGGACCCTGTACGTGGCTTCCATGACTCCGTTTCCAATGCATGAGTTTATTCCGGTTAAGAGCATCCCTCAGTTGTTTGCACTGCCCTCTCATGTTGTACCTGGCACCCAGCAACTTCTTAACCACGTCTTTATTTTTCACAGATCCTCATTCAAAGCATGACATCCTTTTCATAATATAAGCTGCATGTCTTACGTTTGCCATTGCTCTAAAACTAATTCTGTCTTTATTTTTCTTTTCTCCCTTTTCCCTCCCATTTTATTTTTGTCACACACTCTTTGTTCCCTGTCTGGTTTTTGGCATTACATAATCTTAAGGAGTACGATAAGAATAAGACCACTGAAGCCACTTTTGTGGAACAGCCTGGCTTTCCCCAGCAGACACGGCACAGTAAAAGGCTTTTCAGTATCCCAGAGGTGGCTGAAGAGGACGGTGAATACCCCGAAGTGCTGTACAAGCAGGGTTTAGGTATGCCCTATAGAAAGAACCCCAGAATAGCTAGAGGCCCCCGGGCTGGCAGGCCGTGCCGGCAGGAGCAGCAGCGCAGCCCCAGGCGCCCGGGCAGGGCCAGGGCAGGGCCGGGGCTGCAGGAGCTGCAGGACAGAGGAGGGAAGGGCAGCCAGGCCCTGTCCCGCAGCCCCGACAGCGGCCTGGACTGCGGCAGCGAGGAGGAGGAGCCCCGGCTGGGCCGGGCACCGTGGGGCAGCGATGAGGAGCAGCCCTGGTGGGGTGGCACGCACAGGAGGGACAGCGAGGAAGAGTGGTCCCGGTTCGGTGTCAGGGCTCAAAGGAGCAGCGATGAGGAGTGGTCCCAGCACAGTTTCAGACACCAGAGAAGCAGCGATGAAGAGCAGCCCCGGTTTGGTGGCAGACCCCAATGGGGCAGTGATGAAGAGTGGTCCCCGTTCGGTATCAGGGCTCAGAGGAGCAGTGATGAAGAGCGGTCCAAGCACAATTTCCGAGCCCAAAGGAGCAGTGATGAAGAGCGGTCCCGGCGTGGTGTCAGAGCCCAGAGGGGAAGCGATGAAGAGCAGCCCCGGTTGGGTGTCAGACACAGGAGTGGCAGTGAGGAAGAGGAGCCCCGGCCCAGTTTCAGACACAGGAGTGGCAGCAATGAAGAGCAGCCGCAGTTGGGCGTCAGACGCCAAAGGAGCAGCGATGAAGAGCGGCCCCAGTTCAATGTCAGAGCCCAAAGGGGCAGCGATGAAGAGCGGCCCCGTTTGGGTGTCAGACACAGGAGTGGCAGCAATGAAGAGCGGTCCCAGCACAGTGTCAGACCCCAATGGGGCAGTGATGAGGAGCAGCCCCGGCACGGTGTCAGACCCCAATGGGACGGTGATGAGGAGCAGCCCCGGTTGAGTGTCAGACCCAGGAGTGGCAGTGATGAGGAGCGGTGCCAGTTCCATGTCAGACCCCAGTGGGGCGGTGATGAGGAGCGGTCCCAGTTCCATGTCAGACCCCCGTGGGGCGGTGATGAGGAGCAGCCCCAGCGCTCTGTCCGAGCCCCCCAGGAGCCCGCTCCGTGCCCGTGCCGGCGGGGCCCGCGGCCGCCGCTGTCGCGCAGGAGGACGCTGACCCGGCAGAGCAGCATCGAGGAGGATTTCGGGGAGCTGGAGCCGCCCGGGGCTCCGCGCAGAGCCGAGCACGAGCGGGGCTGGAGGAGCCTCCCCCGAGCAGCCCAGCCCAGGGCAGCGGCTGCCCTGGCACAGCCGCCCCTCAGAGAGGCACAAGACGCCCTGGTGTGTGAAGTATCTTCTTCTAACATCTGCTTGCCAAATCAGTCTGGTCTCTTTATTCTCTTTATTTCTTGTTCTTTATTTTTTTTGTTCTTTTTCCATTTTTTTTTTTTTCCCAAATTGATTTTTAAAGTCAATCGTTTGGACCCATCTGCTACATTTTCTCCCCATTTTTTTTTCTTCCCCATTCATTTTGGTTTGTTACTCTGCATTTTCATTTATGGTCCTCTTTTGAGTCATGCTGAAATCAGATTAATTTGCTTTGCAATGATTTTTCCCCCAAACAAATTACAATAATGGCTGCTTTTATTAAAGGACAACTGAATCTAAATTTTAATTAAGGGTTAGCTGAACTATAGTTTTTCCAAAAGATTGCTTTTCTTTATTTTGCCCATCTGAATGTTGCTCTAAAAAAAAAAAACCAGAAAAGCAAGCTGCATTTTTAACTGGAGAAATGTTTCATCCATATTTTAATTTTTTTTTTTAATTATTGTCAAGGAATTCATTTCATCATGTTGTTTTTATTCATCTCATTCCCAGAATTTTCAGGATATGCTCTTTATCATGGAACATCTCAAGACAAGAATCAAGACTCTCCCCCAGTGTGCCAGTGACCCAGATTTATGGAGTCACAGCTTCATCATTTCCATTTTCTGCCTTATCTCCGCGCTGTCACCACGCTGCCGTCCTTGTCAGACCATCTCTTCTTGCCTTTGAAGTTGCAGACTGCATCTCTGCAGAGAATGCAGGCACAGAGCTGCTGCCAAGGGAGCCCAGGGCCATGCACACCTGCCAGGGATGCTCTGCTCTGCACCTCCTTGTTTGCATTTCTGCCCACTCATGTCCAGAGGAGCCTCCAGGTGTGAGGGAGGGACCTGTGCCCGGGGAGCAGAGCCAGCTCTGCCTGCAGCCCAGGGTGACACTGAGTGCTGGTGTGTTCCGCAGGGAGCAGAGCCAGCTCTGCCTGCAGCACAGGGTGCTCGCTGCATCCTGGCCTGTTCCACAGGGAGCAGAGCTCAGCTGCTGCTCCTGGAGCCTCCCAGCTCAGGCTGGAGTGCCCCCACAGCTCCTCCCAGCAGCAGTGCCCGGGCTGTGCTGGTGCCAGTGACAGCAGGACGAGCTCAGGAGAGCGCCCACAGCCCCTGCAGTGCCCAGGCAGCAGAGCCAGCAGTGCCAGGGGAGTCTGCAGCCCTCCTGCACCTGCCCAGGGCCAGGAGCCGTCCTGGCTCCTGCTGCAGCTCCAGGGCTGGCACTCCAGGTGTGCCAGGGCAGCCCCACCTGCCCAGCCCTCAGCCTGCCCGTGCCACTCTTCAGGACACTCCAACGCCACCTTAGCCGCAACAACAAAGGCAAAAGAATATTTCAGAAATTATTCTTTTCTTTTCTTTTTGTTCTGACGTGCGACTGCTGGTTTACAAAGCTCTGCCATAAATCAGGGAACCATTTATTTTCTTTTGCAGGTTTGCCAGGCAGCAGTGCCCACTTTTCAGCTAACCTTTCAGTTAAAAGCTAAGTTTAGTTGCCTTTAGAGCTTGTGCTTCCAACTGTGATTGACCCGATCCGTGTCCAGCCGTGTAAGCAGGATGTTGCCATGCATGAACTGACGAGCCTGTTCTTTCTGTTGTTGTTTTTAGCTTTTAGGTAACCCGGCCTCTGCAGGACGGCCTGACAGGGTGGAGCATGCGGGGCGAAGGTCCTCCCATGGCAGTGCAGTGCCACAAAGGTCTCGGCCCCTGCTGGTCCCCTCCATTGGTTAGTTGGACAGATGGTGCATTCCTGTTCTGTGCAGCCTCACACCTGGGGAGGAGAGCATGGAAAAGCAGCAGCAGGGTCTTTGTGGAGCCAGGCTGGCCCTGGTTTGGAGGGGTGAGATGGGCTGCACCCACTGAGCCCTGCTGGAATGGAGAGCTGGGGCTGTGGGGGCAGTCTCTGGCACTGCTGCAGCCTTGCACTGCCCTCGGGGGCTGCTGAGGTGGCTCCAGCTCAGACACAGCTGATCTCAGCTCAGGAAACCCACTGGCAGCTGCCCATGGTCAGTGAAATCAGTGTGGCCACCCAGACCCGCCCCAGCCGTGCACCCTGCCATCCACCAGCCATCATTCGTGTTCACCTGCCATTCTCCTGACCACTTTTTTCATTAATTCATGGCAAACTCTTGCAAACCTAACAAAAATGGCTTTCCTACATGAGCTGTGCAAATGTCAGTCTGGTACAGGAAATCAGCCCAGCTTCCAGTGCAGGCTTTATAAGCTTTTTTAAAAATAGCAACTTGCTGATAAAATAAAAAAAAAACAAAAAACCCACCAAGCTTTATAGGACACGCAGTGAGGTTTGGGTTTTTTTCACTGAAATGCCCATGTTTCAAGTATTAACTGGGGAGTTGGCTGATGAGGCCAGCTTGTGTCACTGAACTGCTCTCTCCTGAATTTGCTGTCGCAGATGGCTACGGTGGCCACGACCGCCTCTCCCCAGACCTGTACGAGGAGTCTGAGACAGACCCTGGCACAGAAGACCTTTCCACTCGAATCTTTGTTGCACTTTTTGACTACGACCCGCTGACCATGTCCCCGAACCCCGATGCTGCAGAGGAGGAGCTGCCCTTCAAGGAGGGACAGATCATTAAGGTGAGACCTGAGGGCACGGGACACCACAGCATTTTACAGACAGCTCTGCTTTGGGGGAACGCTGCCTGTGTGATCACAACCCTGGGCTTTTCCTTCAGAGGCTCAGGTGTAAATCTCACCAGACCTGGCAATTAATATCTAGTGCTAATGGCTTTTTCACCTTGTTTGAATATCAGGTTTATGGGGACAAAGATGCTGATGGGTTTTACCGTGGAGAAACCTGTGCAAGAGTTGGCCTTATCCCCTGTAACATGGTCTCTGAGATACAGGCAGATGATGAAGAGATGATGGATCAGCTCCTTAAACAAGGTTTCCTTCCCTTGAACACTCCAATTGAGAAAATAGGTAAGGGGAAATACAGACATTTCCCTCCAGACTCTTGGCTCCCTTAGCTTGGCTGCATTTACCTCTTGGTTTTGTTCAGATGCATCTACATTTTGCAGTCATTTACTGCCCCAGGGGATATATTCTGTGTGTGTGTCTGGATAATTTTATATAACTAATATTTAATCCTGGTGACAGCATTGGCTGCAAACGGGGACCTGCAGCTTCACCACCCCACTTGTTGCTTTCTTTTCTGATTAGACAAAAAAAAAAAAGTGGGTTTTGTGTCCTGAAGTATTTATCAATATTCATTACATTTATACAATAACTGCAGTGCCTTTGACAATAACTGCAGTGCCTTTATCAACACCTGCAATTGCTGTCTCAGTACCTGCAGTACCTGCATCTGTACCTGCAGAGCCTGTGGCAGTACCTGCAGTACTTTTATCAATACCTGAGTAACTTTACCAATACCTGAGTACCTTATCAATCCCTGAGTACCTGCATGCACCCCTGCAGCACCTGTGTCAGTAACTGCAGTGCATTTATCAATCCCTGAGTGCCCGCATGCACACCTGCAGCACCTCTGTCAGGAACTGCAGTGCATTTATCAATCCCTGAGTGCCCGCATGCACCCCTGCAGCACCTGTGTCAGTAACTGCAGTAGTTTTATCAATCCCTGAGTGCCCGCATGCACACCTGCAGCACCTGTGTCAGTAACTGCAGTGCATTTATCAATCCCTGAGTGCCTGTATGCACCCCTGCAGCACCTGTGTCAGTAACTGCAGTGCATTTATCAGTCCCTGAGTGCCCGCATGCACCCCTGCAGCACCTGTATCAGTAACTGCAGTGCATTTATCAATCCCTGAGTGCCTGTATGCACACCTGTGTCAGTAACTCCCTGTGTGTCCCCCAGCAGAGCCCCGTGGCCGGCGCGGGGGCCGGCAGCAGCCGCTGACCACCCGCAGGATGGTGGCTCTCTACGACTACGACCCCAGGGAGAGCTCCCCCAACGTGGATGTGGAGGTAGGGGCACAGCCTGGGGGCACACAGCCTGTGAGCTTCCTCGCTCATCCTCTAAAATGTTCGGGTTTGGTTTTAATGGCGGAATTGTAGAAGGAGAAAGTGAATTTTGAAATATGTGGGACTCGGTGCTTTAAAACACAGGCTCGGTTGTTTTCTGTTTCTTATTGAACCAAATATTTTTCTAAATTATGGTGTTTCAAAGTAGTTTGGCCAATAAATCAAATAAATCGTGCTGATGTATTGCAAAGATTTTGTTTGTTCTCTCTCCCATGGCCACAGGAAATTAAACATAATTTAAAAGCCCCGCCCTAATTGCATTTTAGCCATAGACAATTAAAGAGACCGGTGCACTGGGTGCTGATCAGAGAGGAGCTGCCCATTGTGAAGGTTTTGCTGAGAGCACCCAGCAGAGCTGCAGTGCAGGAGCCTTGTGCCTCAGGGCTTGGGCTGGGTGATGCCCTGAGCGCCCTGAGCTGCTGCCCCTCCACCAGGATGGATGGAGGGGCCCTTTGAAGCTGCAGTTAAAGCTTGTGCAGGTTCTCCAAGGCCTGAATGTCTCAGCTGTTGGTCACAGGGAGCCCTGTGCGTGTCCACACACAGTGGGACAGGGGCTGGGCTTAGCAAGCTGAGGGAAAAACCCCGAGGGGAAAAACAAGAGGTTTGGCTGTCAAAGATCAGTTTGGTTTCATCAGTGTCTTAACATGAAGGAGTGGGGGGAAATCTGAATGGATTCCCTATTAATAAAGAAAGGCTGATCTTTGCCTGTCCCTGCTCCTACCCTGCAGGCCGAGCTGACCTTCTGCACTGGGGACATCATCACTGTCTTTGGTGAAATCGATGAAGATGGATTTTACTATGTAAGTTGTGTCTGCTGGCTCAGCCCAAACTGCTCCCAGCTCCAGCAAACACCAGCCTGGGGAGGGATGTGCGATTGTGTGAGCTCAGGGGCCATAGATGGGAATTCCCTCTCCCTCGCCAGCTCTGAAAGAGGCCGCAATGCGCCCCTGCCTCCTTGGGATAGATGTGATGGGACGAAAGCACTCACTGCCCCTTCCCTTGCTGGCAGGGGGAGCTCAATGGACACAAGGGGCTGGTTCCTTCCAACTTCCTCGAAGAAGTGCCTGACGATGTGGAAGTGTTTCTCTCGGACGCGCCCGCGCGCTACGCCCACGACGCGCCCATGCGAGCCAAGGCCAAAAGGGTAAGCAGCCCCCTCAGGAGCACCTGAGCCTCCATCTGCCATTCCATTCTGTCTCACGCGTCATTCTGACATTACTTTTAACATTACGTTTAAATTCATTTGCCCATTTAAAGTTATCTTTCAAATACATAAAATAAAACCTGAGGGAAAACGGCTTTAGCCTGTGCCAGCTCGTTACGTTTGTAAATGGAGAAACGGAATGGACTGTTTGGTTGCAGTCATCTGCCCTTCAGAACCTGAATTTAAGCAGCTCTTTCCTGGTGATAGTTATTTCCCAAAGCTTCTAAATTGCTCTTTAAAAAAGGTTCTTGCGCACAAAAGCCTGGTACCAGTGTTCCTCTAAATACAAACTGTAACTGCAGCTGATGGACTGACAGCGGTCCTCTCTTAATCCTTACAACTTCCTCTTCCAACTGGCGATAATTAATTGCACAGAGACTTCTCTTTCATGAAAGAATTAATCATGTTTAGAGTATCTCATTTTTGGTTTTGTTTCATCACTGCAATACTTTTATATATTATATATTTTATATATATTTTTATTTCTTTGCTCATCTGCTTGGAAACAGAAGAAGAGTGTTCATTTCACACCTTAATAAGGCAATGTAGCCTTCACGTAAGTGAGCAACTGAAGATACCAATAGAGATTTCAATTAAAGCTACCTGGCTATCTAATGCAAGTCTTGAAACTTAATTGTGGGGGAGAACAAAAGAAATATGTCTCCAAACCCCTTGGCCACAGAAGACCAGGCTGCATGCCTTTGCTGTACCTAGTCGAGTCCACTCCTTTCTTGGGAGACAAATCCTTTAAAACAGGAGCCTCTGAAACCCATCGGCCCTCCCTGTACGAAGGTCGGCGTTTGGAACATATTTCTTCCCGAGCTCAATGTTTATGTTTACATAGAGAGGAGAGTTTGATGTCTAACTACCCTACAAACAAAGCTGCATATTGCATTGCTAGCCAAGCTGGGATGTAAAAATTCCAAGCTCCTGTGTCAAGAGAAAAGCACAAAGCTGCAGCCCCTGCAGAACCAGCAGTGCCGCTGGCACGGACGGTAGTTTACAAGGGGATAGTTGGTTCTGAAACTCACTACACTCAAACACAGCTACTTAAATTGTCTGCCTTAAAATGTGTTTTCCACAATCTATTTTACCCCAGTTTGCCTAAGACCAACTATTCAACGCTTCTGAAAAGAATCCCCTCCTGTGGTACAATTCACTGGATTTTCCTAGCAGTGTACGTTTGCAATATTAGCAACTGTTTGGTTTACCAATGCAATAAAGTCTCGACCTGAAACATGCAGCTCACTGAATGAATGCATTAGACTCCATATCTGGTATCTTCAGGTGTACGTTGGGGTGCTTTACCAAGTTGTTTTGGTTTGTTTTGTTCTTTTTTTTTTTTCATTAGAATTAGACCTTGATTTAAAATCAAAGTAGGCTTGAAGCCCCTTTGCTTAACTCACTGTTGCACAATGAGCCAGTAAATTGCTGACATTTTAACTTGAACTAAAGCTAGCAGGCCTCCCTACAGCATGGACTCTACTGTGAAAATATCATCTTAATTGATAGCAACCATTTTGCCAGCTGGGCACTGTAGTTAGGATAGGCTGACTATATGTAATTTTAGCATTTTCATCCAAGTGCTTTTGATGACTGAAAAAAAAAAAAAAGCTGTTCAAAATATTTAGGAATGCTGTCATCTAACAACCTCATAGCTGCAGCATACACATCAAGCACTCAGGGCCTTTAAGCTTTCTTTGATTGCAATTAAGGTTCATTTTAGCTTTTTCTTTTTCCTTTTTTTTTTAAGCCAGTGTGCCATCTTCTCTAATCTGTACATAAAGTTTGCTAGCCAATTTTAAAGAAAAGGCATTTAAAGGACATTAAAAAGTAAGTGATCATGTAGCATTTTAAGTATTTTCTTCTGAAAAGAGTTTGGCTTCTATAGATTGCTAATCTGTAGTAATTAACATGTTTATTTTTCTTAAATCTATAGCTGAAAGTATCCCTCTCCATTTTAGTACTATCAGAGTACTGAAATGAACAGCCAAAGCCAATTTTGTGGCTTTTATGGCCAGAATTCTGGCAAAGTAAGCGTGTCCAACATTTCCTTTAAAAAAGTATAACCAAAACTGGGCTTTATTGGTGGGTTTTCGATTTCTGTTTTTTTTTCTCTAAATTGATGTATTTTCCATAAGCCCAAGCAGTATTTTAAGCCAGAGAGAAGAAAGAAACCAGCCCTTTTGTTTAAGTGGGTAGTGGGACAAGTGATGTTACCAAGTTTCTTGCTGCTGATGGCTTTAAGCTTTCAAAGATTGAATAAATGATAACAATGTACCTACTAGGTTCCTCCCGAGAATACAGGTACCTCCCGGAGAGCACCTTCCCCCACAGTTCATCTCCATTCCGGGTCTCCTCCGTCTCCTGTGCTGGGCTCTGGGAGCCCCGGCAGAGGCAGGGATATGGCCTCGAAAAAGAAAAAGGGGCTGCTTTCCAAAGGCAAGAAACTGCTGAAAAGGCTTGGTGCAGTGAAATGAGTCATGTGCTCCTGGACAACTTGTAAAGCTTCCAGTCTGTGTACTTTTTTTTTTTTAAAGTCAAAACTAGGGCTTTCATGACTATGCAGTACTTTACCAGACCGTTGCATTTTTAACTCTGACATCAATAGAGTCATGCCAATTGCTTAATCAAAACAGCAAGGAAAAAAGGTAAATGCATTTGTTGTTGCAAAAACATTTTTTAAAAAGTAAAAAAAAAAAAAAAGCAAAAAAAAAAAAGGTTATGGGCTTAAGACCAGAAGAACATGGTTTTATTTGAAGACATCTCAACACCTGCAACTCCATTGGAAAAATCTCAGCCTTTATTCTCCTTTAACCATGAGTGGGGGGAGAAAACTCAATCACTAATTGCTAAGTTCAGAGAGATCACCCCACTGGATCCACTCATTAACAAAAATGGTCTTGAAACTCCTAGTTGAATCAGCCTTGATGTTTTGCCTTATTACTGCACAATGATTTGTACTGTCTAATAAATATGCAGCGTATACTTTGTATGTACTGTGTATGCAGCTGTGTCCATCCTCCCTGCTCCAGGTGAACACTGGGACTGCCCCAGCCCTGTCTGATGGACTCCTGGCAGTGTGCAAGTGCTGTGCTAAACCCTTCTCAGTTTTGGTCCCCCAGTAAAAACCACACCCTCTACTGGTTTGCCATTCTCACTCCAGGGGAACCAGGCAGTGCAAGTTACTCAGAACCTCACCCCATTTCAATCTCCAGTTCTGGGGTTCCTGGTTCCCTGTTCTAAGCTATGGGAAAAAACCAACTGCACACCAAAAGCCCTTTAGTCCCTGTTTTTTTCTGTGGAGGTTCAGTCCTAGGTTAAAAGGCATTTTCATTCTGCTGCTGTCAGATTGAGGCAAGTCCATCTGCAGTGAAAGGACAAAGTGTTCCAGCCACAGCCCCACGAGGCTGCACCAGGCTCTATCACCCCCCAACTGCAACATTGGCATATCACAAAAACCAATCCTCCACACTGATGGCAGTCATTGGCTGTTACTATTTTGTAATTCTTGTCCATTTGTAAATTGTTTTTACTGTTTATACATACTTTTCAGACTGCCTTTCTTTTTGTAATTTACGGAAGGTTTATAAATGAATGATCAAAGCTTCCCCATTGTGTCTTCAGATAACAATGTAAATTACTGTAAAATACTGTGTGCTAGATTATAACATTTAATTAAAGAAAATAACTGGCCTACATTTGTGGTAAAGTACCGTGTGGGTGTGTGCATGTGTACAATCGTTGTGTATTATATTTTATATAAATAAATAATTTGATATTTTGTAGAGTGCAGTATGTTTCATAAATCCCCTGTGTCGGCTGCTGCCTTCCTGTGTCAGGCTTTTTTCAGAACTGCCCATGGCCACTGAAGTTCACTGCAGAATAAAGAAAAGTTCCTCCATCTGCAAGGGCTTCCCAGAGGTAAAAAAGGATTGCAGAGTTACTCCAGCAATTGTCCCATCTGTGCCCAAAGCCCAGTGCTGAAGCACAAAATACAGAACAGGCTCAAACGGGCAAGGATTACAGCAACAACTTTATTTAAATTTCACAAAGCAAAGCAACAAGGTTCACAACAAGGTGGTTAAGAAAACCAGCACTAATCTGAATTTCTCCACGTGCAGTAGTTTGCTACTGCAAAAATCTGAAATCAACCTCCATGCCCCCACCTGCTGTTAGTTTCAAAAATGGGCTGCAGAACAGTGACCAATGAAAACCTCAGACATGAACAAACCAGGGCTGCTTCCCAGTGCTTGGAACTACAAGACCAAAAACCCCAAGCGTGCCAGTGCACTGCTGTTCCCCGATGGAAATGTACTTCTCAGTTAAGGAGCAGTGTTAAACAGGAGCAGCCCAGCAGTTCAGCTGCCTCCAGCCCTCTCCCCCCACCAGGCAGTGACCATGAGGCTCCAGCCCAGGACAGTCCCTGTCCCCAGAGCTGCTCCAGCAGCACAGGCAGCCCAAGGTGTCCCTGCTGTGGAGAGGCTCTGCAGAGCTGAGCCCTCAGCGTGCAGCTGCACACAGCCCTGCCCCTCACAGCTGGCAAAGCCCTCACTGGCCCCTGGCAGCACCAGAGCTTGGGGCTGCTCCGCAAATCCCTCTGCTGAAACCCTGCCACGGTCCTGCATCACTGTGCAGCCTGCACACAAAGCCTTGGTAACCAACAGCACCTGGTCACCTCCTCCTAAGGCATGAAACAGCTCAGGAGACAAAGCTGGCCCTCATCTTAACCAAGCAAAACAAGGAATCAACAATATTGAAGCATTTTGAAAAGTAGAAGGGTAAATACCAGCTGGAAGAGTTGGGATTCTGGTCTGCATAACTCTCTATCTCCCATGCAAGAAGTAATTCTGTGTAAGACTTACCAAAATGTAAATAAGAACAACCAATAAACTTTTAGGAAGAACTTTAGAAAATAAGTATCAAATATCATAAAAATTTGTGTAGTTATTCTAGCAAGCAGACACCTGTTCAAAATGCAAATCTCAAGCTTTTCCTTGGTACAATGAAAATAAAATAATTTCCACAACTGCACATATCCTGTGCATGTCTCTTATGAAAAACCAAAACTAAACCAAAAGCCCAGACAATTGTACATTCCCTAGAGAGGAACTGCTCTCTTCTGTTTGGCTGGTAGCTGAGCTTCAAAGGTAGTACAGTCTGTCTGAAAGTGTCATGCTTGGCTCTCTGTGAATACTCTGACCCACAAGGAAAGCCAATTTGTGAGCGTACTGGCAAGGAGCAGGTACTCTGATAATACCCTGTAGAAAGGGGCAAAAGAAAATGAAGGCAATTATTTTCAGGTAATTTAAATAAGCATGCAGTCGCTGCAACAAAGAGCTCTGAAATCTGCATACTTGTAAACTTTGTATTGCCTGTTGTTTATGCTGGTTTGTGAAAATAACTGTACATACCCCAACACAACACAAGAACAGATGCAAAAACCCCCAACTTCCCAACTCCAGTGCCCTCCTGCCACCTCATACACGGGTTTACATTCAGTGCTGGGCCTTGCAGAAGGTGAGACATGTCACATCTGGTGTTTGTGGCTGCTGAAGCACAGCTCAGCGCTGAGCTGGGTGTGCAGCAGAGGCCTCAAGGCAATGCAGCAGCACAGCTCCACCTCCATAAAGGAGCAGATACCTGTGTGTTGCGTGCAGGCTGTCCCTGCAGGAGCACTCACCGACCAGTTGTAGTACATGTGGCACAGCTTGTAGGTGAGGCGCTGCACGTGGTCGGGTTTCAGCTGGCTGGTGTCGTAGATCACGTTGTAGTGGGTGGGTGCCACGCAGCCGTTCTTCACCGTCTGGCTCACCACGAAGAAATCATACCTGCCCCACCAAACACCCCACCAGCCTGTTACTGAGAGGGCTGTGTGCCCTGTGTGGGAAAATGCCAGTCCCCAGGTTAGCTGTCCTGGTTTCTTCACTTCATGCTCATTGAGTGCACCCCAGAGGGATGCCTAGGCTGTGGCCACAAAAGCTTCCTCTGTGTCTGAAAGGCCAGGAGGCCTGGAGGAACGTGAATAACATTATTATATGGACCAGGTCTTGAGGCCATAACAGCCTCAACTATTTGTTCAATCCCATTTTCCTCCTGATAACCACCCTGCACGTGCCCTTAGCTTACACTGCTCATTTTCTGCAGCCCCTGAGCCACACAAGTGTGGGAAGTATTTTTACACCTGATCCTACAGTCCCTGTAGTGTTGGATCTATCCCCTTCCTGCCCAGGCTGCTGGCAGCAGCAGGAAGTGCTGCCTCTGCAGGAACTCACCACTCTGGTCTGGTCACCACTGTATCAACAACAGTCCCTGGGGGTGGGTTTTTGAGTCCTCCCCCAGTCTCTGCAAAGAACCTGGCACCCACTCGTTTCTTCACCACAATCACAGTGAGTCTCGGGCTAAAAGAAAGGAAAAAGGAAAATAAACAATACTCTCCTAGAAAACTGCACTAGGACTATTTCAGGAGCAGATTCTCTGGAGTTCCAGGGCATTAATGTCACATGTAAGTCTTTATTGATTCAGATTAAGTAAAACATTGTTCACAACTTTAGACACACAGTCTTCACCCATAGCCTTGTTTTGTATCCCAGTGTTTATTCCTCTGGCAGTGTAAAGAGAAGGGTTGGTAGAAACGGATTTACCTGTAGTCAGTACCAATACTCTTCAAGCAATCCAGAAATTGAGGCACTTCATAATTAACCAAAGTATTGAGTTGTCCATCTCCAACACCATCACGATACACAAAAATACGAGAGGGCAAAGACTTATTCCACTTCAACCAGTTCCTCAGAGCACCTTAAAAAAACAAGAGTAATAGCCATTAGTTGTAATGACAATTCATTCCAAAACAGGAATAGATTTTTATTCCTAGAAAACCAGCAAGTTGGAGAAGTAAGGTCCTCAATCCTTCAGTAACCTGAAATGGGTCAGCATCATGCTACACAAACATACCTGCAAGGAAGAGCTCTGGTTTGCCTGTGCACCCACAAACAGAAAGGACCCAAGGATACACCTGCTCTGCTGGCCTCTCTCATAGCAGGAGCTGCCCCCCATGAAATCAGGCTCCCTTAAAGCATTCTTGGAAGTGCACTGCTCAGTAGTTTTTAATTATTGCAAAGGAATGTGGGAATCAGTGAAAGAATTACACAAGATGCTATTCATTTTCAGCAGTATTTATAAGGGAATGTTTAATCTGTTGTTATCCAAGTGCAGGCTGGTAAAGCCTCGTCTCAGGCCAGCAGGAGAGGAGGGTTTTGAGAAGCTGAATTGTCAGTTCTTAGATCTGGCTCTACAAGAGCAGAACTCCTTCCCTTACTTTGCAAGCAGGTTTTGATTCCATCCACAAGTTCTTGCCCACGGCTTTGAACAACGCAGCGGGAGAACCACCTGTGAAGAACAAAATGAAAGAGACCTTCAAAGCATTTCCCAGGCTTACTGCAATGAAGTTATTTTTAAAATGCCCATGACCACTTAGTCTTTACAGATCAATGCAGCCAAGGAAGAGCTGGGGTTCTATGAGAATATTTCCCCTAAATAAAAACATGGTAAAAGTGCCATAGCGTGACTTAAAACTCTTCTCAACCAAGAAGAGCCTTTCACACAAGTCAACACAAAAGGGGAAGGCCCTGTCACCCTGACGCTCTCTATTCATCCCAGCCATGTCTCCACCACTTGACCCTTCTCTCAAGCAATGTGGGACAAGGCCACTCCTTCAAGGGATGCAGTGAGAAAAATTCACAATATATTTCACATTAACCATTACAGCAAACCAATTCCGCATTTTGCTGAAGGACCACCCCACTGAAGCTGTTTCTCAGCCAAAGGAAAAGGGTTTTTACCTGTGGCAGCCTGCTCTTACCGTGTGACTGACTGATTGAGGCTGGCCACGAAGCCCGCGATGGACTGCTTCCCAGAGACGGTGTCATGGTAACAATCGATGCCCACAATCATCACCTGCTTCAGCTGCAAGGCAACCACACACAGCACGGGCCTGCTGTACTGGCCTGGCTTTTGAAATAAAGCCTCATAAGAGCAGTTACCGTTCATAAAAAAATACTTACGGGGATCTCAACACTCCAGAGCTCTCCGCCCATTTTACAGTTCATTTGCAAGGCAATTTTTGTTGCTACCGTCATGATAGTCTGCGGTTTACTCAAAGTGCGAGCCAGCACACACTGGCTGGGGATGGGGCAGTCTGTGCACAGGTACTTCTTGATGGCATCGTATTTATCCTTTCGGGAGCTAGACAAGATACAAACTACCTTTGAAGGAAAAAGAATCTTTGTAAGAAGCTGCATTCTCAGAGCTATACAGCACTTAAACAGCTCTTTCGGAAAAAGTTCGTAGGTGCAAGAGAAATATTCAGATGTTCACAATGAAAGAAAGAACTGCAAAGTGTCAGTGTCTGTACTTCAGAACCAAAGGCTCCTATCCAGAAGGATATCCAAGATCACTGGTAGGTTTGCACAGGAGGATGAGCAGGTACGTAGCGGATTCTCAGGGGCCCAAAGCTGCAGTTCTGAGAGCAAATCCCACTAAACACCAGTTACAGAGAGAAACAGGATTTGAAATTATGGGTTCAAGTACATACTATGTTTATGTCAGGGGTAATCCTTTGCTGTAAAACCCTTAAATATGCTTCTGTTCTATCATCTACTTCAATCCTGAAAAGAAAGAGAGAAAATGTTTACAGAAAAAGAACAGCTAACAGCTATTGAAACTTCAGCAAAAGCATAAAAGCTCACTACACATCCATAGTGTATGAAATGTCACATTTACAGCTATTAACAAACTACTTTCACACATCTGAAGACTAAAAGGAATCACCTCCAAAATTAGGCTTCCAAACACAATGAAATTCAAAATTAAAAGCAAGCACAGGTACTCAAGGGAGGATATTTGCAAGGAGAACAGATCACAATCAGAATATATCCTGAGTCAGCAGAAAATACTCCTTAGAGAAGGGTTTGCTCAATGACTGTCTGCCTGACACTTCTTAGTTTAGGCATATGAAAAGCTCTCAGAAATAAAAGTATGAGTAAGGAAAGTCAATCACAAGAGAAAACAGAACAATCTGCACACTGAAAGCAACTCTGCTTCATTAAAAACCTCCCAGACATGGGCTGTGTGACACACTACACCCTCCCTCGCTGAACAGCCCCAGTGGTGACGGTTTTCCCTCAGCTCAGTGAGGACACTCACATGCTTGGCCTGTTCATGTGGATGCCCATGGAGGGGGTGACCTTGAAGAGGCTCTGCAGCAGGGTGTTGGCCACGTCGTAGTTGCGGCGGGTGTAGATGAGCAGCCAGCTGTCCATGGGCATGGAGCGGATCAGGGGCACGCCGCGCGTCTCCTTGGTCCAGTCGGCAAACTGAGGGTTGTAGTCGAACTGCAGAGCAAAGAGCTCGTGTTTGACAGCAGCCTCTGACTGAATGCACATCTCCACTGCTCATCCTACCTGTGCTGAGCACACACTGCCTGCGTTCTAGCTACCCAGCTGAAATCCTTAGTGGCTTTTCACCGTAAAGCCTGGGCACCTCTTTAATAGATGGAAATGAATGGAAACCTCTCTGCTCTCCTGGACTGTGTGCCTGACCAGAAGGACTGTTCTGCAAGGACAGCCCTACTGTGATGGACTGCCTTCAAGGGTTTCTAACCACGGCTCGGGAACAACTTAATCTGCAAATCTCCTGCTTGGACAAAGTATGTAACATTTTCACTCTCTATCCTTCACTTATAAACCAAAAAGTACTATTTCCTTCCTTAAGAACTTGTTTCATCACTGAGACATCCAGAAGATTTTAGAAGTTGATTTATTATTTACCATGGCTCCTGATTGAAAGATCTTTTCTCCTTGAACAATTCTTCCTGTAAAGGACACTGATTTATTATCAAAGCTTAGACCCCAGTTTCGGAGCTCCTTCTGAACATTGTCATCTCTGTTTAAAAACAAGATATGAATGAAAATCATGAGAAATTTGTTCCTGCTGACTTTTCAAAAACTAGTACGATTTCAGAAGTTTCACTGCAAGAAGTTTGTTGTACACATCTTTCACGACACAGAAACAGAGAGGACATTAGGTGCCATACTTTTGGATGTAGTTCAGAAGCCTGCTCAGCTCGCGCTGCCTCTGCTCAGGCGGCAGCCGTGTGTGGATGGCCAAGTCCTTCATCATGTTGAAATCGTTGCGCATCTTGTCAGTCAGTCCTGCCAACAACAAAGCCTTTTCTGAGTCCCAGTTAAGATGAAGGACTGTAAAAATTAAACCTGCAGCTCATGCAGATTAGTGCTACATGTCCTGCAGACACAGGAAGTGGTGGCAGCAGTAGCCAAAGTTTTCACTTGCTTCCTGTACATATATCCCCACTGGCATGAAAAAAAATCCTGGACTTTTGCACTAGAGAGGAAACTACACAAGGCATTGCAGCTCTTCAGTTCCGTTTTCAAATCAAAACAAACAGTGCTGAGATGTTCAGGTACTGCTAGTGCAAAACAAATATTTATCTATCTTACAGAATTATCATTAATTTCTAGTGAATTGCTCTTTTTCAACATAAGTTCTATCACCAAAACTCTACAAGTTATCAGAGTGCTGATGTTGAACACCATAGCTTAACACTATGCAACAACAAACCCCCTCAAGCTTTCCAGTCCCATTTAAATATCCAATCTTTTAGCTAAAAAATGTGTTCCTAAACTCACACTTAACAAACAAAACAGTTTCCCTGAACTCTGCAGAAAGCTGCTGTCAGAATGCCTCTTTCAGTAGGCATTATGGTTGACAGATGCTTTGATATGGAAAAATGCTATAGTACCTGTTAGGGAGCACAGCTCTGGAATCAGAGCCACAGTTCCTTGTATGTTCCCTCTCTTCCTCTTCATCTGACTGATCAGAACAGGCTGCATCCAATCACTAATTTCTATATTATATTGCTGTATCAGAAATATAGACTGCATGTTAGTTTATTCATAACAAACAAGTTACTCATAGCAAACATTATTATTTCTGAATAACAATGCTCACTTTAGAAAACAAGTATTGTTCCTAAAACAAACCCAAAAGCAGCTAGTAACCTTTTTCAATTAGCACATCTCAGAAGAATTGGTTTTGCCAGAAAAGGCAAAGCAGGGAAGCACTATTGTGTCAACTGATGCCATCAGACTACTGATGTGTAAGAGACAACAGACACAAAGCCTGTGCCTTGCTTGAGGCATTATCATCTGGGGCATCTAACTCAATACTGGGATGCTCCTTCCACTTCAGCAATGGACAAAGTTCTGCCCTACAGAGCAAGTGAATTTAAGAAATCACAAGAATCAAACAAGACTGCCAAGTGAAGTTTCTGAAATTGAGCTTTCCCATACCCGCGTTTCTGCTGAAGCCGGTATGCATGAAGACCTGACAGTTACAGAGGGTGGTCCAGCTGTGACAGACACATTCAATCCAGAGGCACTCTGGCTTTCCCAGCCTCACTTCTGCACGCTGTGACAATGTATCTGTGTTCCTCCCACATTACCTGTCCCTGCCCCACCTTCCCAAGAGCTCCCTGCTCATCCGTGCAGCCCTCCTGGCCCTTCTGCCTGGGATGGACTACTGTCACCAAACCATGCTGTGCAGGTTAGTTACTGATCTCAGATTGCACAGTGGCCTTTAAACAAAATTCTGTTACATTAAAATACTATGAATTAGAAACCCATGCATCCTAAGTAAACCTGTAACAATGACTGAACATTCAAAGTTAAAGCATAAAATACACAGTTAAATTTTCATACCTTTTTGTAGTACTCCACAAAGCTCATCTCAGAACCATCTGATTTTCTGAAGGTACTCTTTGGATTGTTATCCCAGTCGATGTCATCAATTCTGTATGTTCTGTTATTGTACCTACATAAACATCACTTTTTGTTTTAATCTTAACTCAAATAGAAAAGAAATACACTAGGATGACAAAGTTACTGTCAGTACTCATGCAAGTTGGAAGTTTTGCTCCTTTCAGAAGTAATAACTTCAAGTTTTAAACTCTAATAGGCTCTCAATTCTACCACAAGCTAAACTGTAATAATATCAAAGAAAACCAGTCTGTACTTCCTGCTTTTGCAAATGCTGCCAACCTTGATCTGTTTGCTAGTTTGACAATGACAGATTTTCTGGCTTTCTGATGCTTTACTGCCTACTTCAGGACATGGAGCATAAAGAGCTCTCCAAGACAAGAGTCCAAGAAGACTTACTTTGTGAGAACAATTAAACCAATCAGCTCTTTAGCACAGGCATCTCTAAATCTCTCCTCTCCAACCTGGGAGTGAAGGCTGTGCATAGTATCCAGCACTGTCTCCCCACGGAGAACCTTATGGCTCACGTCTGCACACAGCATGATGTTCTCCTCATACTGCAGGATGGAACTTGTGAAGCCCAGCCACACCATCAGCCTGGCAAAAGACAACACACAAAATCTTAGTGTGCTTTAGAGCATCTTTATTCTGACCCCTTATTCCTGCCCACCTTCACAGACACCAGAGAGCAGTGATGGCACAATGAAGCCATCATCCAAATATAAACAAGCTCTTGAAGGTTAACAAAATCAAAAATATTTTACAGGTAGCTATCTTTAGTCAGCTAAGAAATCCATTTCATGCTGTTAAGTATCTCACAAAGTGTGTAGGCATTCAGGAGACTTTTAGAACAAAAAGCCCAGCAGTTTATGCAGCTGGACATGCCCAGTTCCTTCCATCAGCCAGGCTGCACAGGTCAGACTGAAGGCAGGGAGTGCAGCACAGCCCCATGACGGGCCCCCAGGCCAACTCAGGCCCACCAACTTGCACAGCAGGCCCAGGGCAGGCAGGAGCACCAGGCAGGGAACAAGGACAGCCCTGACAGCAGCAACCCCTGCACCCTCTGAAATCCAAGGGGTTCTGCCTAACCTGTGGTTAGGGATGCTGACGGGATCGCTGGGGTTGTAATAATTACGTCCAATCTGCTGCAAATTCAGCATCTTCAAAAGCCTAAAAACAGAAAAATGGATGTCCTTTAGCATTATTATGATTATTATCATCATCATCATCACATCATGCATGGTCCTATCCCTATGCACAATCTCACTGCTCATCTGGTTATGTAAAATACAAACTTCTCATTACACTCAATTTATAAAGGTAATTGACACTTATTAACAATAATCAGGTGAGAAGTTCAGGTCCAACTCCACCCTTCACCAACCAGCTGAAAGCAGCAGTCCCAACAGGCTATGTCTCAGGTGAACCACACAGGCCAGGTACCAAGATTAAGAGGAAAGACTAGAGTCATAAAGGAGGAAATTTCCAGTTCCATGTCCTGCTCAGTAATTTGCTTTAAGAGGCAAACCCACACAAAAAAAGGAGGGCGGAGTGTTGTAACTGCCTACAACAGCATGAACTGGTTTCACACTAACATGGCCCAGAAATACACACAACTGCACTTCACAGTACTGCCAGATGTGGTTGGCCCCACAATAACAGTAGCCAGAAAGGCTTAAAAATTTATATTTATAATACTTATTTGTTGTAGCCTATTCCTTGGATTGGAAAAACTTACTTCAGATATTTTTACAGTAACTTCTTATAAAGACATAACTTGTACAGCAAACCTTCTAAAAATGATGTTGTAAAACTGCAGACAAGTAGGTGAAGTGGGTGGCAACTCATTAGTGAGTGTGACTGTTATCTTCACATCTTCTCCATTTCGAGTCCTACTGAACAGTTCAGTAACCTGGAAAAGTGAAATGAGGTTAACAAAACCAGAGCGAACAGCGCTGTCTCTGCATTTTGCTCCAGTAATATCAAACTGGACTCAGCCATTTTTATTCCAAGCAATAATTCAAGGCTAACTGAAATGTAGATTCAATTGCCCACTAGGACTGTGAACTACAGCCTGCAAGACTCTGCTCATCGCGGTGAAGACAGCTCGGGGGTAGAATGGGGCTCTCCCCAGAGCAGCTGAACTCGAGATGAAGGCAAGGACATCACTTACCCATTACCATGACAGGAAAAGGACTCAGCTTGAGGAAATGAGATAACATATTGCCAACTAATATATATTTAATTATAAATTAAATGATTCAGATACTGGGAAGTAAAAAGACAAAGATTAGCACACACAGTGAAAACTTCTTCCCCTCTCCCTTTTCCACATTCAGCTTCACCCCAGACTCGTCTGGCCCCTCTGTGAACAGCACTGGCTACACCCAGTCCCTGCAGTGAAGCAAGGAGTGGCACAAGGCATAGAGGGCAGGGATTACCACCAGTGCATAGGTGTTTTCCCTTGGTGCTTGTTTCTTCTAAGATTTTTCTTTGCTCTGCAATTATCCCCTGCTTTTTAAATACACAGAGGTGCCAACAACTTTGCTGATGGGCCCAGCTTTAGCCTGTAAAGGGTCCATCCTGAATCTGGCTGGCAATGACTGTGCAACACAGGGCTGACCCTGACCCCTTCCCATAGGTGCCACCCTGACCCCTCCAGCTATCAAAACCTTGCCATATACACCCAACTCACCCACCCTTCCAAGTATGTGGGGTGTTAAAATACAGAAGGTATGAAAAGACGTAAGTACAAAGGAAACAAAAGGAGAAATATAGTCTGTACTATCACTTCTGTGCAGAGGATGTTTCTTGAAATTAACCATTAGAACCAGAAGTTCGTTACCAAATTTCTCCACACAACAAATTAGCTTATATTGATATATTCAGTACACTGTTTGTGGGACATCAATTCCCTAACCTCACCCAGCTAGTGAGAAACAAGAACAAACTGCAAGTCGTGATAGAAAATCCAGTAGCATTGTGGTGTCACACCTTGTTCTCGAGCTTCTTTGGCAGGAACAGGATGGAGCCATCAAAGGCATGGGTCTTGCCGATGGTCTCCTCGTGCTGGAAGAGCAGGGCGGAGCGCAGGCGCCGCGCCTCCATCTCGGGGCTGTAGCCCACGTGGTACTGGTACAGCGCCCACTGCGGGCGCGACGTCAGACGGAAGTGGTTGGTGGTCAGCTTGATGACTTTTCCTGAAAAACCTGAAATGAGAGCCGGATTGTAACAGTTACAAAATGTTACCACTTCACAGCCATTCAGCAACAGCTGAGGCAGTTCTTTAAGCCATGGCAGGCAGACAAAGATTAGAGATCAGTGGTGTTCTGATCTGCTCTAGCCCTGTGAGCTATGGCTCGCTGTTACCAGACACTCATCCGCCCTCTGGAGCTTCCTGCACAGCCTTCAGCTGCCAGGACAACATCTGTGCTGCTCTTCAGCTACCAGCAACAACTTCTTGTCTTTTTCTAATGCACTCTGAAGATTTTTTTACTTGGCTCTTTAGAGGAAACTAAGAGCAGAAATAAAGGAAACTCCTCCATTTCAAACTGCTTACATGTCTAGAATCTAATTTAAACATACCAGTTTTGGATTCCTGAACGTGCACCATGGCTTGCCGAGTGTTTACCCCAAGGTCATGGAAATCTCTGCGACGTCCACCCCTATCTCTTAAAGACATATCCTGGAGTCCTGAGGAAACCTGTAACCCTATTGTTTAAAATTCAAGAATGACAACTAATTAATAAATAACACATATACTATCACATATTAACAAATAAAAATATATAATGCAATTAAATCTTGAAAGGCATTAAGACAAATTTAAGAGTAATCACAAAATGTTAAATTTCAGCTTTTACTAAGTAGCAAACATCTTCCAAATCTCAGTAACAAAACTAATTTTGAAAAGCAAAAAAAAAGATTAATACAGTGTAAAGGATGCCTTAGTTCTAAATACAGGCATTCTAAAGGATGCCTGTATTCTCTCCAGAACAGGTGCTCTTGTGGAGCACACTGGGTTTCCCAGCCCTTCTGACCTTCTGGCCTCCTCTCCTGCAAGGGGGTCTCACAGCCATGCAGGTGCCTGTGGCCCCCAGGATCTTCCAACTGTGCTGGAGGAACATGGAGCTGCTGGAGCTGCTGCTGGAGCTGCTGTGGGTGCTGCTGCTGCTGCTGCGGCTGCCGCCGGCCGCGCAGCGGGCCGGCCATGCCCTGCTGCATCTGCCACTGCGGGAACAAACAGCCTCCTCAGCAGAGTGCCCACTGAGGAGAGAGCCCACACACTCCAGCACGAGGGATGCGCATTCTAACCCCTTCAGGTACATTTCTGTTATGGACATTTAAACCCTTTTTGTCCTATACTAAGCAGCAGAGTTACCATTCTATGCTGAAACTCAAAATTACTGTAGTGTGGAAACTTTTAAAGTTATCATTCATTTAACTAACAGCTAATGCAAATCCCCTCTTTCCAAGCTCTAACTAAAATTTATGGACTTCTCATTTTCTACAGTCCCTCTGATACCTCAAGTAACTGACCAGTTATTCTATAAAAATGTCTTTTGTAATTTTAGTGGCTAGTAAATAAGTTACATAAAAAAGTGTTGTGGCTGGAAGAACAGCAACCTTAAGCCACGAGCAATCCCACAATTCAGTTTCATGTTACTGGAAACTTAATAAAATGTCTTTAATAAAACAGAGGTGTATTACCTGTACACCAGAATATATGCATACACACATACAACATAGAACACATCTGCCTGATATTAAAATCGGAAGTAGGTGAGGTATGAATCTCAAATCCTGGTGAAGAAAGAAGAAAACCAACTCACAGGTGCATCTCCTACCGCAGCAGGAGGAGGTATCTGTCTGGGAGGCCTTCCTCTGGCTCTAGCTCTTCCAGTCATCTTCTAAAACAAGCAACCTAGAGCATTAGCGTTCTACCTTCTCCTTCCCACCCTTATTCCAATAAATAGTATGAGCAGCACTACAGCATCTGCCCTGCTTTAATCTCAAGTGGCTCAGCAGAACACACCCATCCCTGCCGAACTGGCTGCTCGGGGATCTCCACACTGGCAGAGCCATCACGGGAGCGTGGGCAAGGCCTTCAATCAGGTTTGCAGGGCCGGGCACAGGCCACCTCAAGGCTGAAGCTGTGAGTCAGCCAGAGCTGCGGCCTCAGCCGAGGGCCCTTGGACGTTCCCCCCAGGCTCCCCCGGAGGCTGAGCTCAGGCCGGTTCGTTCCCTTACCCCAGGGGCAGAGCTCCTTCTCCAGAGCACGTGCCTGGAGGCGCAGCGGCCTGCTCGGTCCCGCCCGGCCCAGCCCTGCCCATCGCCGGCACTCCCAGCCCGCCGGCCCCGGCCCGGGCCCGACCCGCCTTCCCGGCCCGCCTCGCAAAGCCTGTGGGGCCAGAACCCCACAAGGGCCGCACCAGGCCGCGGCCTTACCTCCGCCTGCCCTCGGGCCGCGCGGGGACACTGCTCCTAGCCGCCCGCAGACAGCCAGCCGCTCTCCCCGAGCCCCCGCACGGTTCTGTCCCCGCTGGAGCCGCCGCCGCTGCCGCAGGCCGGGCCCAGGACAGTCTCGGGACAGCGCCGGCCCGGCCGCGCCCTCAGGAACGGGCCCAGCAAGGCACGCGACAGAGGGGCGAGGCGGGAAGGCGCCCGCTGCGCCGATTGGCTGCCGAGCGCTGCCGGAGCGTGCCGGAGCGAGCCGAAGGGAGCCGAAGGACGGCGCTTGCCCCGCCCTCACGGCACCGCCCCTTGCGGCCGTGCCCGCGGGGATCCATTCCGGTATGGCGGGGATCTAACCCGGGATAGCGGGGATCCGTCCCGGGATGGAGGAGATCTAGCCCGGGATAGCGGGGATCTGACCCGGGATAGCGGGGATTCGACCCGCGATAGCGGGGATCCAGCCCGGGATAGCGGGGATCTAACCCGGGATAGCGGGGATCTAACCCGGGATAGCGGGGATCCAGCCCGGGATGGCGGGGATCTAACCCGGGATAGCGGGGATCCGTCCCGGGATGGAGGAGATCTAACCCGGGATAGCGGGGATCTGACCCGGGATAGCGGGGATTCGACCCGCGATAGCGGGGATCCAGCCCGGGATAGCGGGCATCTAACCCGGGATAGCGGGGATCTAACCCGGGATAGCGGGGATCCAGCCCGGGATGGCGGGGATCTAACCCGGGATAGCGGGGATCCATCCCGGTATGGCGGGGATCTAACCCGGGATAGCGGGGATCTAATCCGGGATAGCGGGGATTCGACCCGGGATAGCGGGGATCCAGCCCGGGATAGCGGGGCTCCCCCGGCCCCGGGGCGCTGTCCCCGGCCGTGCCCCCGCTGCGGGCGGGCTCCGAGTGTCCTGGGCACGGTGAGCGCGGTCCCCACGAGCCGTTCCCCCCTGTCCCGCCGGGGGACGGTGAATTTCGGTTGCCAGGAGATGGAGCAGTCCCGGGCAGGAGCAGCACGGTGCCGCCTGTCCCGCCGGGGATAAGGTGGATTTCGGCTCGCCAGGAGAGGGAGCAGTCCGACAAGGAATGGAACTCGGCTGTCCAGCGAAGGGCGCTCGCTCGGGGCTGCGCTGCCTGCGGCTCACACATTCCCCAGTTACCTGCCGTCAGCCCTGAGTTTATTTGTGTTGGTAGCATCTACATTTACCAAATTAATGTATTTTGGGAAATTTCAAATCAATCAGATGCCATACATGGAAACGTGTTGATACATTTAAAGTATTTAAAAGTGCTTCCAATTAAAGCACGTAACACACATGTGTTTAATGCTCTCTATCCCACAGCAATAAAATAAATATCAGTCCTTAGAAATTGTGACTTCTTAAGTGACTAATTCAACTCACCTGGAACTATGAAACAATGAAACACAACCCTTACACTAAGATCTATTAAAACACGTTTTTACTTTGACTACATTAAATGGCTTTATTAAATTATAAATAAAAACCAGCATAAGCTGTTCCTCGCTGCCACGGACGTACAGACCCCGTGTGAGTGGAGCTGAGCGTGGTGCCAGCTGTCACAGCAGTGATGTGACACAGCCTGCTGCAGCCCCACGGCTCAAACCCCTGAGTGGCCCTCCTGCCCAGAGGAACATCAGCAACCACACAGGGGGAAAAGCTCCTTTTGCTGAGTACTGAGGCTGACCCAATTGCCGTGCTGGGACAGAGAACCGTAACTT
Organism: Zonotrichia albicollis; assembly: GCF_047830755.1. Taxonomy (NCBI): domain Eukaryota; kingdom Metazoa; phylum Chordata; class Aves; order Passeriformes; family Passerellidae; genus Zonotrichia; species Zonotrichia albicollis. Next base: position 552,388 of record NC_133836.1, read on the forward strand.
GTGTTTTGGGCTTCACAACAGAACCAGCTTTAGCGTTGGGGGGAAGCGGTCTGAAGGGGGAATTCACTGCCCAGCAAGCCTTTCCACGAGCAGCAGGATGTGTAGGTGGCACCAGGGCTCACATGCACCATTTCTGTTTGCCAGTGTGCCTTTGCTTAAAGATGAAATGGCCGTGGTGTGTTTGGAGACACTGACTTCTGGGGACAGAGAGAACATCCCCTAATAAAGAACGTTCCCTAATGAACACTCACCTTTGTGAAACACCGCTCTGACCTTGTGAGGTCATTTACAGTTTTTGAGGTTCCTGCAGTGAACAAGGCTCCTTTTCCTTGTTCTCTGCTATTCCAGGTAGAAGTGGGTGACACTGTTGACATCAATACTTTAATAACAGGAATATCTCTTTTTGTTCCATTTATATTGTCAGTCTGCCCTCAAAGCCAGTTTTCTTGTGCTTACTATGACAGCACAGCAACCCACTCAGGACAGCACAGCAAGCCACTCGGTTCTCCCAGAAGTTGAAAAGCAGAGCTTTCCAACTATGGAAGTGTGGATGTTGCTGCTTAAAGACAGCTGAAGTACTTTTAGCACGTTATTTCCATTATTCACATATAAACTGGATAAACATTTAACAAACTCAATGCATACACTTCGATGGGGCATGTTCAGTGCCTTTAAGAGCAGTGATTACTCCTTGCCATGGGCTCTTCACCCACAGTGGCAACTTTTATTGCTCTGTAGCCTGCAGAACTCTCCAGTGGGTCAGAGGTTTAGAGCTGCAGAAACACAATATGCAGATTTTTTTGGCTCAGCAGTATTTTAAGATAAACAGAATATAAAGATGTTGTCAAAGTCATTTGTGTTATGTAAATCATGAGAAAGCAGAATGTGTGTGTTGGAAAGAGTTATGTTTGTTTATTCATTTAAAATATCTGCCTTAATGGTTTTTTGATGCCAAATTCCTTACATTTCACTGCAGAACTTAATTACCTTCAGAAGGGAGTTGTTAAAATACTTAATCAGGCTGGCTACCTACAGCAACTCCTTATTAAAGTGAAAATAAACATCAACAATAAGCACTGTAATTTTTATACGTGGGCTGTCAGACAGGTTATTAGTGCTTAGTGAAAGGCAGGTTCCAGTTTGGTTCAGTCTTTCAGAGCTGCTTTTTTACGCAATTCCATCCAGTGCAGCCTGGCTGTGCAGTGGCCCTGGAGGGCTGTCACAGCACAGGGATGTGAAAGGCTGCAGGTCCATCGTGTCCTCAGCCCAGGCTGCTTCACACAAACACCAAGGCAAGCAAGGTTTGGGAAATGGCAACTGCTTGCTCTTCATTTCTGTGTTGCCAAAACCCTCCCAAGCTGGACTTCAACACGTCAGAGTGTCACATATGAATTTTTCCCCCAGCTCTTTGGCGTGGACTGTGCTTTGATGTTTGCTTTACCGTGATGCAATTGTTGTTGTCTCCTGTTGCTACAATGAGCCATTTCCCATCCATGTCATCTCCAAAGGGGAAAGGACTGCATGGAAACACAACAAAGAGCACAGAACAAAGGAAAATCAGGGATTTTTCCAGAGGCCCATTTGATGTACAAGTATAAACAGGAAAAAGATGCCTGAGGAGGTAGGAGGCAGGAACTGTACCAGCAGACAGCTGCGTGGTGAGCAGCACTTTGGGCTCCTGAATGGCAAATAAAGGAGAAACGCCAGTGCATACAGGGAGGAAAACACTTCACTGCCTTTAGTGGGATATTGAAGTGTATTAAAATGCCTCACAAGGAAGGCTGAGCTCTTACCTTTGTGTATTTCTTGCAGCACCATGACCAGGTACCACCAACTCTCTTGGTTCCAACCCCAGAGAAGGCACCATCTGCAGACAGAAGAATAAACCCCATTATTTGCTGTGCTGAAGCCAGAGGAATCCCTCAGAACAGCACTCAGTAACCTAGCCAGGTTCTCAGGAGCCCAACGTGGTGCACCTGAATCTCATTAAGCATTTGTTAAGAAATTTTCAAATGGGAGTTTCTCAAAATTGAGCATTGGAATTCATGTTGCTGTGGTTGGTATTAACCAGTTGTGAGTCTGGACCACAGTGCTTTTACATTCTTCATTAGTTTTTCCTGAAGTGAGAGAGGCACAGTTTAAAGCCTGTGTGGTGTCTGAAATACTGACATGAGCTAACAGCCTTGCTTCTTCCCACTGCAGGTTCTGAGGGCCACATTTCCTTTCCTGGAGTGGAGCTGGGGACAGAGGAGCCAATGTCCCTGCCCTGGCGGGGTGTGGGACACTGGCAGTGTTTGCATCCCAAAGCACAGCAAAAGGCATGTGACAGAAAGGAGAAAAGATTGCCACTGGGGAGGTAATACACAGCTGCATAAAAAATATCATGGAAGTACTTTCTCTCAAGAAGGGAGAAAATAAAGGTTTCAACTTTGTATTTCTCTGCTATATTAAAAATTCAGATCAGGCCTAGCTGACATTTATTTTGTGTGCAAATCCCGCATGAAGTGAGCAAGAAGTGATTTGGCATAAGCTCTCAATAACAGCTGTATTAGATGGAGAGGTCACAGTACACAGACAGGGACAAGGACTCCAGAAGTTATTACTGTAATTAGATTTGTGAACCATATTCAATAAATAATATTAACTTCTGTAAGGTGTGTATTCTGTAAGATATCCTTTATTACCTGTATTTTTAACTAGCAAGAGGAGATGGAGAGTTGGTGTATGGAGTACGTTAGAATAGAACAGTGTTTTGATTCAGATATTATACAGTAAAATGGGAGTGTTTCAGGAGAGAGGCTAACAAGTATTCTCAAGTTTAGATAGATTGATTTCAGCTCATTTAGTAACTCAGTTTGATCTAATTGTCTTTTTATTGCTGAGAACATTCCTGAATTATGCAGAGAATTTGGGTTATGTGATTTAGTGTTGGATTAAAAAATGTCACAGCTTAACTTTCTTTAAAATAGTGCAGAACTTTGTTCACAGTCAACGAAGTTCATTATTTTTTTGTTCAAAGCCCAGCTGCAGGCCTGGAGCATTTCTCATAAATATCAGGAAGTACCCGAAGCCACAGTCAGGATTAAAGAGTTGATCTGAACCTTAGATCTCAGCTTTAAAGCTGTAATGTACAGTGAATTTGGTTTCATGGTAAAGGAAATGGTAATTGCTGAAGTATGTTTTCTTAAGTTGCAAAATCATTTTTGAAATGTTTTCATGGAAACCTCTGCCAGTGCCGTGCATGAGAATGAGTGGCCTGGTGGCACTGGGGCTGGGCATGGCACAGGGCAGGCTGGTGGCACTGCCAGGGCAGGCTGGTGGCACTGCCAGGGCACAGCCTGGTGCTCAAAGCCACATGAGCACTGCCTGAGCCAGGGAATCCATGGCACAGGGCAGGCTGGTGGCACTGCCAGGGCACAGCCAGAGCACTGCCTGAGCCAGGGAATCCTCAGCTTTGGCATTCCCAGAGCTGCTTCTGGAAGATGGCTCGGGTTCTGACAGGCACACAGCCATGACAAGGGCACGAATCAGGGGTGACACCCGAGTCACAGAAGGCAGAGGGATTCCTCAGGGCAGCAGTACCGTGTGAGCAGAAGCCCTTTGCTGCTGCTGAGGTGCGGGCTGTGGGGCTGGGGAGGGTGGGAGAGCTCAGCCCAGCTCAGCTCAGCCCAGCCAGACACGTTCCTGCACGCCCTGTGCACCTGGCTCCTGCCCCAGCCAAACCGCACACCCTCTGCTCTGCTCCCATTATTTCAGCTCAGCGTTTCGTTGCACCAAGGCAATGCTCTTGCATTTAGGAGGAAAATAAAATCCCAGCACTTGGTTCTCCCTGACCTTTTCCAGAGGAATTTGCCTTTGAGCCTGTACTCCTTCCACCGTGGCTGAACTGACTCCTGTGCTGCTGCTCTGCTCCCCAGGGGATGCAGAGACAATTCAGTGTACTGCTGTACCCCGAAAACGTGGGGGACTCCTGCACCAGGGGTGAGGTGGCACTTCCCAGAGCAGCTGCTGACAGGGGCAGGCACAGGGGCTGTCACCTGCACCACCAGAGACCCTGTGTGCTCAGGGTACAGCCTGTCCCAGCTCCCTGTGTGCTCAGGGTACAGCCTGTCCCACAGACCCTGTGTGCTCAGGGCACAGCCCGTCCCAGCTCCTGTGAGGGCCCTGGGTTCAGGCTCCTGTGAATTAATTCCCTGCTGCAGTGACACCACACCAGGGTGAGCATTTAATGCCTCCCAGACCCACCCTCAGCTCTGTGCCATTCCAGACTGAGGGATGCTCTCAGATCCTGGACAACAGGGTTGGCTTCCTCTGAGGGTTCATTGCTTGCAGAGACTTCACTGCTTTGTGTCCAAGACATTGCAGAGTTCCTGATTTCTCCCTCCTGTATTTGTCAGTCAAGAGTTGAAGTCACATTTGTCATCTGAAGTGAGAACCAGGCAGATGCTGGAATCTCCTGCTTGTGTGCTCTCTATCATTGAAGGTGCCTCATTTCAAATGCACTCAACTTTTTGGTTATGGATTTCCTCAAGCACTCCAAGTTACTGTTCTGCACTTCTCCAGCACAAAAACTGGCTTGACAAAGCTCCTCAGGCTCTCTGCACCAGAGGCTGCTTAGGAGTCAGTGAGTCTCTCCCGGCTGGATGGATGTGGGCTGTGGGTACCTCCAGGACAATGGGACAAGCTGTGGGAAGCCCCATAAAGAGAGAGAGCAACCAGGAATGAGTGGCAGCCAGAATAAGCTGTAGTCTCAGTTAAAATATTTGCCCACTGACAAGCAAGTTTGGTATGCTCTCAAATTCAGCCCAAGGAAAAGATCCATGGGCTACATGAATTATTCCAATAGGGGCAGTCTGATCTCAGCTATTGCTCATCCTGGACATCTTTTGAGCATGCAGTGCCTTATTTGCATGAGTGGCTTGTGAGCTGAATGCACAGTGAGTCCAGTCAAGAAATCAGCAAGCAGGAGAGGAGAGGGGCTGTGAGCATCAGCTCTGCCTTTGAAAAATCTGCATGCCTGGGATGATCAAAAAGGATGGACAGCCCTGTTTGAAGACAAGAGCTGCAGGGCATTCACTTGAGAGGGGGTTCAAGTGGAGTCCAAGTGGATGACAGTCGGCTCTTGGAGCCCTGAAGAAGGGCAGGAAATCATTTCTGAGAGGGGTGGCACAGCCCTGAGCCTCGTGCAGCCCCTGGTGCTGCTCTGCAGAGCTCCCTGGCAGTGCCAGCCTGGATCCAGGACTGGGATGGGGACAAGATGTGAGGCTGGCCAGTCTGAGCCTCATTGACTGTGCAGGGGAGCTCATTCCAGCACCCATCTTCATTCCAGCCAGACCCTAAATTCGGTGCAAAGTTTGTGATACTTGGTTGGTCCCAACTGCAGCTCTGAACTGCCGGCAGTGGGGACGAGGAGCTGTACAGCAGCCAGATCTGCAGGACCCTGTCTGGGACCATTGGAAGCTCTGTGAGCAGCTCTGGAGGGGGCTGCGGATGCGCAAATCCCTGCCCCAGCAGGCAGAGGCAGAGCAGGGACAGTTTTGCCATGAGTTATGTGCACACACAGGAATGCTCAGCTCCCAGTGCGGGTCAGGGATGCCCCTGCACTCAGAGCCCCGAGCTGCACAGGATGGGTGATGCTGAACTGCTCTCTGGGACCCTGAACAAATTGCACTGACAAAAACCCCAGAGACACAGGTGAAATTCCATTTTTCCTTTCTCCTTCATCCCGTGAGGGGCCTGGCTGGGCTGTGGCTTTTGGAGCTTCCCTGGTGCTCCCTGGCAATCCATCCTGGAGCTGTTGGTTCCCTCAGAGCTGTTTGCCAGGCTCACTTTGGCTCTGCTGCTATTGCCTGTTTCGCTCCAGTCTGGACAAATGCTGATGCTGTGTCTGATTGAGGAGATGAATAGATTAGGGCACATGCAAGGTCTGTTTGTCACAAAGGGCCTGCCCCGTGTTTTTGGAAGCACACGAGGAATAAGACATGTCACATTTCAGCCAAATAAAAAAATGCAAGTAGGGCACTAGTCCAACACTTGTGGATGGTGCATTTCAAAGTTTGCACCCAGTGGGTGGGGCAGAAATAAATCAGGGGCTCCTATAGTGCAAATGCATTTGGGATTCAAGCGTCTCAAATGTGACCCTACCTCTGCTCCCGGGATTGTCAGCTGCCTCAGGGGTCATCTGATATACACCTCCTTTCCTCACTTCTGAGCAGTTTTAGCTTGGAGTGTGTTTGAAAACACTTCAGAAAAAGGGTGGAAAACACAGAGTGCCTGCTTTGAAATGCACTCCTTTGTTAAATTCCTTTCCCAAGGGTAAAGAGACTCTCAAACACCTGAGGGCAACAAATGACTCTATTCAGACCTCTCACAAATGACCTAATAAACTCCCAAAGGGTTACAATAGCTGATTTGTCATCATTTCTTGTCAGCTATTTATAGCATCCATGTAAATTGAAGCAAAACAATAAATACCTGAGTTATTTTCTTTATTTTGAACATTCTTTAAAGCCCAAACAGTGCTTTACAATTTTAAACCTCCAATAATTAATTTTGCCATAGAGTTTAAATGACTCTCACACATTTTATGTTGTGTTCAAGTTTGTATTTGCTTACATGCACAACATCTGCCACCTTTTCATTTGCTTCCCTTGGAATATTTGTCAGTGGATACTGACTTAAAAAATTCTGTTTTGTTTAACTTCTAAAATGTCAGTAGCCTGATGGCCCGTGTTACAAATGTTCCTGCTGAATGGATTTGCACATGGACTCCTTTGGGAAGGGGTGAGGTTATGGTGGTGAAGATCCTGGTGTCAGGAACAGCAATCTAAGGTGAAATAACTGCATTTTATTTAAAACCTGTTCTGGCCTGGATTCTGAGCCATGCTGCCACCCTGGCACGTACCAGATACACTGAATATTAGAATGTGTTTCAGATACACGAATATTAGAATGTATTTCAGATATATTAGAATGTATTTTAGATACACTGTAATATTAGAATGTATTTCAGATATATTAGAATGTATTTTAGATACACTGAACATTGGAGTGCATTTCAGATACACGAATATTAGAATGCCTTTCTGCCCTCAAGCAGAGGATGTTCCTGGTTGCACTGGCACGGACTGGGATGGGCAGACCCCACCTGGAGGAGCCTGGCACCCGTGGCAGGAGTGCCTCGTGCCTGGGCACAGCTCAGTGACCCTCAGGGCTCCCGGGGCTCTCCTGGTGTCTCCTGGGCTGAGGTTCCTTTGCTCGGTGCCAGTTCACAGCTCCCTGCTGACCTAGCCCCAGTCCAGCTCTGTGTGCCCCACAATGGGGGTAGGACACACACAAACACAGGATATTCCTTTCCTGTGTAAGTATTGATGTGGATGGCCACATTCTGCAGGTGCTGCTTTCTCCCCACCAACAGCACGTTCTCCAAAGCTATCACCAAAGTTCGTGCCTGCTTTACATGGGCAGAGTTAGACAGTTGTTCTGCCCTTCTGTAGATGTGATCATTTGCCGTGGAGTCCCCATGCTCCAGCAGGGAGGGCTGCCTTTGGCAAAGGGAGATGTGACACTCACCGAGGCCTGGGCCAGCCCTTCATGGGGCACTGGGGTCTGGGCCAGCCCTTCATGGGGCACTGGGGCCTAGGCCAGCCCTTCACGGGGCACTGGGGCCTAGGCCAGCCCTTCATGGGACACTGGGGCCTGGACAGCCCTTCAAGGGGCACTGGGGCCTGGGCCAGCCCTTCATGGGGCACTGGGGCCTGGGCCAGCCCTTCATGGGGCACTGGGGTCTGGGACAGCCCTTCAAGGGCCACTGGGGCCTGGGCCAGCCCTTCATGGGGCATTGGGGTCTGGACAGCCCTTCATGGGGCACTGGGGTCTGGGCCAGCCCTTCATGGGGCACTGGGGCCTGGGCCAGCCCTTCATGGGGCACTGGGGCCGGGAGAGCCCTTCATGGGGCATTGGGGCCTGGGCCAGCCCTTCATGGGGCACTGGGGCCTGGGCCAGCCCTTCATGGGGCACTGGGGTCTGGGACAGCCCTTCAAGGGGCACTGGGGCCTGGGCCAGCCCTTCATGGGGCATTGGGGTCTGGACAGCCCTTCATGGGGCATTGGGGCCTGGGCCAGCCCTTCATGGGGCACTGGGGCCTGGGCCAGCCCTTCATGGGGCATTGGGGCCTGGACAGCCCTTCATGGGGCACTGGGGCTCCTGCGCCCACAGCGGCGCTGGGAGAGCCCAGGTGTGCAGAACTCCTCCCTGGTGAGCTCAGAGGACACTAAACTTGGCTGCACCTCAGGCACATAGAATTGCCTGCTGTTTATTGTGTTCTGCACAAGGACAGCCCCTTTTCAGGTCCTGAGGAACCATCTCAGCTGGATGCTGAGTAACAGCACCCAAATATCACACACAGGCACAGGCAGCTAAGGCCAGGTAACAGGTCTGTAAAAGTCTGCTCAGAGCTGGCTTAGGCTTGGAGTTCCAAGTGCTGACCATTATAAAAGTTATGAAATTCTGCTATTACAGACCCAGCCCAGTGTCCTCTGCAGCTCTGCTGATGAATAAAGGGTAGACATCACCCCAGTCAGACCGGGGGGAACAGAAACACAGGAGGTGCCATGGTATGGCCGTGATGACAAAGCTCTCCAGGTCCCCATTTAGGTATTTAAATGCTCTGTGCCGTGAACAATGGCTGGAGCAGACAGACAGACAGACAGACATATGGTCAGTAGGGCCGGCCGTGCTTGGGGAGGGGCGCTGCTGTCCGGGATGACCCGGCCTTGGGACACCGGGAACCCCTTCACGGGGAAGAGGGAAAATAAAATAAAATAAAATAAAAATAAAATAAAATAAAATAAAATAAAATAAAATAAAATAAAATAAAATAAAATAAAATAAAATAAAATAAAATAAAATAAAATAATAAATAACAGCGCGGTGGGAAGGAGCAGAAGCCGCGGAAGGCAGAGGCAGCGCTCGCTCCCCTGCCGGGCGCTGATGAATAATCCGCACGCTCAAGCTGCGCCCCGCTCCATCCGCAGCAGCACTAATCAACGCGCGGAACATCCATTTCAAACGCAAATGAGGGGGGCCTTTCAAAGAGACCCGGCCGGCCCAGCGAGGGGGAGTTCAAAGCTCAAAATGCTCCTTGCTTTCTCTCTCTCTCTCTCTCTCTCTTTTTTTTCCCCTCCTCCTCTAAAGACGACAGAAATATGGTTGGTTATTATCTAAGTTATTGCTACAAAGAATTTTGAAATTAAAAGATAAGCTTTCAGAGGAAGATCAGTAATTTTCATAAAGAAGGACTTAAAACAGATGTGCCCTCTTTAATCGGGGTGTGCTTGAAAAAATATAAATGCATTTTTAACATAGCAGGGGGAAAAATCATATGGTTACACATTTGTCTCCTGGGCAAAAATAATTTTAGAAAAAGTCTCTGTGCATTAAGTATCTTACACATAGCCACCACTGGAACTTTCTTATCTAGCAAAAACTCAGCTGATTGATCAGTTAATGTTTAGAAAGCAGAAAAATATCTTACGTTGTTTCCTCTTTTTTTTTCACAGTGCTTTTTTCCTATTCGTATAACCACTAAAGTGAATTAACATCTTCACCAGGGTCAATACATGGCTGTTAGCAAACCCCTAGAATTTACTGAGTTAGAGATCACCATTCTTTTCAGTTCAATTTTTTTATATCATTTCTATGTCCATGCCAGGGACCCCAGCCCCTCATTCCCATTGCACACCAACCCCTCATTCCCAGGACCCCAGCCCCTCATTCCCATTGCACACCAACCCCTCATTCCCAGGACCCCAGCCCCTCATTCCCAGGACCCCAGCCCCTCATTCCCATGGGACCCCAGCCCCTCATTCCTATGGGACCCCAGCCCCTCATTCCCATGGGACCCCAGCCCCTCATTCCTATGGGACCCCAACCCCTCATTCCCAGGACCCCAGCCCCTCATTCCCAGGACCCCAGCCCCTCATTCCCATGGGACCCCAGCCCCTCATTCCCAGGACCCCAGCCCCTCATTCCCATGGGACCCCAGCCCCTCATTCCCATTGCACACCAACCCCTCATTCCTATGGGACCCCAGCCCCTCATTCCCAGGACCCCAGGAGCTCTCAGGAGCCTGGCACGGGCAGGATGGTGAAACACCTTTCCAACACAGGTGAGGCACACATGGCTGCTGGGTTTTCCTTTGGCAAACACAAATCAGAGCCTGGGTATGCTCCCAACAACCTTTGCAGGTGACTTGTGCCATTTTTTTCTTGCTTTTTGGCAAGCTGCTGAATTATTTTAATGGGTTGCTGCTGCACATGTCTACTGTGGTGGCTGGGAACCGCAGAGGGCCCCTTCCCATGGGGCTTCCTTCTGATTCCATGGGTGGGGGAGCAAAAGGCAAGGCCAGCTCACAGCTGGGTGGAAGCTCTGCTCCTCCTTATTGGTGTGAATACAAATTCTTGCAGTCAGATTCATGCATTTAAGAGTGCAGTGACACAGGCTGAGATGTTATTTTGCTGTGCACAGCCATGGCATGAAACCTGACCCTGCAAAGCTGAGGGCTGTAAATATGCCATGGATTTGGAGGGAGTTGTCTGGTTGTGAGGAATGTGATCCTTCCATCACCAGTTATGTCAGCTGGCAGTTGGACTCACAGCTCAGCCCCACAACAATAAAACAGCACCTAATTATTAGAGGGAGTCAGGCACAGAGGGAGACTTGCTTTGACATTTGCCCATTTATGATTTAAATATTATGGCTCTCCTGCAGCAGGAGACATAAAAAGCACCTATTATCCAGTTTTCCTTTTGTACAACAAAATAATGTACTTGATACAGATCACAGCTCTTCTAATGAAAGAGTCACAGGAAATAAATTTGCTGAAGAAAAATGAGATGCCAAATGCAAATGTTTCTGTCTGTAGCACGCAGAAATCATGAGGCTTGAGGTGAGTGTAGCCTCAAGAACTGCATTCATTGCTCTGAGAACATGAATATTTCGGTTTGGAATTCTTACTTGAATTTCATAGTAGCAGAGTCTCAGTGTAAAATCAAGGTGAGGTTCCTGCTCCTGTGTTCACAGCCCATTTTCCAGGCTGAGTGCTGACTGCTGATCTCTGCACTAACACTTCGGGTGTTTACACACCCCCAGCTCTGCCCACAAGTTGTGTGTGGATCACAAACCCAGCTCCTTTATGTCCCACATTAGAGCTCATTCATGGCCAGCACCCTAAGAGGGACCCACATTAAAATCCTGGAAATAACAGCAGGTAGCTGGCCATGGTCACTTTGGGTGTGCCAAAGGGGACACTCTGAGTGCCCACAAAGGGGCTCTTGGCACTCCTCAACCCCTGGTTCTCTGCCCTGGCTGCAGCTCCCTAAGTTCTATCCCTCCTCAATGATAAAACATTTAAATGCTTTCAAATTATGAGGAGCGCGAAGTCAGGGTTTTTTTGTTTTGTTTTCTTTTAGCTTCAGGAGCCCTCCAGGTGGTTCTTTGAGCTTTGCACAATATTCCAGTGCACACCCTGCCCTGCTGCTCCCTCAGTGCCCTCAGAGGGGCTCACACTGGATGTAAATACAACTGAGCAGGAGCCACAGCTGGGCCCAGGAACCTGCAGGGCTGCAGGCACTGATGTGCCTGCCCAGTAGGAATTGCAGTGATGTGTTGGGATCATTTCAGTTACACGGATCTCTCTTGTACAGGCAGGAATTTACTACAGCCTTGTCCCTGCAGCCCATTGCAATGTTTACTTTCTGCACTTCTGGAAAAAAGGCCAAGTCTCACTTGCCATACTGCCAGGGGATGACTCTGAGTCAGAAACTGTAACAGCATTTGGGCCAAAATCCAACGTACTTCAAAACAACCTGCTGTTGTTGGTGTACCTGTCAAAGGTCTTTGCAATTCTTTTATCTGAAAATTATTCTGGCTTCTTCAGCTTCATCACAAGTTAATCCTATAATAGGACAACAGTCATTAAAATTAAGAAAATATTAGTTACACTGAAGCCATAATTAAAACCAGTCCTTGATGATATAAGAGCTGAACACCATTTTAAAGATATAATTGATACCATGATATTTATTCAATTTATTCACAGATTTTGCTAAATCTTTTAAACACTTTACATTTCCCTTTTAGGGAACAGATCATTAGAGTGGAGGGATTTCTGCAGTTTAGATTAAACACATTTTATGGTCAACTTCATTTCAAGTTGTATTATGCAGCCCAGTAAATGTCTCTTGATTGTGTTTATGCAGTGGGGTTGACATGAGCTGTAAGTTCTGAAGTGCCATGGATTGCCTCCACACAACAATAGTCTGCCACTTGGATGTCCTACATTTGTGAAATAAATCAGTGCATTTCAGTCAGCGCAGTATTTGTAGTGTTAGCATTTTGATCTGTCATATCAGTTGTAAGAGAAAACAAAGATGAAGTCTCCTTCATGATTTGCTTTTAAAACGTAATTGATTTCTACAGCCAAGTGCATTAATCATGGTTGGTTACTCAATGGAAGTTTCAGATTTGGGAGGTAGTTTTGAAGAGAGTGTTACCCCTAAGAATGACTCCTTGCAGCCAGGCTGGATGGGGCTGCCAGAGCAGGGGGTTCCATCCTCAAGCTGCAGAGAAGTGGGGCCGCTGGCTCCTGACTCCTGCAGCCTGTGTGACACACAGTCCCTGGAGAGCCCCAGCCAGATCACAGCTCCCAGCTCCCACAGAAACGAATGCAGTACTCGAGGGCAGCTCCCACCGAGCATTTTACAATATCTCTGCACGTCCTTTGGCACTTTACCCTTGCTCAAATGGTGCCACTGTCAGACCTTAGTTCAGGCAGACAAAAAGTCATTTCTTATTCTTTGTATTTCAGCTCTCGAGGAGCACTCCTGCCCCAGAAGCCAGGCTCATCTTTTCCCCTTGCTGACTGCACTGGAGATGTCACTGCTTCTGTGCTCCTCACCCCTTCCCCAGAGGGAAAACTCTCTCCTGGGTTGGGATTTAGCTGCAGAGAGGAAGTATGAACTGAAGGAACTGAGGAAAGGAATGGCAGCTTCATTTTAGTTGGATAAAAGGCTGAGACATACCTATCTCTCACATCAAGCAGAGATTAAACACAAGAGGCAACACGAAATAGGGATGAAATAATTTTTCACAGAGTGGTCTCTCAGCATAAAGGAATTTAAAGGAAACGATGTCTGTAGGATGCCTGTAGTGGCAGAGCTGTGCAGCTGTGGCAGAAGAAAAGCAGTGGTGCCTTCAGAGGAAGTTTTGGGGTACATGGCCCGAGTGGAAACAGCCTCTGCTTGACTTGGAGATCCTGATGGGCTCAGGCTCAGGTTTCACAAACTCCTTCATGAGAAGACAGACTTTGTACTCAGAGAAAAGCTCACAGGGGCTCAGTGAGGAGATGCTCGGAGTGCCTTTCCTCAGGTTGTTTCCTCCCCACAGCTCTGGTGGTCTGAGCAGCACTGTGGCCCTGGGCCAGCTGGGACTGGTGACTTTACAGGGGCCCTGCAGGTGTGCCCAGGGCAGCCCAGCCCCACCGAGGGCTCCTCCGGGAGATGCTCCCTCCTCTGGGGCACAGAGCAGCCCGAAAGAGAGGCCTTGGGTAACACAGTGAGGGCCACATCCCTGCAGGCTGCTCGGTGTGCAAAGGGAATCATTGCCTGTTCCACCTCACAGTGACGATGGCCACATCCCTGCAGGTTGGTCGGTGTGCAAAGGGAATCATTGCCTTTGTCACTTTGCAGTGATGGCCATATCCCTGCAGGCTGGTCGGTGTGCAAAGGGAATCATTGCCTTTGTCACTTTGCAGTGATGGCCACATCCCTGCAGGCTGGTCGGTGTGCTGAAGATCTGCACCTGCGGAGGGGGACAAGTCTGCAACGTTATCAGCCTCAGCTCTCTGACCAGTAAGGAAATGATTTGTACTTAGAAATGCATTTTAATCTCTTACATCAATATAATTTTATTCAAGGAAACAAAACTCACTCCACAAGCTTATAAACATGGGTAGGAATGATGATCATCTCCAAAAACGTGCTTGTATTGCCGATTTTCCAAGACCTGGGTCCCCTAGTGCCAAAAACGTGCACTGCTGAGTGCCTGTGGCCCTGATGCTTTATGTATGAGAAGGTAATGGATTGTGCTTCTAAAAGCAAAAACGGGAACAATATTAAATTATTCTCCCTCTTAATTAAAAGCATAATTATTAAAGGAACAACTAGATTGAGAACCCAGATTGTGTGAGCAGAAGAGTTGCCCGTGTTGTGTGTGCTCTTCTCTCCTGGCTGAGACACTGCTGCTGCCCTGCAACCTGGGCCAGGTTACAGCAATAATTGCAACCCCCCAGGAGCCCAGCTCAGAAATTTTTGTATGTTCTCAGGAGACAAAGATGAGTGATCATCAAAGGCAGAGGAACACAGCATGACTGTCATAAGTCTGAAGTTACAACTTAGACATGCAATAGAAAATATCACTGGTACCTCTCCAGTGCATAGCCTGTAGTAATTAAAAACTTGATCCCTGCTGTTTTATCATCTCATTAGCAATGGGGGCACAAGACTTTTATCCTTGTTTGTCAGGAATCAAACATACCAGAGGAACTCTGATTATAAATTGATGAAAGTAAAGTTAAACTTTTAAATAAGAGCAGTTTCAGTTCACAATGTTTTGAAAGCTGATGAAAGAGATCTCATTTTAGTCAAAAATAATACCCAGGTCCAGCACAGACAGTAGAGGTCAGTGCTGGGAATAGGACCTGCAAGGGCATTTGGAAAGGGCATGCACTTGTAAAAGGTACTGGGTGAGAAGTTGTGATACAAAGGTTTGAAACCTGTGAAGAATTTTAACTCTTCAAGCATTTCACAAAGCTCAGGCCTGTGCCAGATTTCCTTGCACAGAGTTCCTGGGTAGAAGGTGCTGATCCTGTGCCAGTGAGTGCAGTGCTGGTGTGTTCCTGTCCATAGTAAATTCAATTTGAGCAGTGCTGGTGTGTTCCTGTCCCTGATAAACTCCATTTGAGCAGTGCTGGTGTGTTCCTGTCCATAGTAAATTCAATTTGAGCAGTGCTGGTGTGTTCCTGTCTGTAATAAACTCCGTTTGAGCAGTGCTGGTGTGTTCCTGTCCATAGTAAATTCAATTTGAGCAGTGCTGGTGTGTTCCTGTCTGTAATAAACTCCGTTTGAGCAGTGCTGGTGTGTTCCTGTCTGTAGTAAATTCATTTTGAGCAGTGCTGGTGTGTTCCTGTCCCTGATAAACCCCATTTGAGCAGCAGCAGTGCTGCCTTCCCTCACACACGTTGCCAACAACCTGCTCAGCATTTGTTTCAACCCTGCAGGGTTCTGGTGTAATTGAAAGCCTCTTGGAATCAATGCAGAAGATCCTGGTTGGGTTGGAATCAGTCCCTTTAAGGAGAATTCTCCACCATGGCTCTGTGTTTTCAGAAATATTGTCGCTTTATTGCATTTTAATGAATTCCTGACCTGAGCAGTGCCCAGCACTGAACTGGGCAGAGGCAAATTTGGTGGGAGAGGACTGACGGTATCATTCTTTCCTTTTGTTTGATGCCATCTGAAATCACATTTCCCCCCTTTTTTTCTCCCATGAATCTCTGTTTCTCCTTCCCTTTCTTCTTCCTCTTAAGATCTGTGCCTCTGCAGTCGGAGGTCTGAGGCACTGTGCTGATTTTATTAACAAGTTCTTTATCCCGATGAACAACCTGGACCTGGCTCTTTTCATACTGAGGAGGAAGCCACCCTTGATGTTCTGGGTCATTATAGGAAGGATACCATTCATTATTTCAGAGCAATGGTGAATCAAAAGTAAGGAATCTGAATAATTTTTTCTTTCAGCCTGGCAAAAGACAGGTCCTTTAAGCCAAGAAGACTAATCAAGAACTCAAGGACTTTTTTCAAGTGTAAAAGGCAAGCAGTGAGAAACAAAGCAGAAATGATGATATAGTAACTCATTATTTCCCTGTGATTACTTCATGAGCAATAAAGTTATCAGATCCAGCAGAATTCATTATGTCTGAGCAAATGATCCATCAAAGACAGAGGAGAGTTACATGCTGAACCAGCTTCTCTCACAGAAAATTGCATCTTTAGAATATTGTTTTTACAGCAGGTAAGTGAGATGGTTCCTTAAACAATCTCTCAGGAGTGTAAAAACTCAGATTTATTCCAAATGAAAAATAAAGACCTAGATAGACAACATTCTGTAAAGTTACAATGAAGGATTTATTTTTCAAGATGGAAAAAATATACTTTAAATTTTGACCACTTAATTAAATTGAAATCAATCTAACAGAAAAGTGACAGAAGGGAAATCTATTTCAGAACTGAGCAAAATTGACTTATTGAAGTCATTGTCACCATGCAAACTGTGCAGGCAAGAACTTAATGGGACTCCATGAAGATCCATGGAGGTAGTTCCTAAACCCAGGCACTGCTGAGCCCTGCCAGGAACAGCTTTCCAGGAGAATTGCTCCCAAAGTTGTTTTTCTCCTTTCACTACCCTACAAGTGGTCCAGATTAAGGCTTGAGTGCTTCCTGCAAATATGGAATGCCTGCAAAAATAAAACACATCTTAAACAGGGTGAGGACTGGGTCAGTCTATGTGCTGTAAGAACTGCTGGAGCTGAGCAGAGCTACAACAAAGTCTGCAGTGCAGATCTCTTTCTATAAACAAACTATAAACATTGTCACAGAGAAACTGAAGAAGTCTCTTAAAATCATACAAGTACCAGCAGCATTTAAATCAGGCCTACCATGTAGCAAGTAAAACAAACGCTGTTATTACCTTCTATTTTCATTTTGGCACTGCTATTGTTTAAAGTACCTCTCTTTCTTCTGAGATGAGGAGGAACCCTTCATTCCCAGGCACAGAGGAGAATTTCAGAGATAAATATGTTTCTGACTCACCCAAATCAAAGCTGACCCTGGGATTGAAGCTGGTGATAAAAAACTGGAAAAAAAAGAAAAAAGAAAACTGTTCCCCTTCTCTATAAGCGGAAAAGAAACTTCAGCAGAGATAGTGTAAGAAAAGAAAGCAAGATTGCTCACCCCTGACCAGCTCCTTTAGGATCTTATCATTAATAGAACATTTAACAGGCAGCTGTCTCAAGCTGAACCAGCCATTCCCCTCCTGAAAAGGCTTTTTGCTTTGCCAGGCTTAAACCCTTTCTTTTCCAGATAAACATTCCCCTGAGTGAGGCATGAGTTCAGTGACAGCACAGGGATGCAGCCAGGCTGGAGAGGGGATGCTGAAACCCTCCTGGCCAAGGCTGGTTCTGGGGCACTGGGGCCAGCTGGGAGCTGCAGCTGTGCCTGTGCCAGGGCTGTTTGCTGCTAAACCCAGAATGAACCCTGTGATGGGACTGGGCAAACCCACAATGAACCCTGTGATGGGGCTGCACAAACCCAGAATGAACCCTGTGATGGGGCTGCACAAACCCAGAATGGACCCTGTGATGGGACTGGGCAAACCCAGAACGAACCCTGTGATGGAGCTGCACAGACCCAGAATGGACCCTGTGATGGGACTGGACAAACCCAGAACGAACCCCTGTGATGGGACTGCACAGACCCCATGTCAGGAAGGACACCCAAGGGACGTTCCTGTTCCTGCAGCCCTGCTCAGGTTCTGGCAGAGACACTGATGGAGAATTTGTTCCCTGTCCTGTCCAACTGGGAACTGCACCAGAAAGTTTGAGAGATGGAGAAAACTAATTTTTCAGGGCATGAATTCCCTTTGTTGTGTAGGAGCCATTCCACCTGAGCCAGATGCAGTTCCCAGAACTGCTGGAATGGAATCATTGCATTTTGGATTGTTTGCTTTGGTTTATTACACACACAGAGGAACACATTGGAAGAAAATAATTCAGGTTGAACTGAGGCACTTAAAAACAAGAAAGTGCCAGGAGTTGTGCTGCTGGTGGAGCTGCATTAGCATCCTGCTGCCCATACATTATGGCAGAGTTATAATTACATAATTGCATTTTTTCCAGAGAAGCCAGGGGTTCAGGGCCTCCCTGTATCTCCAGAGTTCCTGTGTTCCTCCCACTCCATGGACCCCTCTGACAGGTTTGGGACAGGGTTGTTCCTTCCCTAATGGACCTTCCTGCTGCACTTATTCTAAACTCACAGCTCCCACTTTCAGACCAATAACAGTGTTATTGCCACTTTGTTTGCCAGAATGTTTGTGATCCTTCCCCTCAGTGCCAGAGATGACTGAAGCAGTGGGCTGAGGTCACACACTTCAGGACAAACAGACACAGCCTGGCAGGACTGTGAGCAGCTGAATGGTGGCTCATAATGGGAGGCATCGGGCAACCTGCCTTGCCAGCAGTGCAGCTGGCTCCATGTGCAGTTCTGTCAGGAAACGTGTGCTTCCTCCTGAAAAACACCCAAAAGGGATAATGGCCGTGCCCTTTCCTCCTGCCCCAGAAATTTATGGACTAGCTCAGACAAATAAAAGACATCGTTTATTAGAAGTCAGGGGGACATTATCCATCACAGCAACAGTATAATAGACTTCTCCTGAAAAGGGTTTTGAAGGAGGAATTTGAGACATCTGTCATATCTGGCATGTGCAGGAATGTACATACACCTTATGCAAACACTGCTGGATTACATGGAAATTTTGTGATGAATGTTGAATGTGGCCCAGAGGGAATAGTTGGCAGAGATAATGGATAGAAGCATGACAGGGAGATGTTGGGCGAAATACACTTTGGGGAATGTAGCCAAATTTATTTGCAGTTGTTCTGCCTGATGTAAGAAGAAAAAACCTTCCCAGGGACAAATGGGATATATCTGTTTTATTTGGTAATACGGATTGGAGAGGGCAGATCCAGGAGTGCTGCCTTGGGGGACTGAATGACAACGGATCAAATGAAGCACATACTTCCAATTACCCTGAGTTTGCACAGTTTGCATTTTAAAATATCTGCTCCTTTCAGATGCACTGAGTATTTCCCTAATAAAACTCTCAGCTGGAACTTTCTCACAGCCAGGACAGGGAGGGCAGGTGGCAGGACCTGGACCCCACTTTGCATGGTCACAGCTGCATTTCCCCTCTCTGCCCCTGAGGGATGAGGCTGGAGCTGTCTGTGATGGGCCCTGAGCTGTTTCTGTCTCTGAACAGGGAGGGAATCCCTCTCAGGCAATGAGTTCTGCCTGTGCACACACCTGAGCAGGAATTGCAGAGCTGCGCTGCTGAGCCTGGCTGCACCGAGCTCTGAGCCCATCACCAACCTGTGCCAGGCACCTCTGAGCCCATCACCAACCTGTGCCAGGCACACTGAGCTCTGAGCCCATCACCAACCCATGCCAGGCATCTATGAGCTCATCACCAACCTGTGCCAGGCACCTCTGAGCCCACCACCAACCTGTGCCAGGCACCTCTGAGCCCATCACCAACCTGTGCCAGGCACCTATGAGCTCATCACCAACCTGTGCCAGGCACACTGAGCTCTCAGCCCATCACCAACCTGTGCCAGGCCCTCTCAGCCCATCACCAACCTGTGCCAGGCACCTATGAGCCCATCACCAACCCATGCCAGGCACCTATGAGCTCATCACCAACCTGTGCCAGGCACACTGAGCTCTCAGCCCATCACCAACCTGTGCCAGGCACCTATGAGCTCATCACCAACCTGTGCCAGGCACCTCTGAGCCCATCACCAACCTGTGCCAGGCACACTGAGCTCTCAGCCCATCACCAACCCGTGGCAGGCACCTGCTGTGCCCTGCCTGCTCCTGGCTGCTCTGTGCCAGGCAGAGACATACCCACATCACCACAAAGCCCTGCACAGAGACATATTGCACATTGCAATCAGCTCTGTTTGCAATCACACAGCCCTCGGGGCTGGGGAGGAATGGAAACAGCCGCAGTGCAGGGCCAGGTGAGGGACTTTGTGGCTTATGGGGGATCTGTTACTGCTCTTGGGATGCATAAAGTCCATATTTCACCAGAGCTACTGCTCTGGCACACGGGGAAAGCAGTGATTTGTATCTGAGCTGAAAGCACAGAGCAAACAGGAGCAGTGGTACAGACCCCGACACGATTTTTTGGGCAGCTTTTGCATGTCTGAAAATTGACATATTACTGGTAGCAGCACAAAAGGCCCCTCTTTCAATAGCTGTTCCTCAGCAATCAGTGTCCAACCCTTAATGTTTTCTTTTGTTGAAAAAAAATCAGAAAAACTAAAATAAACCACAATCTGGTTCAGTGCCAACAATATTAACCAGCTTCTTTTAGAGCCTTTGAAGTTAGCAGGGGGCATCCAATCTTGTGGTGCAAGTAAAGAATGATACTTTAAGCGATTCCTTTTCATCCCTTTAACTTAATGAAAGATTAATAGCCTCGTTATTTTTGTTTCTGCTTTATTTTTATATTCGGGGAGGGGGGAGAATTTTTGGCACTTGTTGAAACTGCAATGTTGCCTATAATGATTTTATGGATCAGTGAAGCACTGAGTTGTTTGGGTGTTGGGGTTTTTCCCGTCTGTGAATCCAGTTTAACAATGCCAGGCACAAACAAAGTTACGTACTGTATGTCAGGAAAACAGCCATGCATTTACTTTTGGGAAGCAGGAGGAAGAGGCTGGGAGGAAGCTTTTGGAGTGCACAGACCTAAAAGAAAAAGCAAGTGGGGCTTAGCAAATCTTTTCAGTCAGAGAGCTGGGGATTAGTTATAAAAATGTAATCCAGTTCCTAGTGCAGAAAGCAGCTTTCTGTCTGCTGGCTGTGCACATACAATGTGGGCTTTAGAACCACCCTTTTTATCCATTCCCAACAGAGGCAGCAAGGCAGCATTCCTGCCTTGCCATCCCCATTCAGGGTGTAGGACATAGGTAACGTTTATTTTCTCTTTCTGTTTCATTGCATGTCCCTTTGGGGACAGCAGGGCTCCCCAATGCCTCCTGAAGATGTGATTGCAGCCGCCTGCTCCCTCTGCTCTCGTGTCCTGGTTTGGGGCTGACACTGAGCATAATAATAATAATAATAATAATAATAATAATAATAATAATAATAAATGCTCTGAATAAAGCTATTCTAATCACCAAGTGCATTGTGGTTTATAACTTCGGATCCCTCTACACACAATAAACCTAGGGCAGAGTGTGCATTTTCACTACAGCTGCAGCAAACCAGAAGAAGAATGTGTATTTTTACTTTCATTTTATGAAAGCAAGGCCATTGGTGTTTCACCACCAGGGCTGAGGCAGATTTGCCCTGAGGACACCTTTACCATTATATATATATATTTACGTGTATATATACACACACATATATATACACCCATATATAAAATATAAACATACCCATATCATTATAGTATATATATGCTTATGGTGTATTAAATGACTGCATTCAATAAATTACTCTCTCAGAATCATCCAGAGCTTGGTGAGAGAGCCAGAACCCTGTTCCAGATTTCTCCTCTCCATAACCAGAATTTTATCCATTTATCCAGCATAAAGTCTCGGAATTTCACATTAGCATTGCAGTTAATGAGATCCCTGCATTTACAACATTCCTACATTTCTGGTGATCAGCTTTTCCTCAGATTTTCGGTGTAACCTCCCACTGAATTTTGCACCTGGTGCCCACTTTAATCCCACCTGGCAGCCCTGGGTGGCAGTGCCAGCCCCTCCTGACACAGAGCCCTCTGACAGCAGAGCCTGACACTCTTCACCAGTTGTCTTCATCAGAATTCAGAGGCAAGATGGTCCCAAAGTACGGAATGAAACACATCACTGCTCTTGATAACTCGTCTGTTTCAAATGAGAAATCACAGTAGTGTAATGCTGGAAAAATTAGACAGAATTTTTCTGCTATTATACCAAACAGCCTGCTTAATAAATGGGTAATGAAAAAGAATAATTTATTACAGCTTGTGAATTTTGACAGTTCTAAAAAGATGTTCTTAGAGTTTCCCCAAAGGGAGAAGAAGAATGTTTCTTCCTTAACACACTGGCGTTAGATGTAATTTCTCTGTCTGTAGAATTTTGCTCCTGCCTGGTAGAAGGGATTAGATTTTTTTCTTACATCATAACCTATTTTAAGCAATTATAATCTATGGGTAATAAATCATTTTCATTCACCTCTCATGGGGAGAGAAAAGATGTGAGAAAGCGTTCTGGAGTTTTAATTTATATCAATGTTTGCATTACTATTAAATGAATTAAATGGGTTCTACAAGTGTTCTCTCATAGATCTGCAATAAATTATGGAGCATCTCAACCTGAGTCATTTAATTGTCTCCTTTTCCAGCTTTTTTGTTTTGTTTTGTTAATTTTTAGCTGGGTAGCACAAACAGTTATGGAACACACTGCAGAGCTCTGAAGACTCCTGGGTATTGCAATGTAGGACACAAGCTCCGTCCCTGCAGGCACAGCCCGGCCCCTGGAGCTGCGGGAGCTGCGGGAACTGCAGGAGCTGCAGGAGCTGCAGAGGTGCAGGGGCTGCGGGAGCTGCGGGAGCTGCAGAGGAGCCCTGCATGCTTTGAGCCCTTCCCAGAGACCCTTCCTGGCAGGAAACACCAAAGTTCCTCCAGCCCTGCCAAGGGACCTGGGGCTTTTCACCCAGGGCTCGTTCCCACCTTGTCCTCTGGCAGCACGGCGTGATTGTTATGGTGGGAGAAGTCTGAAATGGCAAGAGGGAAGAACTAAATTAACCAGTCTAAACATGTGAAGGCAGAGCTGGGGCAAAACATACATTAATGGGAATAAATATTTGGGTTTAGGTTCCACATTTCTTTGAAGGAACCTGGAGAAGCATCCACAGCCACGACTGCAGGCCCTGTAGCAACGCCTGCTCCATGCCAGCCAGAACCTGGGGCTGCACTCATTTTCAATCATTAATTGTACAGAACATGAATGTAAACATGCTGTCACAACAGTAAGGAAGACCTACACAAAATTTCCCCAGGCTGAAGGGATTTTCAGAGATGCAGCTGGCACACTGGGATTGAGCAGCAGTACCTGGGCACAGCCTGGGCACGCTGGTGGGAGCAGCCTGGGCTGCAGGAGGAGCGCCCTGCTGCCCTGCTGCCCCTCAGCCCCTCCCTGGCTCTGGGTCTCTTTGCAGCCTCTGCTGTTTGCTGTCACTCTGAGGGGCACTGCAGGAGACACAGAATTTTAGATAAGACAGGAGGGACCTAAGGACAGGGCTCTGCAGCACTGAACCAGGAGCATCCGATCCACACCCAGGCAAGCTCTGGAGCCCCCATCAGTGCTCTCCATAATGCAATTCCTTCCTCAGCTGTTCCTTCAGCAGAGATTCTGCCCCCAGAGCATCTGCACACTTTGATTTGGATCCAGGGAAGTGCTGAACAGCTGGGAGATGTGAAAAGCTGAATGGGAGTTGTGTGTTATGTAATTTTCTTCTCTTCCTGAGTGGGGGAGTCCGGCACAGGATGGGGCAGTGACCCCAGACTGGGGCAGGAGAACACCTCAAGAGCTCTGTGCTCACTTTTAGGTCTTGCTGTGGCAGGAGGGTCCATGAAAGGGAAAAACTGCAGCTCTTCCTTTGCTTGTCCCTGGCACTGACAGAATTCTGTGCTCTGCATTCTGCGCTCTGTCCTGCTGCATACATTTCTGGCATGTGTCTGCAATTAGCACTAATTATGTATTCAAAGACAGAGTAAGGATGTTCCTGTTTTTCTAGAGGGGGTGAAAATCATGTTTCTCTGAGCTTAGCTTTAATATCTCTGCATCCTCATTCTCTATTTCAAAAGCAAAGCTGATGCCATGAGGCACTGCAGGAATTTGGAAAATATGCTTTGCTTTTGAAACAGAAGCTTCAAATCCACTTTAAATCCCATATAAAAGTTAGCCCAAGAAAGTCAATGAATGGATCATGATCAAAGTCTCTTTATTGAATTTTCTAACAACTTCCAACAAAATATATTTTAAAAGAAACTGGCTGCATCAAGTGCTTTGCAGTAAGCTGAAATGATAACTCTCAGCTCAGGGCAGCTGAGAGATGAAACATCAGTGCCTACAGAGCATATGGGTTGTTTTCTGTGAGCTGCCTGACAGCTCTGAATTCCAAAATATTCTGTGGGGATTTTATCACTTCAACTTTCACCTGTTGAATTTTGCAGGTCTGGGTACAGTGACAGACTATCAGTTCCATGCTGTTTTTTCAGGCCTTGTCAGCAGGAAAATAAATATTATTCCTGAAATTTTCCATGCAGAGAATTATCAGTTTAAACAGGTATCCAGTTCATGAAAGGCTTGTGGAATCAAACGCATTTAGTTTAATAATTGTAGTTTCATCAGGTTTATTTATTTATTTAGTAGGAGACTTGCACCTGGCTGATTATAGTGAAATACATATTTTTGCTTTTCTATTGGCAGGGAAGGGTCACATTTTGCATTTTGCAGAGAGCTTTGATCCTGGGAGTGACAGAGCAAAAAGGGCACTTGGGGTGTGCTGGGCTGGGCTCTGGGCACACACAGCAGCACACTGAGCACACCCAGAGCTGTCCAAGGGCACTCGGGGTGTGCTGGGCTGGGCTCTGGGCACACACACAGCAGCTCTGAGCACACCCAGAGCTGTCCAAGGGCACTCGGGGTGTGCTGGGCTGGGCTCTGGGCACACACAGCAGCACACTGAGCACACCCAGAGCTGTCCAAGGGCATTCAGGGTGTGCTGGGCTGGGCTCTGGGCACACACAGCAGCTCTGAGCACACCCAGAGCTGTCCAAGGGCACTCAGGGTGTCCTGCATTGGGCTCTGGGCACACACAGCACCTCTGAGCACACCCAGAGCTGTCCAAGGGCTCTCAGGGTGTGCTGGGCTGGGCTCTGGGCACACACAGCAGCACATTGAGCACACCCAGAGCTGTCCAAGGGCACTCAGGGTGTGCTGGGCTGGGCTCTGGGCACACACAGCAGCACATTGAGCACACCCAGAGCTGTCCAAGGGCACTCAGGGTGTGCTGGGCTGGGCTCTGGGCACACACAGCAGCACACTGAGCACACCCAGAGCTGTCCAAGGGCACTCAGGGTGTGCTGGGCTGGGCTCTGGGCACACACAGCAGCACACTGAGCACACCCAGAGCTGTCCAAGGGCACTCAGGGTGTGCTGGGCTGGGCTCTGGGCACACACAGCAGCACATTGAGCACACCCAGAGCTGTCCAAGGGCACTCAGGGTGTGCTGGGCTGGGCTCTGGGCACACACAGCAGCACACTGAGCACACCCAGAGCTGCCCAAGGGCACTCAGGGTGTCCTGCATTGGGCTCTGGGCACACACAGCAGCACATTGAGCACACCCAGAGCTGTCCAAGGGCACTCAGGGTGTGCTGGGCTGGGCTCTGGGCACACACAGCAGCTCTGAGCACACCCAGAGCTGTCCAAGGGCACTCGGGGTGTGCTGGGCTGGGCTCTGGGCACACACAGCAGCTCTGAGCACACCCAGAGCTGTCCAAGGGCACTCGGGGTGTCCTGCATTGGGCTCTGGGCACACACAGCAGCACACCGGGCACACACCCCAGCTCCTCTTCCCACCCAGGGCTGTGCCAGCCTCAGAAACGGGCCTGTAGCGTTCCACAGCCAGAACCCAGCCTTTAATCTCCTCTAACTGAGACATTGCCGAGGTGAATAATTTACTATGAGGATAGAAAGCTGAGCAGTGAGAGAAGGAATTTGCTGAATTATGATTTCTCGTTCCTTTCTGCAAGTCTCTGCCAATAAAATTTCTAAATGCTGAGTTAGACAAAGTTAGGTTGAGTTTATTGTTCCACGCCTGTTGTGCCCACAGCATTTTCTGCATTCAAATCCCAGTCTAGGAATTGTGCTGCACAACAACTCTCACAATAAACGTTCACAAAAGGACCCACCATTCACCACTATATGTGGTATTTTCCTTGTGTTTAAACCCTGTCTGTGGCTTCCCAGGGAATTGGGAACACTCCTCAGCTCCTGCTGGGCACCTGGCATTCCTTGGTGCCGACCAGCAGTGCCTCAGTTTCTCTGAATGCTGCCTGTCTCTGCCTACAGACATCCCAAACCCAGTGATTCTATTTGTGAGCTTCAGTATTGTGTCAGAAGGGAAGATATTAGGGAAATCTGAACACTTTTGGAAGATTCATGAGAGATTGGTGTCAGTGCCCAAGCAGGAGAACAGGGCAGGGAACTGAGAGAGAGGCAAAGAGAAAGACTGGGGGCACAGGAATGGTTCCTGTATAAATTCCACCCGGTATGGATAATCTGACCACACTCCAAGCAAGTTTTAATTTGAGATTGTTTCAGCACTTGAGTTTACATTCCATTTAATTTGCTGTTGTCCCTTGATTTATATCCTGTCCTGTGTACTTCCATCTGTTCCTTGGCTTTAGGAACTGTAACAAAATGCGATATAAAAAATAATGTTTACTTTTAAAGCCTTTTCCATGCAGGCTCCTTTCTTCTGTGTATTTTGTGTCAGCTTCAATAGCTGGGCGCCCTGCGTTTCCAGCTCTCACCTCGCAGCCCTGACCTGCAGCTCTCCCCACATTGTGTAGAACCACAGAGAGGGCTCTGATGTTAAACACAAAAGAGGAACAGGAGTGTTGTAAGGTCATATGCTTCTTGCATAAGGGATTTCAAAGGCAGCAATTGTTTAAAGGACTTGAAGATGACAGAAAATAATCTGTGTAATCCAACAATCAAAACCTGTATTCATTAGCAGAGGGAACTTTGTTGGGTGCCTCAGAAAATGGAAAGGTGAGTAGTCAAACTGAGAGCAGGTCTTTAATTTTCCACATTTCAAGGTGCAAAGAATAGGCTCTGTGTGTTTGCACTATTGTAGTTTTGACTTTCATATTTCTAAACCTCAGGATTTAGATCTGAATCTTGAAAGAGATTCAGACTTTGGCCAGTTCTCCTGTCCCCAGCTGAAACACAATGTGGAGTTTTTCTGAAATAATTGTGCAGCTCTGGCCATTCCTTCAATCAGGCATTTTCTGCACGAGCAGGAGCCTTTGAAGTGGGAGCCGTGAGGATGGCGAGGCCAGAGGTGAGAGCTGTGCCCCAGCAGCGAGCTCTGCAGCCAGAGGGGTGAGCAAGGAAACATCGACACTCAGGGCTTGGACCTGCTCCCAATGGCCGTGGCCGGGGACAGCAGGGGCACATCCCGGTTCTGGGGCAGGGACAGGGGTGACAGCCATGGCATATCCGTGTTCTGGGCAGGGACAGTCACAGGGTGACAGCAGGACCACATCCCTGCTCTGGGGCAGGGAAAGGGACAGGGGTGACAGCCGTGGCACATCCCTGTTCTGGGCAGGGACAGGCACAGGGGTGACAGCCATGGCACATCCCTGCTCTGGGCAGGGACAGTCACAGGGTGACAGCAGTGGCACATCCCTGTTCTGGGCAGGGAAAGGGGTGACAGCAGTGACACATCCGTGTTCTGGGCAGGGACAGGGGTGACAGCCATGGCACATCCGTGTTCTGGGCAGGGACAGGCACAGGGGTGACAGCCGTGGCACATCCCTGCTCTGGGCAGTCACAGGGTGACAGCAGTGGCCCGTCCTGCTCTGGGCAGGGACAGGCACAGGGTGACAGCAGTGACACATCCCTGTTCTGAGGCAGGAGCAGGGACAGGCACAGGGGTGACAGCAGTGGCCCGTCCCTGCTCTGGGCAGTCACAGGGTGACAGCAGCAGCACAGAGCTGCCCTGCCTGGCTCTGGGGCAGCACAGACACAGAGCTGCCCTGCTGGGCTCCCTCTGCTCGGCCTCTGCCATGAGCTCACCCCAGATGCTGCTGGGCCAAGGGGGAAATGTCCCTCATTCCTGCAGCTCTGGCTCTGATAATGTCACCTGCACATCTGCAGTGTGACAGGCACTCTTCCAAACTGATGCTGGAAAGGGAGGATAAATTAATGGGGTATTCTGTGCTGGATTTTAAAGGGCATATAGACTAAGGAAAGCAACTCCCTGCTGCTTTTTATTCCCTTTAAGATTAAAAAAAATCCTCTTTTTCACTTTGAAAGTATTTTTTTTTAAATAATCAAAGCAACACCAACAATTTCTGACACCCGAGAGTACTTTTCCCTTGGTATACAGCACATTTATAACACAGCTCAGCTAGCCCTGCGGGGAAAATTTTGTGCTGGGGATCTGCAATTTTCCCAACACAAACCCAACAAGATTTAGTCCATACAATGGCAAAGGCAGCTGATGTTTAGCTGGTGAGGCAGACTGGGCTCTCGTCTGCCTCCACCTCCACCTCCACAACTCTTCCCAAAGCTCTGCTGCTGTCTCCTGCCATTTGTCACAGCTTGGCAAGCCCAGCAGAGCAGCCAGCCACCAGCAAATGCAGAGTGAAACAGTAAAATATTCTGTAATGAGGCACAGATCAGTGAAGAGCTCAGATTCTGTCTGTTCTTTGGGTTGCTAAATGTGGACAGGTGGGGAACTTCATCTCATCACCTCTTTCACTGGTTTTGGCCAGTGCAGGACTGGCTTTAGGCTCTGGGCTGGCTTCTTTTTTGTGAATTCCGACTGGAAACGTCCCTCCCACACCATGAAATAAACCCTGAGCTCCTCTGTGCCCGGGCTGACAAACCCTGGAGAGGAGCTGCCAGCACAGAGAGCGCAGGGTCGGGGGGGAGTGGGCTCCCCCAGCCCAGAGCCCAGGGGTGCCAGGGCAGAGTCCCCCTCCCAAGGCTGGACTGAATTTCGAGTGGTTTTCTTTAATTTCAGATGTTGAAAAGACTGAGTGATCCTTTTCTCAGATGGTCTTTCTAGAACCCCCAACAGAGTGTGAATAATTATTCCCACTCTGTTGGGGCTTTGATAAGACTCTTATGGCTGCCTTTTGCTCAGCCTCTCAGCCTTTGTTCCTGCTAAAGTTATTTTCCTTTTTAGGGAATGAAAAAAGGTAAAAGCTGTAACAAGATCAAGCAAAACTGTAATTTTAATAATAGAAATAGCAATTAAAATATTGACTTGAAAAGCAATTAAAATATTGACTTGAAAACTATAAATGCTTGGTCAAATCCCTCTCATAAGTGCATAATGCCCATGTACGTTCTTCCAGTTTCAAAGAGAGCACGGTTCACAAAAAGAATTGGCCAGAAAAAGGAGATGGAGAGGTGTCTGCTCATGAGCTCTGCCCCTGTGTGGGAGCAGCAGCCTGGCCACCTCTTCCTGAGGGAATATAGCCTGGATGGCACAGGCTTGGGATGTGGAAAAGGAGCCCAGTCTCAGCCTGTTACCCAGTGCTTTCCAAAATTGGTGTTTGGGACACTGTAAAAGGAACCTACCCTACCTGCAGCCTGTTATCCCAGAGCTTTGGGATGTGGAAAAGGAAATTACCTGCAGCCTGTTACCCCAGAGCTTTGGGATGTGTAAAAGGAACCCACCTGCAGCCTGTGGCTCCCCACAGCCCTCTGAGTTTGGCGCTGCAGTGCTGGGGAGCAGCAGGAGATCAAAGTAATGGTGCACACAGATATTGGCGTTTGGAGATTGGGAGATAAATAATTCATACATTGGAAATGGAGTTGGGTTGGGGATATTATAGATTAATTCCATCTCACACTCTTTTTCCTCACTCCCACCGCCCCCCTTTTTTTTTTGCTAGTGGGAGACCTACTGCCCTTGTCCCTTTCTTCTGATTTCTGAATCTGCCACAGGCACTGTTAGAATTACAGCAGTGATAAGAAAATATCAGGCGTGGGATTTGAATTAATGCTTTTAGACAAATCTCCATTCCATCTCTAATTCTAATGCTAATTACATTTGCAGATCAAAGCCTGTTCGTTAAAGTTTTGCTTTTGAATACATGTAAAGATTTTACTTTTTTGTTTGATTTTTTTCCCCATTTTTGGAGAAATGCTTCTTCCAGTAGAGACCAGATGTTCCTAAAATATCCCTTTGGAACAGCACAGCTTTGGTGCTCTGTTTTCCTTTCTTTGAGTGTTTTGTCTGCCCTGGGTGCAGCATTGTTCTGTTACTGTATAGGCAATCCATCTTTCTGACTTATTTGGGTTCTGTTTAGGAAAAGCCAGTGATAACTTAATAAGCGAGTGCAAATAATCCCAAACATGTTTAACTGCATGCTCAGCATTGCCAACTGCAGGTATTCAAAATTTGGATCAGCTTCAATAAGATTATGAGATTACAGGGAAGAGATTTGAAATACATAGAGAGACAATTGAGTTATTTTTATTTTTCCCTCTGACTCTCAGATTTCTATGATTTACACTTCCTATCTGCTCCTACAACTAGTAGGACTAGAAATTATTGCCTCTCTTTTTTTTTCTTTTCCCTATGTGAGCAGAACCTGTCTAACATGGGCTCCTTAAATTGGGATTTTCAGAAACAGAAACACAAATATCATGCAACTCTTGCTAAAACCACAAAAACTGGCAACACAGGCAGTGGTCTCACTGCATCCAGCCTGAGCCTGGCGTGTCCATACTTGTTCACAGGATTAGAGCCTATTTTACAAGTGGCAGGTAATGAAAGTCAGGGAAAGTCAGAAATTTTAAACACCAAAACATAAGACAGAGATTTTTAACACCAGAGCCTCGGGGGTTGTAGCAAAAGAGAAGGAGCTCATTTGGGGAGGAAATAAAAAGAAGGGAAAAGAGAATGGTGGGACTGAAGTGTGGAAAGAGGGGATTAGGTGCTGAAAGGGGCTGGGGTGCATGCAGGAGGAAGCAGAAAGGGTTCAGAGGGTGAAAAAGCCAATTAGTGGAGTATAAATCTAAAAAAGCCAATTTCTGAACTAAAGAGGTGTTAACTTAAGGCAGCTAAGGAGAGGATTAGCCAAGGAAGTGACAGGGTGCACTTTGGCAGAAGGGGGATGGCTGAGGCTGCTCAGGACTGGACACAGCTCCAGGGCACTCCCCAAATGTCTGTGGTGTGCGAGCAGAGCTGGTCCCTGCTGGGGCAGCTGCTCCCCCAGCATGGAGTGAGCTCAGAGCCCAGCTCAGAGTGAGCTCAGGACCAGCCTGGCTCTGCAAACCCTCTGGTGCTCCAGCTGTGCGAGCAGAGCTGGTCCCTGCTGGGGCAGCTGCTCTCCCAGCCCGGGGTGAGCTCAGAGCCCAGCTCAGAGTGAGCTCAGGACCAGCTCAGAGTGAGCTCAGGACCAGCCTGGCGCTGCAAACCCTCTGGTGCTCCAGCTGTGGGAGCAGAGCCGGTCCCTGCTGGGGCAGCTGCTCTCCCAGCCCGGGGTGAGCTCAGGACCAGCCCGGGGTGAGCTCAGGACCAGCCTGGCGCTGCCTCCGGCTGCAGCAGCAGCAGCAGCTGAGTGGGCATTGCTGCTGCAGCCTGCTCCGATGCAGCACAGAGTGATCTCCCTGTCTGCACCATCAGGAATCCCTACGCAAGCAGGGACAGCCTCTCTATTCCTGTCCCCCAAACACCTCTGAGGATTCCAGCAGCCAAAGCCCTCCTGCACACCCCACAGTAACATCATCTTAAATGCTTGTGGTCCTTCCAAAAAGCTCCGGGCTGCCATCACCACGAATCTTCCCTGGGTTTCTTTCTCCAGGGTGTCTGAAGCTGAGCACCCTGGTCCTGTGCCTGGGGACAGCTGTGATGCTCCCTGGCAGCCCTGCAGAAAGCTGCAGCTCCCTGCTCAGGCAGGGCTGCTGCTCCTACACACACCTGTGCCAGGGAGAGGAGCACTAACAAACATTGCTTTCTGTTCACTTCCTATGGTGCTTTTTCTGGTTGGGTTTTATTTCGTTTTTTTCATCAGAAAAATCTATAGGCAAAAAAATCGAAAGACAATCAAGTTCTACTCACATTTATCCACATGTATTTGCAACCAAGTCAGTAATTTCCAATATTAGTCAATGCATGCAGAAGCTTTTGGATATAAATTGGTATCCCTAAAAGAACCTTTTGCAGAAGACTGTGTATTTGGAAGGAAGCTTGAGATTACCTGGGTGTCTAAGTGCTATCAGAAAAAGCTGCTTCCAATACCCAACTGGTTCTGCTGGAACTCAATCCCCAGGAATTATAGTATTTATTTTTGAATAGCATTTGCTGCTCTCTCATCTCTTCCCTAGAAGTTTATACACACAGACATAGAGATCAAACTTGTAGCTATAGGGATTCCCCGCTGTCACAAGATTATTAGAAAATATCTAAATAGAAGAAATCTCTTTCCTTTTGTCTTATAAAATGCTGCAGGAAGGTAGAAGATACATCAGGTAGATGCAGGCTGCCATCCCAAAGCTGAGGCTTAGGAAGCGTCTGCATGCAGTTGGGAATACAGCTCCACATGGGAAAAAAGAGTAAAACACAAAACCACTGAATTACCAGGGCAAGCTTTCAGCTGGGTAAATCAGCATTTCTCCCTTCAGCTCACTGGAACTGTGCCTATTTATATCATCTAAGAATCTAGACAGTTATCTGGGCTTGCCAGCTCACTGTAGGGATAATCAGAGCTTTAGCCAATTAAATGTTCATTAGGGGCAAGACAGAAAGGAGACCAGGAGCCAGAACTCAGAAGCAGTCAGCACTTCTGCTCCTGTTGTTTTTGCACAGCACTGAACACTTATCTCCTCACCCTTATCCCTGGCTGGCAGCAGCAGGGATGGGATGGGGACACCTTCATGTGGAATATCTCACACAAAGCTCCTCACCCTTATCCCAGAGGTGGGATGGGGACACTTCATGTGGAATCTGCTTCAGAGCAGTCTCCAAGTGCCACGCTGTGATACCAAATCACACAGTACAAGACCCAGCCTGCAGCCTGCTCCAGCATTAATCTGACGGGGAACACCTGGAAGTCAGGAAGGGACAGGAGCAGTGAGTCCCAAGTGTAATTTCCCTCGAGCCTGTCATTTAGCCTGGTGTACAGAAATAGCAACAAGGCTCCCACACCACGGATGTCTCATTTAAATCACAGACAGCCCCAGCACCATCTGTCCCTCCACAGTCGCCCTTGATTCATGCCCTGCATTAATGGGGGATTCCAGCCACCAGGAACAGAAACCAGCCTGGGCATGAGGTGTCAGCAGTGCCCAGCATTCCCTTGGGGGGATTTATCCCTGGAGGTGACTCCCCTCAATCCCGTTTGCTCACCTGGACACACACAGGGTACAGGCTGCTCTGCCAGTGAGGGAACAGGGACGTCACCATCCTGAAGCAAAGCTCTCTCAAAGGTGCAGCCAGAATGTGCGGGCCGGGCTGTACAAAGCTTTTAGGAAAGGTGACTGAGAGTAGTAAGAGTCGGTAATGCAGAACAGAAAAAGGTAAGAACTGCACAAATATCTTAAACACAACCCCGTTTTAAGGCTGGGGCTATTATTATCCATATAATGTCTGTTTGAGTGATTGGTTAGCTTCTCCCATTGCTGTGGCTCTAAAGTTTGGGTGTTTTTTTAACAAATAACCTTGTGTCCTGTGAGGATGGATATGGCAGCTGCTCTTAACTCTGTGACACTTTATTGTAGTCACCACCCTTGGGGGCCATGGCTCTCATATTTACAATGTCTGTCCTAAAACATTTCTCACTTTCCTGGTTCAAAGCTCTACTTCATGATTTTCAACTATTTTGGAGGAGAGGAAGATGGTTTTTGTGAGCATCATTTTTCCAAAGGCAGGAAGGAACTGAGCCAAAGGAAAAGGTGTTACAGCCCTGTCAGGAGAGAGTGAACTGAGGACTGAAGAAGGAAACCTAAGAGAACACATCAAGCCTTTAATTTGTTCATTTCTGTGGTTTCCCAACTACCACAGCAGTGTCATGATCAGCACGTTTGGATCCAGTTCTGCAGAGTCCCAGGAGGGATGCCCAGGGCTGAGGCCATTGCCGGGGCAGTGCTGACCCCAACAGCAGCACTGGGAGGGCAGGAGCGGGGACCAGCCCTGCTGCCCCACAGAGGAGGTGCAGAGCATCCTCCTGCCACGTTTCAAGTTCTCACCCCAAAGAACAAAACCTGTTTCAAAGCAAACATGATCAGATTTCTTAGCACGGATGACAGCAGGGCTAGTGCTGATCGCCTTTAATAATGGGTTGCAGAGGCAGCCCTGCCCATGGATGGTGCCAGCCCTGGAAGCCACAGGGTGAGCTGCATTCCTGGGAGCAGATCTGCAGCTTCCATCTGCACCTGTGCTGCCACATCCATGGGCTTTCTTTTCCCTCTCAGATTTCACTTTGTCTTCTCTTAACTTTGGCTCCAACTTCCCCAAGTGATATTTGCCCCTTTCTCAGTGGGGTCTGGTTAGCTCATGGCAGTTGTGACAGAGAAAATCTTTGTCTTTGCAGGTGTCCGTCCCCTGTGCTTTGCCCATTTTCCACTGGCAGTGATTTCCTGCCCCGTTTGAGCCCCACAGAAGTTGTGGGTGACAAATGGCACAGCTAACCTGGTTCTAGCTGGGCACAGGCTCTGCACAGCCTCCCAGGGCAGTGCACAAGGAGCTGGCTCTGGGGAAAACACTGACCTGGGCGATGGCAAACCGCCTGCAGACACAGCCCAGGCGAGTCTCTGATCACCCACTAAACAAAAGTAATTATTTTAATCCACAGTGGTTTAAAGGAGAGAGAGAAAAGACACCCTAATGACGATTAAATAGCAGAGTTCATATTAGAGGATTTCAATGTGGACTTAAGTTCACTAAGATGGAAAATGATTACATAAAACATGCATGACAATTGAAGTTGCTCATAAGCAAGCACAATTTACTGCTAACTTTCTGACTTTCAGCCGTTAAGAAACAGTTTCAATGTTTGGGTATTCAGGCAAAGTGCCAGTTTATACAGACTAGAAAAACAGGCCAAGGTGAAATTCACAGCTGTAAAATGTCTTTGCATCTCCTAAAATAAAGCCAGGTTGGCATATGCAGATTTGTGTGGGACTCTGCATAACCACCAGTGAGGTTCTCTTTCAGTGGGGCTTGGAAGCAAACCTGCAGCAGAAGAAATACCTGTACATCTGTAGATTTCCTGTGTCTGTATTTCCATGACCCTTTCAACCTGCTACTTATCCAAAATACTGTAAAATCCAGAATGAAGTCTAAGTACATTAGTTTATGCCGTCATTGCAAAAGCACTGATTTCTGCAATACAAAAAATACCTACTGACCTCTACTGTCTTCTGAGCAAAATCCCATTTTCCTCATTGACCATTCTAATTCATAAAGTTCAGTGCTGCAAATGAGAATCTCTCAACGGCCAAGTGCCTGGTTCTGTCTTTTGTGACAGCCAGCAATGACATTTTGGCCATTTTGAACCCGGACCTGACAGTGCAGGTTTCACCTCAGTGCCTGCATTACTACAGAAGTAAGAACATCATTTTCCAGGAGAAGCTGTTGATGAGCTGTTGCACACAAGGAAAGGCCCTGAGCTTGCAGCGAGCCCAGGAAGGGATGTTTGCAGCAGGCTGACAAGCTGCAGAGCTCCCATTAGCCCTGCAAGTCCTGCACATAGAGCAGGGAAAGGGACTCCAATTAATGTGTTTATAGAGGAAAATGCTGCTCCCAGTGCGTGCTCCCAGCTGAGCTGAGAGTGACTTCCCCAGATAAGCGCCTGCTGTTCCTCAGCTCTCAATCAGGTGAGTCGGGCTGGCGCTGGGGGCTCACACGGCAGAGGAATTTGCCGTGGTGGATTTGAAGTGCTTACGCTGCAGTCTGCAGCCTCCACCTGCGTGCTGCCTGCTTTGTTATTTACTGTAAATTTAACAAACCTTGCCCTCTGTTGATAAGGAGTTTCAGTGCTCAGCATAGCCCACCAATTTCCCCTGTGCTGCCCCAAGCTTTTCTCGTGTCACGTTTATTTTGGTGACTACAATGCCTTTGTTTGTGCTCCCTCACACTGGCAGCAGCACGTTAATTCATCAAGCCTGACAGAATGTAAAATTGCAACACAACAATGAGAATGCTGGCCCTGTTCTGGAGTATAATTAAAGCGTGGTCATCCAGGGAAACTTGAGTTCCCTTTTGCAGGGAAGGCTTTTGTAATTCAGAGCAGCTAAACCCCGTAGTTATTCAGGCAGGGTAATTCTCTCTCCAGTATCTTCTCCTAGATGGGTATCTTGGGAAGGATCTCTGATGTGGGCACACAGGATGATCTGCATCTATTCCACCTCAGGCTCTGATTTCACAAGCTTAACAAAACTGGATTGGCTCCACAATGGATTAACAGACTTCTAGCAAAACCAGCTTGTGCTACAGGAAATGTGGGGATGTAACAGGTTCAGCTCGGTCCTGATCTCATGCACTCATCACAGGATTCACTGGTGCTTCCAGCAGGAACAGGGTGATCCACACTCTCTTCTGAGCGCAGCTTTTTGTGTTCTCCCCACCAAAATGGGTGAATTTACTCTGTGCCTGCTCCAAGCTGCCTTTGGCTGCCCTCAGGTCAACTGTTCTTTCTCATTTCCTCCCCTGGCTGCACTGGCTGCTGAATTTAAGCAGCCTTTGTGCCTCCTCTGAAGAATAGAATATGAAATGGTATGGAAAAGACAAAGAAGAGAAGTTTAAGAATAAATTGAAATTTGTCTCCTTCACTATTTCTAAAAGCAGATCTCATCATTCCCAACAACAGCAGAGAGTGGGGTGGAGCCCTGCTTTCAGAATGCCCCTGTGAGCTGGGGGTAAAGTGTTTGCCAGCAGCTCAGCTGCCAGCAAGGGTCTGTGCTTGTTTATGAAATTCACTTCATGTGCACATGAGGCACAAAGGATGGATGCTGCTGAAATTCCAGCATCCACGGGGTGCATTAAGGGCTTGTCTCAGCATGCTGCAAGAGAGGTAAAAGTCTGCAGGAGTTCTGTGCTGACAGGGGTTAGGAATTGAATGACTGATTAGAAATTACTACTATTTTACTCTTTTTTCAGTAAGAAAAGCTCAGTTTTAGCCTGATGGCAACAGAATCCCTTTGTACAAGGACTCTGCTGCTCCCAGGCTCTGCCCAGCACCACTCTGGCCCAATTCTTGCAGGTCTGTGCTTGCTGACCACACTTAGTGCTCTGCACAAGCCCACACAAAGCTGTGGAGGCAAACAGACGTGCATGAAGAATAGGTGCAATGACACAGATTCTCCTTTGGATGTGCCTGGAGACTGGGAAACAAATCAGCCAAGGGCAAAATAGTCTTCCTGTTCCATTTTTCCTTTTTTCTATCTCAGTATTGCCTTTAATTGCACAGCCATCTGGCTAAAGAGTTTACCTGGCAGGAATGCAGTGGCTTTGAGTCACACTGCTGGAGCACCAGGTCACAACAGTGAACTTCCAAGGAGTAAAGGAAGAGGGGGAAATAGTTCATGGTGTATCATATATTTTAGAAAAACAGGAACTTCCAGGAGTGTCAAAACTGTTCCCCTTTCATTGCTCTGACTCTTCACATTTTTCCTCTTGCACCAAAATAGACTATTTGTTTATTACAGCAGGAACTAATATTTTCCCTGTAGCCAGTTAAAAGAAATACATCCTCTTTGTGGCTTTGAAAATCCCTACAGGATTATGAATGAATACTTCAAGAGTGTATTATAAATTCAGACATGTCTATTGGGCTTTCAAGTATCACAGCGGGAGCTTCTTACTGAGGCAACCTGAGGGTAAAGGCTTTCCCACCTTTCCAAAGTGACTCCTCCCACAAAATTTTCTTGGGCTGAAGTTAAAAAAAACCCACCACCCTACCTAGTTCAGCTTCTTAGAGCTGCTCCATTCTAAGCAGAAGTGAATATGGGTATAATTTAGTACAATCACACCCCAGACGTGGCTCTGGAGCCTGCTCGCTCTTCCTGCCGCCTGCAGCACCGTGCGCAGGGTTTAATGCAGCTTGTGGCTGGAAGCCGGTGCAGTTTCCGTGTGGAAGCCTGGGCAGGCTGGGTGAGGAGCTGCTTCAGCATCCCGAGCTGTCCTGGATGTGCTCTGAGCACCTGCCATTGTCTCCCAGACTGCGCCCAGCTCCTGTGGCAGGAGCACAGAGTGGGATTAGACACAGCCCATTGCTGCATCCCTGCTGCGAGTGCTGAACCAGCAACTTTGCCACGTTTTGATCAGATGCACTCAGCGCTGACACATAAATCAGGGACAGTGCTAAAGGGAGCGGGGAGGAATCAGCAACAAAGAGGCAAAATCAAGGGCAACTTGGAAGGGAAGAGCGGGACTAAAGAGAGTTTTAAAAGCACATGACTTTGAATCTATATGTACTTACTTCTAAGGGAGATGAGGGGTGTTGCTGCTTTCAAAAGAATTCACTTTTTTTCAGGCTTTTGAATGCACATCGCCCCCAGAAAAAACCTCCAGTGGGCTGAGCCTCCGAATGAGCTACGAGATGAAAATGAGCTTTAGCTGGAAACTGAAGGGCAGTTGATAAGAAGTCCTGTCAGGCAGTCTTTGAAATTCAAGAACCACCTGCAGCAAGTGGTGTAGGTGGTTCCTGTAACACCGTGCATGATGCTGAGTTAATGGCTCAGCAGATGTGCTGGGGTGCAGCTCCCTCAGACAGAGAGCCAGAAAGGCTCAGAGACATGAGCGCAGCATCCTCAGGGGTGTCAGCACAAAGGACAGGCCCGAGAGGACGGGGATCTCCCGAGGGTCTCACCTGATCTCTGAAATGCCAGAGGAGAGAAGCTGGCGCAAGGCGCTGCAGTGTCGGGGCAATGGAGAAAGATCCGGGGCTGGCCACTGTCCCCAGGACACACGGGGCACAGGGCGGGGACACGGGGACACTGCTGACAGTGACCCAGTGCCTCTGAGGAAGCTGCAGCCATTAAGGAATTGTCTTTCAAAGAAAGCTTTGGAGCAAGAGGAATGAAGAAAACTTCCCCAACAAGACACGCCTGCTCCTGCATTATGCTGCCATGTCATTTGCCATGCTGCAAGTACAGCTGAATCTGAGGGTCTGTAGAAATTCTGGCTGTCTAAACTCTCACTTTCAAACATAAAAACCCTTGGGTGCAGGAAAAAACCTTCATATGACCACACACATACACACACTTCCAAATTCTTGCACATGTACTCGATTTTAAGCATGTACAGAATTCTCTCAAGTCTCTTGAAGTACTATTTAAATATTAAATGAATAATGTACCCAGGCACTTTTGCAGGACAGTGGTCTGAGACACAGCACTCCTCAAGCACTTCTCAGAGCAACCTGGGGCTGAACTTTGGGAAGGTGTAAGACAGGAACCTGCAGATCAATGACACGAGCCTATGTGATTTAAAATCAGCACAACAAATGACAAGAAAACCCTACAATTTCATCCAAGCTTGACTGGAAGGCGAAAGTCTACTCTTAGTTATTCCATTTTGTAGTGAACTTTTTGGTCTGAGTCCAAGATTTCCACATTTCCATTGATAAAACCGAAGACCAGCTTTGTGTGATGCTCTCTGTCTGGCTTATTAAACCTGCTAATTTGTATTTATAACTATAAATATAGAGATCATAACCCAGGTCGAGCACTTTCTAAAATTCCCTGGTGTAGACTCACACAGCACAATATAACCCCTAGTTTTAGTTGGCAGAAACAAGGATGGAAGCAATAAGATCTTAAGCACTTGAAAAAACAAGATTGTTATCTCGGTTTTTCAATGCTATTAGGAGAAAAGTAGCCAGCAATATGTAGGTCATCGTCAGTAGCTGCTTTGGTAGCCTGTGAACAATTTAAAGGAAGGAAGAGGTTTCCCTTTGTGGTTGAATAAGTTACTCTATATCCATGAAGGAGCTGTGGCTCGCCCCAGAGGGAGCAGCATTATCAGCAAATGAATGAACAGGGCATTCTGTGTTATGCCAGGAGCACTGTCTTTGAAAACAAGGGAGACAAGGAAAGTGGATTCAGTGTGGCTTTTATTTTCCTGTCTGCCATTGTAACGGAGCTCCTCCATTAACTCATTCTTGTCAGGCTGAATTGAAAGTGACACTCAATAACTTGCACAGCATCTGCTGCCACTGCTGCGGCAGCCCCGGGCCCTGCGGGCAGAGCTGGAGGGTGGGAGGCAGGAGCTGGCCCTGCTGCGGCACCCGGGACAGCCGGGGCCAGGCCAGGCTGTGCTCCTCCTCAGGCCACCTGCATCTCCAGGTGCTACCACGCACTGGTGACAAATCTGCTGGGTGTCAATGCTGGGCTTCAGCTGGGCTCCCAGAGCTTCACTGCTCCCTGACAGCGCCCACTCGCTCCCCAGGCTGCGCTGGGGCTCCCCAGCACGGCAGAGCTGGCTCTGTGCTGGAGGAGACTCAAACGCTGCTGTTTCACAGCTGTGCACAGTGACTGACCCCGCAGGGCAGCAGCCCCTGCCAGGGGAGCCTCCAGGCAGGGTGGGCAGGGTGGCCGTGCCAGGCAGGGCCCAGCTGGGCACCCTGGGCAGGGCAGGGCTGGCAGCTCTGGATGCTCCTGCCATCAATGCCCTGGCCAGGTCAGACTGCCACTCTGCGCCTTCTGTGTGACACGTGGGACACGAGGTGACATGTGACATGCCATGACATGGGATGGCACGGGACATGTGCCACCAGCTGGCATGCTCTCCATGCACTCACTCCACAGCCACCCCCAGCTCTGCCTGAGCTGTGCAAACCAAACTGGAACCACTCAAACATCTGTACTGGGCTCTCCCCGGAGCCTTCCTGTGCCCAGTGCCAGTAGCAGCGCCAGAGCTGATCCCTGGGTGAGCCAGGTGCCAGCAGCAGCACATCCACTGCTGATCCCTGGG
Source organism: Zonotrichia albicollis (assembly GCF_047830755.1). Classification (NCBI taxonomy): domain Eukaryota; kingdom Metazoa; phylum Chordata; class Aves; order Passeriformes; family Passerellidae; genus Zonotrichia; species Zonotrichia albicollis. The sequence continues at coordinate 592,996 of NC_133836.1, forward strand.
TGATGTCCCTGTCAGTGCCTGCCTGACAGAACCTGTCACAGCCCTCAGCCCCGCTCAGGCTCAGTGTTTGTTCCATCATCACACCTCTGTAACTCACACGGCAGAGCTGCTGCTGCCAGGTGCTGTTTTGTGCTGCCAGCAGTGAGCAGGACAGCAGGTCTTGGGGCACTCACTCTGTTCCTTCTGTCAGGCAGGACAAACTCTGCCTTTCATCACCCCTAATCCCAGTGAACACTTCTGTCTGCAGCACTGATGTGGCACAGCACTGCCACAGGGATGCTCTCACAAACCTTTGGCTGAGGCTTCTCATGCTATCCTGGTGCCATTTTTTGTGCTGAGGTTCATCCTCACCTGTGCCCTTTTCTGAGTGGAGTACAAGGAAGAAAACCCTCAAAAGTGGGACATTTTTTCCCAGTGATAATCTTGACTGTTTCCCTTTCCTTCCTTTTCCATCCCTCCCCTTATTTCACTGGATTCTTTTGCAGTGGCCTAGATTTAACATCCTTTTACAGCTGATTCTTGTGGCTGCAAAGCCCTGCTAATATCACATTGTACTACTCAGAAAAAATTATTTAGGGCAGGGAGAGTCTTTTTGGTCTGTGTTAGCACACAGATGTCTTGAGACAGAACTGAAACTCAGAAGTGCTGCTGCAATGTGAATGGTAGCAGGAGATTAAACATATTTATATCCATATTCCTGTATAGATACCAGGAATGTGAAGGAAAATTGTTTCTTTACTCCCTCTATTTCTGATCCATAGTCACCCTACTCCCTTTTATTTTTTCAGACATCACCTATTTCTTTACCTTCCCTTCTACAACCCTTTCCTCAGCCTTTCTGCACCCTTTAATTCTTGCTGCTGAGTTATTGCAGTATTGTTCACAGCTACTCACCGTAGCAGAAGTACCAATGGCAATGATCCACTGAAACAATTCTTAAAATCATTACTGAAAAACTCTGGTGCCCCAAAGCAGCCCAAAGAGGGCAATTCCCAAACATGGTAGCACAAGGCCAAGCATGCCTCGGCATTTCTGCTCCACCAGCAGAAGAGGTTCCTGCTTTCCCTTGCAGAAGCCACAATTCCTGTGTTCATCACAGATCCCCATCTGTGCACTTCTGCTGATTCAGTGTTTGCATGGCTGTGCTCCCCACCAGACCTTGCAGCAATTTTGAAAGCAAAACCAAGGAAAAACAAACCTTGCTTCTACTTTTTTCCCCTCAGTTGCTATTTTTAAACCAGAAAATGTCACAGTTCTGCTTTGGGACACAACCAAAATAAAGCAGTGATTCAGAGGAAAATAATAAAGGGGCCAAGAATAAGGGAATGAGAATTTCTGCAATCTGCTCTAACAGGACACAGAACCACAGGGTAACAGTGTGTGGAGGCAAAAAAAGAGAAAATAAAATAAAAAAAGCTTTGTTTGAAGAGGTTGCAAGTGACTCAAGAGCTGCAGTTCCCTTCCCTCAGTGCAGGGACTGTATCATCAAAGGGCTGTTTGCATGCACAGCATTCAACAAACCAGCTTGAGAGTCTCAGGAATTTAGATAGCATCCTCTTGTCGGGTTTGAATGGGCCTGCTGGATGTGATACTGAGCTTTGTTCCTGGCCAGCTCAAGATCCTTTCTCTGTTGGAGCAGTGTGTGAGCCTGCGTGCCAGTGTCAGGATGGATGAGCTCAGCTCCTTGAGTGGCCTCCATTGTGTGGGCTGATTGCATTGATTCTGTCCTGCCACAGGAGCCCTGTGCAGCACACACAAAACCAGAATAAATAAGCACAGATATTCATCGTTCCTGGTCTGGGCAGGGTTGCAGGGACTGGTGTGAAAATGCTGAGCAGCAATGCGGAGGGGCTGGAAAGGGCATTTGCCTGCACTGGTATCACTTCTCTGTGCTCATGATTTTGGACAAAGGAACACCGAATCCTCAGAGCTTGAATATCTGAACACATCTGATCTGTGCCTGAAGTGGGGGGACAGGATGGGTGCTCAGCATTTTCAGAATATTTTCAATGAGAATCATTCTGTCCCCATTCCAGAGTGTGATCAGAAAACCTCAGATTAATCCCCTGGGGACTCGGGCTGTACCAGAGGGGTCAGTCCTGAATCACTTTCCAAGTTCTTTGCAGTGTTACAAGGAGAAAACCCCTTAAAGCCCTGCTCTCAGAAGGGCCCATGCCCTGTCCTCCCCCTGGTGCCTGTGTGAAATACACGTTTGTGCAGGACAGGGAGGGTTTTTGGCAGGGTATCACACCCATGAGGTACATGGTGTGCACCTCGCTGACTCTTACCAGGGTGATGTAGGAAACAGATTAATCACAGCCATTTAGAGCGATGGTTGGCAGCAAGGATCAGCAGCCTGTTAAACACCCAGAACATCCAGACGGGCACTGGAGCCTCTGCCATTTCCTGTGGGCCTCCATCCGAATCTCATTTCTCACAAGCGGCCCAGGAACTGCCCTGCTCCCTGCACACGCTGCAGGTATGGCACAGCTCCTGCCACAAACCAATGGCTTTGGCCCCCCTGCTCTGTCTGGGGACAGCTGGAGCTGCCCTGCATCCAGCAGAGCTCCAGGGCACAGAGCTCTGCCACAAGTGAGGCTGCAGAGTTCACAGCTCCTGCTGTGGTGACGCCAGGATTTGCTGACTTTTTCTGATTGTAACTCAGAGTTGAACCAGTCAGGTATCATTGCATTAATAACCTCATTTTATCTGTAGGGAAAAAATGAAATGAAGTCGCATGCGCTCAGCCAGTAAAAGAAGCAGTTCCTACCTACAGGACTTGAGAAAGAGCTTGTTTCAACAGAGCTTGACTCAGAGCCTTCCAGTGCACGCCTGTGGCTCCACACAGGCAGGAGAAGTTTCCTCTGAATTGTCTCCTTGAATTGTTTTCTGTTCCTAGTAAATCAGTGGCTCTCCCTTACCTATGGAGCTCTTTGTTCGGGGTGCTTATCCTGCCACCTTGGAGGCGGCATTGAGCACTCTCTGTCAAATTTTATACCTTGATAAATAAATTGCACCCGACTGTTAGTGCAGATCTAGGTAAGTAAACAAAATATCTTTCTCCTGCTGAAGAGGTTTGGCTGTGCAATCAGAAGTAATTCAGTACCTGTTTAGCCCCAGTGCTGGCTAACAAAAGGCAGATTCCACGCCCTCATGGAAGAAAGATCAAAGCCTTTTTTGGCATTAATGAATGTTAAGCAAAAACCCCAAATATTTAATCAAGAGGGAACAAAACCTTAAGACTCACACAGCTGTGAGCATTTTTACAGGTTTTTTGTAGTTCATATTTGAATCATATCTAAGGGTTTGTTTCCCTATACGTGAGCAGGATTAAAGTCCCGTGGCAAAGGGTGGGATTTTCAAAGTGTTTTTAAAACTCACAGATTGAAATGGGGCCCAGGGTGGGACAATAGGGGAAGAGCTATTAGACGCTGTCACTTGTGAAAAAGCATTTAATGTGATGGAGTGTGGCTATGACTCAGAAACACAACGAATACTTTAGAGGGAGCCAGAAAGGAAAGGATGCACCTGACTGGTTTTGTAAGGCTGGGTACAAGTGATACAATAATTCTTTCACAACCAAAGGGCAGTCAGCTGATATCCTGAACCTGAAGATTTGATTGCCCAGCTTAAAAAACACAATGCACTTGTCACACAGTCACCCTGAGCAATTGTAATGGTGCATTATTGTCACTGCAGTTGTGCTCATGAGCCTTGGTGATGGATCAGAACCCACTTAGCAGTGACCCAGCACATAAGAAACCCTGGGGGTTCTCTCCCAGGGAATTTATGGAAGATGATGGGCAGGAAAACCACATGAAAGCTGGCCACTGATACTGGCCCTCCCAACAGGAGGCAATCCCACTCCCCCAGGTGTTTGACTAACGCTGGTTTTGTACAGACAGCACGGCAGAGCAGAGGATTTCAGTATGACAGGGATTACAATGCAGTCACTGAGGAGATGTCTCAGAGATGCTCCACCTGCTCACACAGGTAATACAAACAAAGCTTAGCTGGAAAATAATAATTAAGTGATAAAGGTGCCATCCAAAGGAGCAGCTGTGGATATGACACCCAGCTGGTGAGTGAAGGGTGTGGGTAACAGAACCCACAAAGAGCTGGGGAGTGTTTGAAGTGGTGGGGAGGAGGCCCCTTGCAAAGGGAGGACAGAGCACACGGTGTCACACACACCATCCAGGCCAGCCATGGGGAGATGATCCCTGCACGAACGTGGGGATGAGCAAACTGAGATAGGCTGGAATTCGCTGGTGTGGCACAAAGAGCTTCTACCTAGCCAGACACACCATGAGGAATCTGCATTTCACCCACGATCCAGGGCAGAAAAGAAGGATTGTAGCTGTATTCTGTGAGCAGAAGGGGAAGCCACCCCATGCAACTTGGATGTGGTAGTCCATGGAGGAAGAACAAGGCAAAAATAAAATTCAGGTTGTTCACTCAAAGGTTGGTAAGGATGAAAGAAAAAGAAGAAGCATCAAAGTTCCAGGCAATCAACAGAAAGCAATGTGGAGTTTGCAACTTGGATATGAGGAGACCTTCCTTTGTAAGAGCTAAAAGGAAAAACTAACTGAAAAATTAACATTCTGGTTAAAAAAAGAAAAAATAGAAATGGAGCCAGGTGATGATTTCTGTCACCCAGCCTTAGCAAACCAGAGCTGCATCTTCCTGTCCATCACAGGACAATTATTGATGCTTATGCAAAGTCATTAATTGCAAAAGAGCCTTCCAGGTGCTGAGGAGATGCAGTAACACAGGGCTGTGACTGGAAGCAGAGCCTTGCACTGAGCTTTAATTACAGCAGTGCTGCACCAAGCAGAGACAATCATCCTGCTCACCTCTCACAGCCCCAGCTGCATGGAGCACTGGCAGTTAAAAACCCATTATTCATTCAACTGTGCAACTGCTGCATCTATTGTGGAAATCAGGGAGCCAGGGGACAAAAAGCAGAAGATTCTGTGCAATTTGTAAGTGTCTTTCAAAGTAAACCACATGAGAAATTCATTTAAATGTTTCGGAGTGAAATGTTCAGGCGATGAAATAGGGGAATCTCCTACAAAGCCAATGAAGCTTTTCATCAGTTGAATATGCTTTGGTTACCTCTGTACCTTTCTCTTTTTTTTTCCTCAATACAGTTGAAACCCAGTATTATTTATGTGGACTGCATAATGCCCCATTAATTGAGAAATCACCTGGCAGATGAAATATTAATGTAGATAAAACCAACAAAAAATTACCTGCTAGAAAAATCTTGTTTAACAAATACTTGTGTGAAGTGCTCAGCTTCTTAGAACATAGATGATGTTGAGAATTTTTATTATTCATTATTAAGAATGATGAAAAGAAGAGATATTGCTCTCTTAATCCATCAAAGCCCAAAAGAAATCTATGTTTTACAGAAAAGGAATAGAAAAACATAAGTTATATTCCCTTGAATGAGGTCAACGTTCACTCTCGGAGGCCCAAAAAATGCACTTTGAAGCACATAATGATGGGTGGGAAATGAAGCCCACTGGGGAGACCTGTAAATCCTAAACCACCAGGTGAAAATCCCACCTCAAGGTCCTGTCCTAAGCCATGGTCTCTTCTACACACTCACTGAACTTGTTTCATTTTAGCTCTTCTTTAGCTTCAGGATGGAAACACCCCCTGCTTCTGACACCACCTGCACTCAGCCCAGCCGGCCCCAGGGCTCCTCACTGCAAACCTGACCAGCTTTTGGGTGTGCTCACCTGGTATGGCACACTTGGGGCCTGCCCTTTATCCTCCCTGCATGGTCGGCTGGTAACAGATCAGAATATTGATTAGAGGTGGCTCTGATTAATTCACTGGTGTACACAGCAGTCATTAGGGGAGGAAAGGCAGCAGCAGGTGGGAGGCTCTCTGAGGCACCACGGAAAGGCAGCACAGGAGCAGGGAGTGGGTGAAGGAACCCAAGCTTGGGTGGAGCAGAGGGAGGGGAAGGGTGTGAGCTGAGATGGTGCTGAAGCTGCAGGCAAGGGTGACACATCCTGCACAGTTATTACAGTGCTTTAATTACCCCTCATGACTGACATTGCTCCAGCACTGCTGCAGTGGGCGGGGGTGATGGGTGCAGAGGGGCATCGCTGCCCTCCTGCCCCTGCGCAATTCCATCTCAGCAACAACTGGCAAATCCTGGTGTATCCCAAAGCTGTGCTCTATCCCAGAGCTGTCCTCTATCCCAAAGCTGTGCTCTATCCCAAAGCTGTCCTCTATCCCAGAGCTGTACTCTATCTACACCTTCCTGCCCCACCAGCTGGGAACAGTTCTCCCCACCCTGGTGCCTTTCAGGTCACCATCTGTGACAGGCTGTACAGCTCTGGTGCCAATATTTGGGTTAACAAACCCCATGGTTGGAGGGGATCAGATATTACACTAACAGGAGCCATATCGAGGTCTAGGATAGCAGACTCAAACGCATGAAATTGTGAGCGTTTATTTCAGTTACTGATCCGTGGTTCTGTTCTGTTCTGCACCAGAGTGCCACAATACATTTTTAGGGATTACTCCACTGTCACTTTCACTGTACTCAGTTCCTTTTCCATCAGAGGTCTGGGATACACCACTATCACACGAATCATGTGTCACTCATCCCACGGGAACACACAAAACAAATAGAAAGCAGCCATTCCTTTCCTAACATGAACAGCTCTAATTAATTTGTTTTGCTGGTTGCTTTTGTTGTCTTCAGACATCACGTCTCTAAATAATCAAAATGAAACGGAGAGATGTCCCTCCTTAAAAAAAACCCAAAAACAACACCACAAAAAACCAAAACCCACCTGACTACACAGGTTCTTGAAGTGCTGCTTGTACATTTAAAGCACAAGTCTAAAAGATTAGGCCTGCCTTGAAATATGATTTACTGGCTTGAAATATCAACATGCCCAATATTCCCATGGTGAGAGTTTTATGTATTGCCAGATTGTGATGATAAAAAGGATACTTCATCATTTACATTTACAACACTACTCACAGACTACAACTATTTGAGTCCTGTGTGGTTTTGAATAGATAAAATGAGAAAACAAGCCATGAAGCCCTCACTGCAGTGACCCAGGGTTACTGTGGAGCTGTGGTGTGAATTGTACACTTCTACATCAGTCACAAGCAGATTCTGTACTTGTTAAAATCAGCTGCAAAGCTGGCACTAGTGCTTCAAAAAGACTACTTTAGGGAAAAATAGATAACAGTGGAGCCCCTGCAGCTTGGGGTTTGGTTTTGGTCTGGTTGTTTAAACCTTGTGGGGGGAGAGGTCTCATTTACTGAAAAGTTGCCTTTTGGTGCGTGTATGGAAGGAGAGGCTGAGCTCCAGAGCAGGCAGGTCCTCTCTGTCAGCGCCAGAAACAATCGCACATTTCAAAGGAACCTCCTGCAAGGCCAAGGAGCTTTTTGTTATGCAAACGAGCCCAGCTTGTTTGTTTTGGTTGCTGTTTTTAAATGCCAAGTTGTAGATATGTCTGCAGTGTTAAACACATCAAACAGGGGAGCAGAACATCAGCCTGCTGCTTCCCGAGTTCCGCCGCAGACACGGAGAGTTTGCTCAGGGCTGCATTTCAAACAGCAGCCCTGTGATGCTCGACACGGGCTGAGAGCCCCAGCAGCACAGGGAGGGGGGGACAGCGACAGAGGGGTCCCTGGCAGGACAGGGACAGTGCCAGCGCTGCCAAACCCAGAGCTGAGCTTCTGCCTCCAGCATCACTTCCCCTGGCCCCAAAACACAGACAAACCCAAAAACTGCCACTGCCACCACTGCTTTTAAACCCTCCACTGCTCCTGGGAGTCCCTGTGAAGCCGAATCTGGAAGTTAAAAAAAGGAGTAAAGGACGTGCCTCCTTCTGCCTTAAACTTGGCTTTATCATATCCTGCAAATGAAGGGCTTTGAGGAGTTTTCAAAACTGATCAAAGAGCTGTGCAATACGCCCCTTCACCGTCCAGACTCTGTGGGCTCTAAGGGTGGAATTGTCAAAGAAATATGCAGAAGAACCTGTTGCCCCAGATAAGTTAATTAACAAAACCAGTAATGGCTGGAATTCTGAATTTGATTATTCTTCAAACCTTCTCTTGCCACTGTATTGTGATTTGTTTGAAAACCCATACATTGGTGACTTCAGTTTATCACTGTGACACTCTTCTAATTGTGTAAGATACTGTGCATAGAGCTAGATAATGAATCCACTCCAAATATTGATGCAGTTCACCAGGATAACCAGGGAAGCATGGAATCAAAACCCTGAATGTCTTTCTATGTCTGTGAGGAGAGCAGGGGCTCAGAGCAGTGCAATGGAAACCAAACTCCTGGGCACCAGATTAGGTTAATGTGCAAAAATAAGCAGTTGAGTTTGTGCACCTCTAGCCTCAGGATTTAACAATGCCAACTCCCTTGAGGCATTTTCTCCTTCCTCCTCTCCTGTGGCTCTGTTGTCAGGATCTTTAGCCTGTTTTCCTTCTCCTGTCTTTTCTGGAGGAGCTCACAGAATGCAGTTTTGCCTCCCTCCATACAGACACACTCAGATGGTGTTTACTTTCTTGTGAAACTCGCTATCAAAGACAACCCTACAGCACTCAGGATTCAGAAGTCTCTTTCCCACAGTTCTCCTTGTTAGATATGCAAAGGAGATCCTTGAAGAGCTATTACAGAGTGTGAAAAGAAACATAAAATTTGGTGCACTCCTGATGTTCCCATGTCAGCACACAACTGCTCCCCACAGCCCAAGGGCCTCCCAAACGCTGAGCAGCACAGTTTGCACCGTCCCTGGGTGATGGGGGCACTCCCTGCGCTTGGAGAGTCCTGTTTGTGGGTTTCAGTGAAGTTTCAGCATCTCAAGAGCTGCTCCAGAGTAGCGAAGCTGAAACACAGCTGAAACACCTTCCTAATGAAATTAGCTGGATGATTCTTTGCTTGTGACAGGCTGAGACCCAACAAAACATATCTGCTGGTCTGTTCCACGGCCCCTGGAATGCAGAGCTCAGCCCTGGATGGCTTCACATAAAGATGTAAAAGAGATAGGGGAAAGAGCAAGCCACATTTTAGAGAGCTCCCAAAAACCCCTGATCTGGGAATGAAAATCCCAAAACCTCAGCACAAGGGCTGTTCAATAAACTGGCTGCACCTCTTGCCTGCAATCGCCATGAGGACACACAGTGGTCCCACTGCAGCCTGCTCACAGGGCTGTATTATCCTGCAACTCAACTGCACAACTGCTAACAGGGAAATTGCTAAAAACACCTAAAAGGATTTGCAAGCACAAAACAATCTAGAGTGATACTTGATCTGCCAGATCCCAGAATTCAGATTTATTTGGTGTAGTGTTCTGACCTTAAACTTGCCTATACACCATGCCTATACTTGATTAAACAGCTTTTTTTATCTGGTTTCAAATTGAATCCATTAATTCCAAAATAAAAAGTGTATGTAGATATGTAGCTCGGTTTCTATTCTCTACTAATTGTCAATTAATAACTTACGAAAATGTTACTAACATGTCTTATGTCAAACAAGATAGGCTTATTGAAGAAACAAAAAGACTGCTCTAAGATTGTTGCAAAAGGATGAGAAGTCTAAGGAAACTGTCATATCTCATTGCTAAAATCAGGATCTTAAAGAACAAAAAGGTTCTTTAATGTAATTTTGAAAAGAAAAAAAAATTACATGATTAAAACCACCCCCAACACCTGCAGTAATTAAAGGTGTTAAACCCCAATAGAAATCTGTTCTTTAAAAATCCATTTGCAAGACAAAATGTTGTCAATATGAAACAAAAATATTTTGACCACTAAAATGTTAAAAGGAAGAAATGGCATAACGGAAAGAGTGTGAAAGGTCCAGATGTCAATGCCTTGACTCTAATGTTATCAGATTACTGAGTGCCCACGGGCCAGGTCTGGAATTTGTTTCCAGAACCATAAGAAGCACAATCCCTCCCGTGTGATGCAGTTGTCAGAGCAGCCCTGCTGGAGCTGGGAGCAGCTCAGGAGATGAGGAGCCAGGCTGAGGGCAGCTGGGATGCTCCTGCCAGAGCAGCAGCTGGGTATAGCTGGGAAAAGCCAGCTCTGAGGCGCACACAGCTCTCCTCAGCCTAAGAGCTTTGGACAGAAAGGTGGGGGCTGTTTTCTCTGTTTTATCAACTGGTCAATGTTCTTTGTCCCTTTCCTGTTTTTATTTCACACAGACATTAGTCTCAGATAAAGGAACCATAAAATAACAAATATACAAGACAGAAGCAAACAATGTCTGCGTTCCACAAAAGAGCATTTTCAAGTTTAAGGCACCTGCTCAGAACTGGCAGTCTCTCCTTGACAGTCTCCTGTGTTCATCAGCACCTTTGCTAGCCCAGAACTTTGAATCTCTGCCTCTTACCACAGTCTTTACCCAAAAAAGAAAGATGAAACACAAGTTTTGAAATCTCTTTTCGTTTGTGTGGAACAGAAAAAGCTCAAAGTAGCGGCAGGTCCTGGCCAGTAGCACAGAGAGCTGTGTGTGGGCAGATTAGAGACCGAGGGAGGCATCACTGGAGAGGAGGGGAAGGGGAGCAGGCACATGCAGATGATGAAAGCCTGCTCAGCTCCGGAGCAGAGGGGAAGGGAAGGAGGCGCTGCCCAGGGAGGGGAGGAGGAACGAGGCCACAGCCACTGCAGCTCTGAGGGGCACAGGCACAGCAAGGATGGGAGCTGGCTGGACAGTCTCTGGGGAGCTGCCTTGAGCAGGAAATGCAGATTTATTATACTGAGCATCTTGCAAGAACTATGTGTTCTCAAAAAGCCAAAATATGCTAAATCAAAATCCAAAAATAAACCTTCATTCCATCATTATCAACATCCAGTATTTCTGAATTTCACTTTGAAAGGACAGGTGCTTTTGTAACATACTGGGCTTTGTCCATTCTAACACAGCAGCATGTTTTGAAAATATAACTGAAATTGTTTTGTTCGCTGATACTTTTTCCTATATCATGAATTTATGTCACATCAGGATTTTCAAAAGATGCTTTGATATGGGAAAAACAAAATAATGACTTTTCCTGTAGCTCATGCTTTCCCTGAGATAGGAAGTTTGATTCAAAGCATGCACTGAATTTAGCTGGACACCCATTGACTTCAGTGGGGCAGATCTATGAGGAGATCTTGAAGAATGGAAGGAAAAAACCAGTGACAACAAACTGAAGGAATTCCTCTTTAAACAATGCCCTACAAACACACACAAGGGTTGCCCCGTCCTGCCTTTGATGTCCAGCTCCCCAAAGCTTTAACTTTGCACCACAGGAAAGGCAGAGCTGGCCCCAGGAGCCACATCTGTTCTCAGAGCACTGGGACTGCCTGATCCCACCCTGCTGCCTGCCCAGGAATTCACATCTGCCCATCCCAAATCCTGCTCCACAGCCTGCAGTAACCATGGGCGCTCATTCTGTGATTGGTACAGCCCCTGGTGAATCAAAGCTCTGTTGGGCTGGTTTTGGAAATAGCCATTCCACTTCCCAAGCAAGCCCTAAAGCTGTTTGAGCAGTATTTGCTAAGCTGAAATGGGATCTACCAAAGCAGGACCTGTTTGTTTCACTGAGCTGATCCTGTGTTTCTGCTGGATAAACGTGTGGAGATACAGCAGGCTAAGGCTGAACAGATCCAAGGGCAACACGTACCATTGTCTGGACAAGAAAAACATGGAAACCAGGTTAATATTAGCACTCAGACTTGTTGTAATCTTCGCTGCAGCTTTGTTCTCGCCTCTCTGCTGGGGCTCTTCTCCATTCTCTGCCACACACTCCTTCCTTTCTTCTCAGGGGCTCCTCTTGGGCTCTTGACCCACCCCTATTTATCTCAGTTACCTTCACGAGCTACAGCTGCTGCCCAACTAAGGACCCTGCAGCTGCAGCTCGTTTGGAGCAACTCAGACCCACACAGGTCTTACAATACAACATATATTCAGGCCCCCACACAGACTGATTGTAACTTGTGGCTCCCTGAAAATAAAGCTCCTGTAATGGGATGCTGATACCTGCTGACCTGTTACAGCACAAACACTGAAATACAGTTCAGCGGCAGCTCCATCAAGGAGTGTTTTGTAAATGAATAATGACTTTGCTTAAAGCTAATCAACATCAAGTGTGTTAAAAAAGATGAAATAGTGCTGGAAGGCAGTGGGAGGTAGAGGAGCCTCAAAGTGCAAACAGGTGCTGATCTCCCTTCAGGGGGGATTGAGTGGCACAGACCTTACAGGGCTGTCACTTCTGATCAAAGCAAGCTCCAAGACCACATAATCACCATCACCCACCTTTTAAAGGATGCCCTGATTTATCATCTGTCACTGTTAATAACTTGGCTACTCTGCCTGAAATACTTAAAAACATTACACGAGGATAACATTTCATTTTTTTTTAAAGAAATGTGTAAATGTTTTAAACTGAAACACACTGGGGCTCGTCCTTTGAGGCCATCTGTTGCTGCAGACCACTTGCCATCACAAGCCCACCTGAGCAGGAGCATCCCATCACTGCAGAGCCCTTCCCTGGCAGCCAGGGGTGCTCGGGGCTGGGGGAGCAGGGTGTGTGTCAGACACGGCTGCTCCTGCTCTCTGCAGCCAGGGATGACAGCCAGATGTGAATAATGGCTGCATAATAACACACACGTGAAATGCTGTTTGGGCAGAGCCTGATAAGGGATCTCAACATTCCTGGGCTGAGCCCCTCACATCCTCTCAGCCGTGGTGCCTGCACTGCACAGCTCGGGGTGTCCCAACATGTCAGGTCTAAACCTGCAACTGCTCAGCTTAATTATTTTTGGGTTATGAGAAGCATCAGCATTTCACTGAGAAACAAGAGTTTTACCATTGTAATTAGAATTTTGTGGGGTTTTGCCCTGAATCCCATTTTCCCCCGCTGATCTCATACTCTTGCCTCATTAATCTCTGCCCAGTAAATCACACTGTTCTACCCAGCTACCTTTGCCAGAAGAAGGAACTTTCTGCCTTCCTTTTGCCTGTTCACAAGCCTGTGGCAAACATCTGGTTCTTGAATTGGTGTATGCACACACCAATTGAATGCATTTCTTTTATAACTTTTATCTGATAAATGACACTGGACATTTCTTCCTCAACAAGTTTCCCATGGAGTGACTGGATTGTTAAAACAACCACATACAGACACTTTTCCTAAAAGTCTGAGATAAGCAAATACCTATTGGGCCTTGACAGTAAAGAAAAATCCTATAAAATTTAACAAATCAAACTTCAAACACGATTTCACTAAAATATAAAATTACTGTGAAAAATAAAGAATAATATTTTTGAGATGTTGCCTTATTGATTTTTAGTATTATTATCATTTAACTAATATGCAGCCTTCTAAGACAAGAATATAGATTTGTGTTGATTATTAATAACTGTATTAAATGAATTGTTTTGAAAATAAGTATATCACTTTCCTTTGACAGTAATAAGCTTCCAATTCCTTAAGCAGCAACTTCAATATTAAACTGTTAAGACTGGTAGGAGCTATGGGACAGCAAGAAGTACAATTTCTGAATTAATTAATTCCTAAACGTCTTCAGAGCCAATCATTACATTGTACTGTATTTACAGTGCACTAGTGCTGATGTAAAGAATCAGCATCATTATGTACTTGAGGAATCTCATTTGCTTACAAGTAACTTCCCCAAATAATTGCTGAATAACTGCAAGCACAAATAAAATCTGAATACTTGGTTTACAGTTCAGCAAGAATGTATTTGTTACAGGATGCCTCCAGCCAAGCCTCATCTGTCATTCCCATAGGAAAAGGTGCAGCTCTGCCCTGGTGACAGTGAAGGGCCCGAGCTGACACCTGAACAAACTCAGAATGGCAGCAGCAGCTCAGCCACTGCTCACCATCTATCTGCACTCCTTTCTCTTCAGCATCCTGACAGCAGGCTGTAGGAATTCATCACCAACAGTACAGCAAACAATACTGTGCAGCCCACAGACAGTGAGGTGTGTGTTGCAGGGACTGATGCAGGCCGGAGCAAAGCCTGGGACATTCCCTGAACAGCCCTGCCCTGCTGAAGCCAGCACTGGCCCTTCTCTCAGGTGTGAATTCCCTCAGGTGACACACACCTGGAAAGGCTTCCTGCAGCAGTCTGCAACACACAGGTGATTTTAAACTCTGTATTTCTCAGGATCTGGTGCCATTGGTCTAGCTGGAGCATACACAGATGCACAGGCATTAGTTCAGCAGCTTCACAAGTGGATTTGTTTAGTGCAATGTCCTACTTTGGCTGCAGCACAGTGTCCTCTGACAGGATTAACTTCCAGGGCATCTCAAAGCCCTGTGTCAAACAGTGGCACAAAAGACAAAAAAGATCTTTTCTCTTCCTCAAAAGATGAATTTTGTATCAAAACTGCTTTATCTATGTGCACTTTAGACATGAAGATTATTGATAATAGCTGTAAGATCATTTCTGCCACTCAAGTTCCTCGTCACTGCTGGGAACACTTCAAAAGAGTACAAAAAGGCAAGAATTTATCTGTCGCACTGCACAGGTAAGTTGGAAAACCAAACCACTACCAAAGAACCTTTTGTTGGCAAATTCCCAGCCACAACATGACTGTCACAAGGATCCCCAGTCTCCCATTAGGATCTGTTCTCTGTGTGATGAGATCCCTGACAAAGGGATCTTCTCCAGAGCAGCTGGGTGAGAAAGGGAGGTTCTGTCCCTGCCTCACCAGCAGATCACCCAGCCTGGCATCGCCCGGAAAACCGCAGGGACAACTTCAGCTTCACACAAAAACACACGCCACCAAAACTCCTTGAAAATTATTCGCAGTTTGAGCTCCATCAGGTAACCTCCCTGAAGCAGATTCAAATCCTGCATCTGTATGTCCCGGTGTCCCCTAAGTCCTTGCACAAACGGTGATGCTTTCAGCGGTGTCAGGAAGGGGGGAATTCCCTGAAGGGTGCACACTGAATTGTGTTCCAGCCGTGTGAAGCGAGGCAGCGATCTTTAACATGCTGAACGTAGCCTATGCAAATTTTAAAGGGCTGTTAACCGGGGATCACTGCTGTAATCTCAGCGCTTTGTAAACACGCTCCTGCCCTACACGCTGCAGCTTTTTACATCACTAAAGCCCATTCCGTTTTCTCTGTTGCAGAGGCTCACAGAAATCTGCACCTTCAAAATCCATTTATTTCACCTTGCAATTTCTTTCGAGTAAATTACTGTTCTCTCTATTTATACTTGCAGGCAAGTATAACAACAATTATTATATTCAAAGTGTGCTTTTACCAAATGATCCAGAAAACAAGTTTATTAACTGCAAAGCACATAGGAGAAAGTTTAGAACACACAAAATTATCAAACTAAAGAACATATTTTATTTTTAATAAAATAGTGGAGCATGAAAAATAATTGTATATTACAAATATATACAGCAGAGAACTGTGCACC
The DNA here is from genome assembly GCF_047830755.1 of Zonotrichia albicollis. Lineage (NCBI taxonomy): Eukaryota > Metazoa > Chordata > Aves > Passeriformes > Passerellidae > Zonotrichia > Zonotrichia albicollis. The sequence goes on from NC_133836.1 coordinate 608,446, forward strand.
CCCAGCACAGTAAAGAGCATCACTCTATACAAAGCTTCCCTTTGCAGAATCTAGTGCTTCTTGATCTATTCATAGTGAGAATTTGTTTAACAATAGAAAGAGTCAATAAGCCCTTTGGGTCTCTTTGAATTGATCCCCCCCTTTTTTTTTTGCACAAATCAGTCCAAACGTGTATAACATTGGCTTGATTTCCATTAAAAAGCCACAAAATGTAACACTAAAGGGTTTCTGAGGACTAGACCTCTTAGTTCTTTTGTTAAGAGATTTCTTTTGTTGTCTTTATGTACAGCAAAATACTTGTTTCTCTTTTCATGTCATGGTAAGAAAAAAAATGTATTGCACATTATTCTTATTCACAAAGTTTGTGTCTGGTGCAGGAAGTTTCTCTTTTGGTGAAAGAATATTGGTGAGCATTATAGATCGAGCCTGTTTTTAGGCACTCCAAGCCCAGTGGGCTGTAGGAGCTGTGAAGGGTTTCAAAGTTAGCACGGAGGTTGTTTTCCCAGAGAGCATCCTCACCAGGATAGGCCTGCTCCTGTCCCTGCAGAGACAATGCTCACTTGGGCACTTCTGCAATCAAACCACTGCTCCCTAACACTTGGCCATACCTTGTTACTCAGAGAGCTGGAGAAAATCCAGCCCAGCTACATGAAGAAGTTAAATAAGTGTTGGTTGTTGTGTTTGGTTTTGTTTTTATGTTGTTTTATTTATTTTTTTTTATCTGAGGGATGGATGTGATTCTTAACTACAAATTAGTAACAGAACAGACTGTTTTAATTCACAATATTTCTTTCACATCAAACCTTTCCAGGAGTACATTTACCTTCAGTTTTTCACCAGGTCCTGAATTCAGCATGATACATTTTTGTGCCTTGAGATATTAAAATGTTCTGACAAAAAAAGCACCATTCATTTTTTAATTTCTGACTGCTACTGTGGACATTGGTAAGTCTGTGAGGTGAAATTCAGTCTTTTCTACAACCTGGTCACACACAGGTGGGCGGCTGTAATGTTGATTCATATTTTGCAAGGTGAGTTTTCTGTGGATGTTGAGGTTTTTTGTAGATCCCACCACTCGTAATAACACTTGCGGGTTTTCTCCTACTTCTCTTCTTTAATCTCCGACTACAAACATTTTGCCAGGATTGAAGGGTCTTGGAAGTCCAGATCCACATGCCACTAGTAATGCCCACAACTAACAACATAAAAATTTTGACCATAAAAATTTCTACTGCTGGGATAGAGTTATTCATCATGCAGTCTAAATTTTTAGTCTGATTGTTCATCTTGCATTTCTGTTGAGTTGCCACAATTTTCCAGTAATCCATGTTCAGTCTCTCATAAAAATAGCAAGCTATCACGCAAGTTGCAGGCACTGTGTACAAGACCGAGAAGACACCAATCCTGACCATAAGCTTCTCCAACTTGTCGGTGTTTTCTCCACCTGTTTTCATCACCCTCCTGATATGAAAAAGGGCCACAAAGCCAGAAAGAATAAAAGAAGTGCCAATGATTAGATAACAAGCCAAAGGAATGAGCACAAACCCCGTCAAGGCGTTCACATCCATGCTGCCAACGTAGCACAGCCCTGTCAGCTCGTCCCCGGCCACCCTCCTCATCACCAGGATCATGATGGTCTTCACGGCCGGGATGGCCCAGGCTGCCAGGTGGAAGTAGCTGCTGTTGGCTTCGATGGCCTCGTGCCCCCACTTCTTCCCAGCCGCCAGGAACCAGGTCAGGGTCAGGATCACCCACCACAAGGAGCTGGCCATGCCAAAGTAATAGAGAACCAGGAACACGATGGTGCAGCCGGTGCTCTCCAGCCCCTCCTGGATGACATAGAGCTGGCCGCTGTCCCTGTCGCAGGCAATGCTTTCAGCACCTGAGAAGAGGCGGATGATGTACCCCACCGAGTAGACGCAGTAGCACATGGACAGGAAGATAATGGGCCTCTCGGGGTACTTGAACCGCTGAGGATCGATGAGAAAAGTGAGCACAGTGAAAGCGCTGGAGAAGAAGCACAGGATGGACCAGATGGCAATCCAAATGACAGCAAACTGTTTGTCATCCCTGCTCCAGTAGACATCCACCCCTGGCGTGCAGAGCGGCGCGCAGGAAGCGCTCTTTTCCACATGGTGGAACTTGCCGGGGTTTTCGCAGGACGCTCTGCTCAGGCTGTCCTTGTGCTGCTGCAGATCGTGGCCGCTGCTGGGCCGCTGGGGACGAAACATGGGGGGCAGCATGCTGGAGCCCCGGGGCGGCTCATCCGACCCGTTGTTGGGGGCTTCCATGCACAGGTAATTGGGGTCGTTCTTTTTGGGCAGTTTGCTGCAGTCCAACGAGTCCGGCCACTTAAAATTGAACTGCTCCATGATCGGGGAGCACTTCAGCCTCGCCTGCTCGCACATCACCCTGCAGGCTGGGATCGGGGTGGAAACCTGCTCCGTGCACATCGGGGCGTAGAGGGAGCACAGGAAAAATTTCAGATGGCTGTGGCACCCGTACTCCACCAAGGGGGCAAACTCGTGCAGCTGAATGGCAGCTTCCCTTTGGTTTTCGTGCCCCATCAGGTTGGGCATCCTGGTCATGTTGTAGCCGATATCCTTGCACATGGGGATCTCGATGGGCTGGCAGCGGCCGTCGCCGGGCCGCTCGATGTCCATGGAGCTGATGGCCGCGCAGCAGCCGCTGAGCCAGCAGAGCAGCAGCGCGGTGCTGCCGGCCGCCGGCCCCATGCTGGCGGCTGCGGGGCGGCCGGAGCGCGGCCCGGGGGCCCCGGGGCTCAGAGCAGCGGCCGGCCGGGCCCTGCCCGCCGCAGCACCGGCCCCGAGCGCGGCGGGGCCGCGGCGCGGGCGGAGCGGGGCAGCATCGCCCGGGCCCGCCGGGGAGCGGCGGAAGGGAAAGCGCCCCCGCTCCGCAGAAGCGCCCAACTTACTGCGGGCAGCGCGGCAACTTTCCGCTCCCCGGGCTTCCACTTTCGCGATCCGCCGGCCCACCTCCCTGGGCTCCGCTCCTTCCCGCGGCCGAGCGATGTCCGCGGAGCTGGGCGCGGGCACGGCCGGCCGATCACCGCGTCCCCTCGCACATGTCCCGGGCGGCTCTGCTGCCGCCGCCGCCTCCGGGGATTCTCCGCTCCTCCGACGGGTCGCGGCTCCTCACTTTCTTGCCGAGAGGTGGAGATTGGTTTATCCGAGCGCGGAATAAAGGAGGAGGAGGGGGAGGAAATATCTAAGCCATTGAAGAGGGGGGCCTGAGAAATCCCCCCTGCCCGCCGCCCTCCGCTCCGGGTTCGCAATAGGTCGGCTCGGGCGCGCCGTGCGGAGCGGGGCCGGAGTGTGCGCGGTGTCTGTGCCGGCTCCGCTCCCCCGCCTCGCCAGCTCCTGCGGCCGCGGCAGCTGCGCCTTTGGGGGCGGCTGGATCCGAGGGGAAAATAAAGTAAAAAAAAAAAAAAGCTAAACCCAAGAAGAAGAAAAAAAAAAACCTGTGCAGGATCCGCCTCGCATACGACATCCACTTTGCATGAGAAAGGTGAAGCTGACACGGTGATTACTTTCCAATCACTCGGAACGCCTTGAAACCTCCTTAAGGACCCCTACAGGTTCTCCTTGATCGGCACAGATTAGAAAAAGCCCCATTTGTTTCTCTGTCCTTCTCTCTTTCCTTCCTTTCTGCTTTCCCTCCCGTTGCCCTCTGTTGAAAGTTTAACAAGATCTTTTCTGTAGAAGGCGTCAGCCTGCCCTCCCTCGCTCAGGTAGGAAGCCAGGGAGAGCGAAGCCTTCAGACTTCGTGTCTCCTAATAAGAGGGTTGAAGGTGGTGCCTCCTTGACTGCCTTTATTGGAGGGGGGGCAAAGCTTTAGCAGGGAGGATGTGGGGAGGAGGATGCATTTTATGGCGAGTGCTATAAACTCTTCGCTGCCAGGGTCATAAAATATGGTTGCCTTCAGCCTGGAGTCTCAGCTTTTTTCAAATGTCGTGCTTTGTCTCGAATTCCTAAGTGAACAGGACAGGCAGGATTGCTGGAAAAGTACCTGATTATGGTTTTAATCACAGTATGGCATCACTGGAAAAGTAGGCTGCTTTTTGGTTTTTCTTTGTTTTTTTTTTTTTTTTTTTTTTTCTTTCCCCATTCCTTAAATAAGAAATGCTAAGAGGACAGGAGACATACCCTTGGGGAAGTTACTTCATCCACTATAGAAAAGATACTTACAGATTTTTGGAGACGGGAATCGTTCTAAAGTGAGTTGTGCTTACTTTTAAAGTTAAGCTTTGAGATTGATTTTGCCTATTGGTCTCTCCGAGCTGGAGAAGGAGGAAGTCAAACCCCCAGCCAAACTCCAGCTCGCAGTCTCACAGACGGAAAGGAGCGCAGTGAGCAGAAGTCAAAGCTTAGCTCTGCTCAGCTCCCCCTTCCCCGCCCCCCACCCCCCTTCGAGCTCGGTTTTAGCGAACATATTAATGAAGAAGGGAAATCTCTCTTTCATTTCATTCATGCTCACCCACAGAAACCGGGCTCCTCTCCATTAGTGCCTGTTTCTTATCGAAGAGAACACGGATTCTCCTGGAAACTCCCAAATCCCGCAGGGTCAGAGTTAATACCCCAGCAGCTCCAGAAAGGAAACCGTTGGCTTCCTCAGTTGTGATAAGGGTGAAATGGATCCAGGCTAGGACAACAAACCAGGGCTAATGTTTGTCTCTGAAAGCCCTGAAGATGTGGCCAGCTCTTGCCAAGGAGTAAAAGCCATGATAAAAACGTGCCTTGCAAAGCGAGGTCCTTTCTGTGGCTTTTCAGGAGATTAGATTTCTAAAGTACTGCTCTGAGGGACCGACCTTTCCTCGGACACTTGCACATTCCTCGGGGAATGCTTCAAAAGCAGGCAGTGCTATGAGCAGAAAAAGAGCTTTATTTATTTTAGTGTGTCTGTGTGTGAGAGAGAGAGGGTGTGCTGGGGCATTTCCATTCTTCATTAATCTAAGCCTGTTTTCTTAGTATTTGTATTCATCCTGATTCCTCTTCTGGAGAGCTCAGCTGGGGGTAGCGGGGAAGTGTGGGGAAAGCTTTTTCAAGGGACAAGTAAATTCTGCTTTAAAAAGTAGAATTTAAATAATAATAAAAAAGTAGAATTTAAATAATGCATAACAGGCACATATTCAATGTTTGTTTTATCCAACTGGATTGTTTGGGAGCTTGTTTTTCTTTCTTTTTTTTTTTTTTCAACAAGTATTTTTGTAGAGCATATTCTATCAGCACTGACATTAAAGTAATCTAGAAAAAAAATACATGATATAAAACATGGCCTTTTTTCTTCTGTAACACTGATAGCAACATTTTTCTCCTAAGAGGCAGAAAAGAAACACAAATGAAAGTGAGAAAAAAGAAGGGGGGGAACCTCCAACCTTTGTAGTTGTGTCTCTCTTAATTGATCTTTCATGTGCCAATTTAAATCAGCCTTGTTTTTCTAGCCATTGCTTTAGCCAGTGCATCCTGCTTTAGATCATTTATTTTACTTTCTATATTTTTAAGGACTATCTACACGTATCAGCCATGTGCCTGAGTCAGTGAGAGTAACAAACAGAACATTATTAGAGAAAAATGAGAGCGCTGAGAAATCAGCAACTGGAAGATACCTCTGTAACTAATAAATGAAAAGAACCTTTTGAAGGCTCCAGCTGAAAAGATATTTTATTTTATTTTTTCTCCTGTGTGTGGGATTTGAGATGTGTGATTCTATGGAGCAGCCAGGCACCCCTGCTGCTAGGCCCTGGCTAGGAGTTGGCCCCCCTCTGGCAAATGTTATGGAGAATTGGGAGGAATTTTATGGCTGTCTTTTCCCTCAGCTCTTTTTTCTTTTGTCTTCTTTGAAGAATGACTTTAGACATTTTATTTACATATTTAACCATGGATGAAAGAGGAAAAAGAAAGCATTTGGGCCGTTGTGGGAATAGTGATATGTTTAAATTAATGGAAATCTTATTAGGCTTCTAAAATTTTAAGCAAAAGATTTTTAATGAAACTTTATAATTAAACATGATTTCAAATAATGTGCCAACTCACAGGAAGGATGCATTTCTCCCTCTAGCTATCCATCTCCCCACCTCCCAAAAATGTGCAGAGGAATAATCTCTATCTTAAAGTCCAGCTCTTCTTGTGTCCCGTAAGGAAAAGATTTAAAAACTTGAATATTTAATAAGGCATGTGATAATTCAAACCATAACTAAATATTTTGTAGGTAAAGCAAACCATAAACGAGCCAGGGAAAAAAAAGCCCTCGTCCCTGCAATGGCAAAGTTTCATGCTGGATAATCTATTACAGTGGCAGTGGAATAAAACACTTTGATATGGCTGATGGTGAAAATCAAAGTTGCATCCATTCAATCCATGTTAGAGCCATTGGAAATTACAGAGCCAGGCAAGGTTTTCTGAAATGGGATTAAAGAAGACCCAAATAATCCATTTGAGAGAAAATGTTCTGACACTTCAGCAGAAAAGAGAAATAAAATGAGCAGCTCGGGGAGTTGAAGAGTTAATTAGTACATTAAAGATTTTAGTGAAATATTCTAAATTACTTACGAAGAACAATGGTGTGTCAGGACAGAACGTGCACTGATATTGACAATCCTATATTTAAGAAGTCTGTAGCTATAACTGATTTTCAAGTGTAATATTTCTGGCCAGCCATTTTATTACACAAAAAAAAAGAGATCAGTTTAATGTTAATCCTATTCAATAATGCTATTCTCATCTATATTTTTACACATCCGTTCACTTTTTAACTCACACATTTTATTCCAGTAATGAGTTCTATTTATATATTAAAAACACAGGAATTAAAACACATACTTAAAAAATGTTAGCCATAGAGATAACAACTGTGAAAGAAAAGGATCACACACATGAAAAGAAAGCTGATAGCTATTCTAGCAATGTTATAAGCCTGCATTTCTTATTGAATTTCCACTAGATATTAATAAAATTAAATGGCCTGCAGAGAAATGTTTATTTTCTAAACCAAATGGGTTTATTTTTTTCCTAGCTACAGAATCTTTGTAGCAGTTTTCCTCCCAAATTTAAGTAAACACGTCTGCCTAATAGGACAGGCACACTGAGAAATATTCCCATGCAAGTGCGAATCTGCACAAAGCACAAAAGTTTTAATTGCCTTAGAGAGCCACCACCACCACGAGTTAAAAGAATTAAAAACAAAAACAAATCATAAATGGATGAGTGGGTTGTATAGTATTGCTCTAATACAATTTAGCTGGCTATTTTAAGGGCACTTCCCTTGAAATGTGGTTTGAAATATTACCAAAGGTTCGACGGGGTGCATTAGTGTGAATTGCAAATCAGAACATTTCTTTAATCCCCTTTTCATGGCCTGGCTTCGGATCAGTGGCATCTAAGGGACTCCCCACTGCTTCTGGCTCAGGAGGAACCATTCACTGGGGCAGCTTCCCTCCTCTATTCCCACAGTCCAGAAAACAACACCACAGACAGACACCCTCCAACTAAATTAGATTAAACTCCTTCTCTTCCACAGCACATTAGCCTTTTCACTGCCCGAGATTCATTATTCAGCTACTCCTAATTTAAAGATACAGTATTTTTCTGCTCTTAGGAACAAAAACAATGAACAAAACTAAAGCCAAAGCAGGAAAAAAAGAAAATTCCTGGTCAGAAATAAACCTGATAATGCTAAAATTACATAAAGGCAGGATGAAAACATCCTTTTCACTTATACTCTAATATTACAGGAATATTATAATTTTAAAGCACAGGTTAAAGTTCCACTAAACAGACACTAAAAACAAGAACAAGCTCAGTAGAAAAAGAAAATGCACTCAGATTTTCTTTTCTTAGGAACACCATTTGATACCCTTCATTCACCAGCTTTCTGCGTGCGCTGTTTGCGTATCTTGCAGCCAAATCTAGGCTTGTAAAGGCATAAACAGTGAAAAGTGCAGATGACAGCAAGGATTAATTAGTTCTCTTGTTGTCATTTCCTCCCTTATTTCCATCCATAACTTCTCCACTCCTCCTTTCCAAGGTAAAACCATTCTTTTGAACCCAGTGTCATGCGGGTCTGAGTGCCCCTGCCCCTTGCACACAAATACAAATTCAAGCAGCCAGCCATCTCCAGGAGCAGCCAGCAACCTTTGAGAATCCTTGACACAGTTCAGATCTGAACCAAAATTCGGCAGTTGAAAGATTCCCATATGTGTATGATATTCCCCACAGGAATACGTTGCTCCCCCATTATTTACTCTGATATATTGAGGAAGTACCAATGGCACCACAGCTTTATGTTCTACCCCTGTGCTAGAGGGCACTGGCAGAGACAGGATATCCTGCTGGAAGGGCTCCTGGCCTGACCTGCTGATCCTTTCTACATTCTCAGGTAGCAGGAATTCCTGATATGGGTTTAATCACTGCTATAAGTTGCCCTTGCACATTCTCCATCTGGCATTTGAATTTGAAGAGTGTGATGGCAATCACACATTCTCTGAAGGAAGCATGAAGAGTGAGAAATTGGAATGCCATAGTTTGGAATGCTATTTATTATTTCCAGATCAGGAGAAAGAGATGCTCTGTGTACATTGCATGTGAGAGGCACAGGAGGGACGGAGCCAGCAGCGAAGGCAGCCACGTCACATTTCTCAAAATCAGCACCAAGGTCACATATAACAGTTGATTCTATGCAAAAGTGCCTGGTGTGTTTCTAGCCCAGCCTTTCCCTCACCTGATGCCCCCAAAACTGAATTGTAACTGGAGGCAGCACCCGTAATTTCACTGTCAGGCTGCAGGACAAGGGAGACAGCTCAGGCTGAGTTGGGGCCAGAGGGGCTGTTGGTGTTTGAGCCCCACACTCACTCACAGCCTACACCCATCCCAGTGGCACCAAACACAACCTCTTCTTTTGCCCTCACCATGCAGAACGTGGCCTGTCCAGAGCAGGAGTTGGATAGAAATGTTAAAGCATTTGTCAGAGAATCCATCTGGGTCAAACCCACAAACTGCCAGCGTGGCACAGAGTGAGGCACAGAAAGCTTTCCTGCACAGTGGAGTTACACCAGTAGGAAATATGGGGAGGAAGTGTTACATCTATATCAGTCTTAGATGTTCTGAGGTCTTTTTTCCTATTTAATTTATTATTATATGGAAGTGATTAAAACACAGTGGGAGGAAAGACCTGCTCAGTCTGAAATGCTTGTACCAGATAGGGAATGCACAGACAACAGCATGGTAAAGTATAATGAGATATTAGTGTTGGAAATGTCTCTGTGTCCTCCAGCCCCTTGTCTAACTTTGTGTTTTCCCTGTTTTTAAATGAAAAATATTCTGCTTGATGGAGGTGAACAGGAAGTGCTGGGACACAGTAGGAATGCCCCATTACTCCATGAGAGAGTGATCAGAAAACTCAGAGATATGGGAAGGGACTGCCAGACCTTTCTGGATTCACTGCCAGTTCAGCACACATACATTTGAGTTTGGCAGTCTCCTGTCCAAGAGCACAGAACACTGTTACATGCTGCACACATTAGGCAACCATGTATACAAAATCAATTCAAAGCAGCTGTTGGAGACCAGAAATTTTAGGGGAGCTATAGGGTGAATTCCTCCATCTATACATCTTTTTTTTTTGAAAGTGGGAATGCAAAGGAGGAGGGAATGAAAAATTGATACTGCTCTGTGCTCCAGATGAAAGAACAAACATAATTTTATTTTCTTTAATGACTCTACTGGATTCTGAAATTAAACCCAGCGGGTAAAAAGATCCTGTGCAGATTTCAAAAGAGATCATGTAGTCTGTCCATGTGCTAAGGCAGGCACATTTTTTAAGCCCTGCCATGTTCTGTAAAACTGAAAAAGGGTTATCCCTGTAAGCATTCTGCTTTTCAAAGCCATCTCTCTCCCTCCACCTACCCCAAGTCAGTGGATATTCCAAATAAATGTCAGCCTAACTTTAAATGTCATTTTGTGGTTCCTCCCTCTAAGTTTAGAAGGAGAATTGCTGTATACTCTGCATTAAATATTATTAGACCTCAACATGCAGACAGCACGCCCTTTTTTTTATCCTCTCAGCAGAACCAGACAGAAAAAGAAGCCAAAAAACAAACAAAAAACCCCCAGCCATATAAATAACTGAATATAATCCCCAGTACAGATTTCAAACCAATTGAACTGAGAATAGCTAACCTTGGCTCTGAACTCTCTCCAGCTGCAGGTTAATGCAGTTAATTGCAGAGCACCTGGTCTGAGCCTCAGGTGTATGAATCATCCCCACAGCACACCTTTCAACCCTTCATTCTCCTGCGATGGCCCGGGGCAGCTGACAGGCTGCTGCAGCTTTGTTCCCGGTGGGTGTGCCAGCCACAGCTCCCTGCTCAGGAGCCAGGGGAAGATTGTTCTGTACAGGTCCGTGGGTACCTGCTGGTGGGTGTGCCAGCCTGCTTCAGAGCTCCCTGCTCAGGAGCCACAGAAGGTTGTTCTGTACAGGTCCGTGGGTACCTGCTGGTGGGTGTGCCAGCCTGCTTCAGAGCTCCCTGCTCAGGAGCTGGAGAAGGTTGTTCTGTACAGGGTCTGTGGGTGCCTGCTGGGCTGGGGGAGCTTCCGTGTGCCCAATGCTCCTGAGCCCGGCCTGGCTGTGCCAGGCTGTGTTAGGCTGTGCCCTCTCCCTCAGCTCTCTGGGCTCCTGCAGGCACTGGACAACCAATCCCCTGAACAATGCCCTGGACAATGCCCTTGCACTGCTTGCACAGCCTCAGCACCCCAGGGCACAGCAGCACTGCTGCTGCTCCTGGAACGGTGCCGGTGTGGGTGCTCAGGGCAGCGTGTGCCACACCTGTACAGGAGCTCTGTTTGGAGCTCTGCAGCATCCCTGTCTGTGTGCACACACTGCACATCCCTGCAAACCCAAGGCCTGTCCTTTTCAGCTCTTTTTTACTCCACAACTGAGCTGCTCAGCCCTTCAAACACCAGGCCAGTCCTCTCCAGCTCTTTTTTTAACTCCCCCAGTGAGCTGCTTTCCCTTGTCCATGGAAAGCTTGTTCTTGGATGCAGATTTGTTTATACATCAACAGCAAAAAGGCTAACTGAATTAACTGTTTACCTAAACACTGTAACGTAGATGCCTGGAACATATGTACAGCCATGTGTGTTTTATAAATAAATACCTATGTGCACATGTGTCAGGCACCGAAATGCCTACAGGGTCTTTTGGTAAGGGTGAGCTACTTGTAGATACTTGAAGTTCTTGCTAGTCTGGGATTGATTATGTTGCGCTTATTAAAGTGGTTTGCAGCTTTGGACTGGTAAATATAATTTTAAAAGGGCAGGACAGTGTTTTGAAAATAGTTGGTCACTACTTTGCACAGACATAGCTCTGGAAGTGCAGTTTCATTTATCTCACCAAGTATTAACTGAACTACATCTCTTTACAAGGGTGCAATAAATCCTGTCACATGGCATCCGTCAACTACTGTTGATACACAGATAAAGAACATGAAACTAATGGATATACAGAAGGCTGGTGGAGAAAAGTCCTGAAGAGAAGGCAAATGAGCGGTATTGAACCTGTACTTTATACACAGAATGAATGGCTGTTTGTACAGAAATTGTACTGTAGGACAGTCTGGAAATTATAAAACTGCCCTCTTTGGCAATACCGATTCCTTGTTTTTGATGTGTGTTAGCACAGGAGATTAGGTTACTCCTTAATTACACACAAATAACAATCAGACATTGTGACAACAATCTTGATGTCATCTTTTCCATTGTAACATTCCATTGCACTGGCTGGCAAACTACCACCCAAATATCAAAGTACTCGCTCCCAATAATTATTATTTCAAGCTACTTATTTTCAGTCTGCCTGATACTCTTGTTTTCTGCCTCTTGCTTCATTAAGCGTTCCCATATATAATGAGAATGTTAAAGTGTAAAATACTAAATCTCTGACTTCATAGCATTTGACATTTTCTTTGTCCCAGCACAATAAAGGAGCAGACCCAAGGGAAGTGTGACCCAAGCCCTGCAAGCCCCAGGAGCAGGAGCCTTCTGAGGAGCTGGGATGCCTTTCAGACAAAAAAGGCCAAGTCTGCTGCCATGGAAGTCCCCATCAGAACTCTTGCTGCCTTACACAGAGTCAGCACTTTGTAGCTGGAGAGGGGATGTTCAAATGCAGCTTTGGAGGCCACGGTGCCAGCACAGCTCAAGGGTGAGTGGCAGACCCAGACCAGCAGGGCATGCAGCTCCCCTCCCAGCCACAGAGGAGCTCTGAGACACACACAGGGATCTCTGTCTGTGATGCCTGCCTTAGGACACATGCTTATCTCTGATAATCTGTAGGAAAAGTGGTGTCTCTGCCCTAATCTATGGATAAGACTTAAGGAAACACAATCGTTTCCATGGTTACCATCAGTCACTGATGGGATCAATATTTAGATCAACACCTGAGGTCATTACGGTGTACCTTCCTCCTGTGTAATCAGCATTGGCTCATTCAGCTGGGTGGGACAGCTCACCCTCAGCTGCAGTGACACAGATGTGCATCCATCCTGATGTGACAGGAGAGCCCAAGCCATGCAATTCATTATCCAAAATTGGCTGCTGGAGGTCAGACACAACTCCCCTACTGTAAATTCCCATCATGTCTCTGCAGGGGCCTGAACGAGGCCTGGGCACCCCTGAAGCTTTTTCTGTAATGCCAAAGTGATGCACAGTGGAGAATTTCACCATAAGAAAAAGGGTCCCTCTTAAATTCTGTCTGTGAGACAGAATATATTAAAAAGCAGCCATTCAAAGTCCATGACATAAATGGGAAGTTGCTCCAGCACTCCTAATTTTGTTCAGTTATGGGCTCTAGAATTTGCTTTTAATGTTTTTACTGTCCTTGGCTTTGGGTTTATTAAAAATTCAACTTGAAATTCAGTTAGATGATAGTTTATGTTATTGGAGTAAATACAGATTTAGTTTATGTTATTGGAGTAAATACAGATTTACCATCACATTGGTTACTTAATTTCAGTTTTACTTTACCATTTCAAAGCAGTGAAATAATACAATTACCATCACCTCCCCATTCCTACTTGCCCCAGGTACTCCTGCAGAGTCTCTCTTTCAATTTTAGAACAAATGTTTATAAAATGCTCTGTCAAAGGTAAAGCAGAGGACAGACACATCCCTTCTTCCCTCTTATGATGAATGTTTGCTGACATAGGTCATAAACTTTATAGCATTCATTCCAAACAAAAGCCTGCTATTAAGTAGTGGGGGATATCTGTAACAGGGGAAAGAGGAATACTTGTTCTTGTTTCTATAGCTCAGTTTGATTTTATTACTATTACATTACAGTGTTTGGGTTATTTGGGGTTCTTTAAGAGGGAAATAAAAGAAGTGTGGACTTAATTTTGTTTTGCTTCTAATCTCTTGCCAAATGAATGAGCTGGAAGCATTTTATCCTGACAAAATACGGTCTGAGCTGTGAGAGCTCTGACTCATCTGCTGCTGTCCAGCCTCCCTTGAGAAACAGTTTTGTGCAGCCAGGGAAAGTTCTGGTCCATGGAATCTGTGTTAATGTGTTTTATTGTTGGAGGCACTTTGAGCCTGGGATCCCCTGCCCTGTGGAAGAGGGGAGCCCCGGGTTTATGGGTGAGCCAGGTAATCAATCAGTGCAGACAACAGGGCCCTACAGACAGGATTTAATAAGAAGAATGAATGGAGCCAGCTAAGCCCCCAGGGACAGATGAGCCTACTTCTCATTTTCTGTTTATTAAAACCATTCATATCAATTTGTCATGTGGGAGCATTTAGTTCATTCAAGCACAAGTGTAATTTAAAAGTCTTATTAATAATACTTTAAATACATACTGTCAGATTCCTTACATATAGGTGATAAGAGAACCAGAGTGGCAGCTTAAGATACCACAAAATGTACTAAACCATGGCTCAAACTTACTTTTTCTGTAAGTTCTCTGAAGCCAGAGTAGTTGCAGAAAGCATGAATTTAGGAAAGCACTCCAAGGGCCACATATGAACTTTTCTGAAGTTGCCTTTTTTTTTTTTTTTCTTGTTAGCTTTCTAAAATGTATCTTTCTATTTGCTCTAATTGCCTGTGAACTGATTTCAAAACTTGCAAGAGTTCCTGAAAAACCCAAAAAGTTTGTTGGATTTTTTCCTCGGGATGAGAAACACCTTGGAGCTTGTAAGATTTATCCTCTGGTTGCAAGTTATCCTCTGGTTTCACAGCTATCCTCCATCAAAGCAGAGGCTGACTCCTGGCTAAGTGCACTGCTGTATTTGCACACTCACTGCTGTACTTGCACACTCACTGCACAGGCAAGGTCTCCTCATCCATGGAGCTGTGAGGAGCTGGAGCACAGCCCTGCTGTGGGCATGGCTCTGGGGAGAGTGCTCTTTCTGAGACGTTTAACACTGAAATTTATCCCAAAAAGTCAATTGCTGAGGAACTAGCCCTGTCAGGCTGTTTTTCAGCACATCCCTGTGCAAATGTTGTATTTTTATGAAATTTGGCTCAGTGTTCTAGCTGTCTGTGTACTGGTGTGTGCCTGTGGGCTTTGCCCAAAGCCTGCTGAAATGAGGGTCTCTCCATGTCCTTGAACTGCCCACAGCTCAGAGCCTCTAAATGCCAGTTCAGAGTGAGACAAATGTCTGTTTGTGAACTCTGGGAGTGCAATTGCAAAGAGCAAGTTGAGGTGCAGAAGAGTTTTCCTGGTGTGGCCTTGGCTTTGCCTTACCCTCTCCCATTCATCACCAGTAATCCAGACACTTAGCCCTGGCATAACATCCATCTTCACATATGTAATTAGTATCACACCTACAGGCTCTATTTCTTTTAAATAATCCTTTGATGAATGCTAGAGATATTAAGGATGTTATTAGAAGGAGATGGTGCTTAGAAGAAGGGAAAAAATGCTGTGATTCCTGACTGCTTTGTTCTTTTGAATTATTACATGGTAGAAAAAGAAAACAAAACCTTTTCTCTCTTCCAAAAGAATATACAAAATGTTGCTACGGATCCAATTGAACTGTTTCAGGTTCCAGTAGTTGCTAAAAGTCCAAGGCAGAAAGGAAAGGGAACCTCAAACTCTCAGGGTATTCAATAAACTCATGGCCCAGGACTAGCTCAATACATGACAGCCTGTAAACATCAAGGCTGGGAATTGAAACAACCTCTTGATATGAATGGCCAGACCAGACCTCCCTCCTTAAACTAAGCAACTACAGTACCTGGTAAAGTTTTATAGCCCTAACAAGACCTTTAACAAATTAAAGCCACTGGAACCCGGACTTTGTTCTTTCTTTTCAAGCTGCCCACCTTCCCATTCCTATCCAGAAATGCCACTGCCCCACGGATGGTTTTAATTCAGGTCCCAGAATGGTACAAAGCTTAGTGTTCCTACAATAAACCCTTCAAAGGAGAATTTAGGTTTACTGGAGCTGTTTAATTGTTGTAGAAGCTCTGCTGTAATGAAGAAAGACTTCTGTCATTTTTGTATCTTTGTTATAATTGACTAAATCTATTAGAATATATTCATAGCTGAGGGAAGACTGGGATCCCTGTGACTGCACTTATATTTGCATTATTTATGTAGCAACAAGAACTAGATAAGGCAGAGAAATAAGATCCTTGATCATCATCTCCTTTGATCATCCCCTTCCCCCACTGCACGCACAGAGCTCACCATGGAGGTATTCTGGTTCAGAGCTGGGGGTCCACGGAGCCCTTCCAGGAGCCTCCCACCAAAGCGCTGCCTTTGAGCCTTCCTGGGGCCGGCTGTGTTGGCCGTGGCAGTGCCAGCACCACCGGAGGGTGCTGAGCCCACCCGTGCAGGGCAGACCCTCCTGAGCAGGGGCTCCAGTGTGCAGTGCAGGCAGGGCAGGGAGCAGGGAGCAGTGCAAGGTGGCTCCAGGCTGCTCAGGCTGGGCGCTGAGCAGCTGCCCCAGTGCAGGCTCCCCTCACAGACACAGCAGAGCCCAGCTCCTGCCTGCTCCTGCTCCCCCAGCCACGCACACATCCCTGGGCAGCGCTTCCCACAGTGCTGGCAATGTTCAGGCATTTTCTCTCCTTCCTTCCTCTAAGGACCTTCTGTTTTCTGGGGGCTTTCACTGCTTGAATTCCCAGCCAAAGAGAGATGCCCCCAGAGCACCAGCAATGATCCAAGGGAGCCCCTTTGCACACACCTGTGAGAAATGCACAGCAAGGATTGTGCTTCACTCTCACTTTAGGGTTCAAATACCTGTGAGAAATACACAGCAAGGATTCTGCTTCTCTCTCACTTTAGGGTTCAAATACCTGTGAGAAATACACAGCAAGGATTGTGCTTCTCTCTCACTTAGGGTTCAACTGAAAATCACATTTCCCAAACTGTTCTCCCAGTCTGCTCATGAAAGCTCTTGGGTATAGTACAAAGCTACCAAAAAGTAGAAAATTGGTACCAAGACTTTGCATACTTAAAGGAAAGGGAAAGCACATTCCCATCCATAATAGGATGTAAACCATGGCAGTGAGCAGAAAGAAAATGCTGGGAAAATCCCTTCCCATTACACGTATGAGATTTGGGTTTAGCTCTAGATGGTTTTTTGAATTCATTGTCAGGTTTGGCATGTGCCCTTCTGCTGCTTACACAGGAGCCCAAGAATCAAACAGAAATTCTGAGGATGTTGTGCTTGAAATCAGCCCCTGTTTGTTAGGGAGCTTTCATGGTCCAGGTGTAAAATATCCAATAAACATTAGACACAGCCTAGACACACAAAGCCACCCCTGCTCTGACAAGATGTGAACCATGAGGCCACAAAGTACAAAGAAGCAGCTTCTGACATCGAGACACACATGGTATTCTTAACTGACACCCATAAAACTGAAATTAGTCAAAACACATTCTTCACCAAAGCTTGGGGCTTGGAGCATTTACTGCACACTGAATAAAAATCCCCACTGATGAGACTAAACTTTTGGTCTCCAGAGCAAAAAGAATTGAATTCATCCTATCTTTAACATCTGTACTTCTTTGCCATAAGGTACAGACAGAATCTTGTAAAATAATTTTGTACAAGTACTTGGGCTTGGTTATTTTTAGACCTGTAAAGCTGTGATTGTACAGGAAAATCCCCATAAATATCTATTTCTATATCAGGGATTGAATACCTGTTGATAGTCAAGGCTCAGACAGTGACAGAGCACAAAATCCCCTCTCTGGAATAACCTCAGGGCTGAGCTGAGGGACAGGCTTGGGCTGTGAAGTCAGAATTACCCAGAGCTTGGGCTCGGCGCTCGGGCATGAGCAGGAGGTGCTCAGCTTGCACTGAGCAGGTGGTGCTGCACAGGCCACGATGGATGTTCAGCAGAGCTGCTGCTCTTCAGACCCCCTTGCTCACACCTCGGCACCTCCCAGCTGAGCTCCAGCCTTGTGACAGCAGCACAATGCTTACAGCACTTAGAAATGAACATCCATTTTCTTACAAGCTCCCCTGACAGCATTGTGCTCAGGTAGAAGCTGGAGGGCTGCAGCCGTGTGCCAGTAAAAGTTTGTTTTCTCCTGCCAAGGAAAGTGCTGTTTTCAGGCAGATTCAATTAAAGGCAGAGGATGTTACCTTGAGGAGCCACTCTGTTTACATTTCAAAGGGCCAGTCCTCTTCTTAGAGGGATCCTGTGTCATGCAGATCCTTAATGAAAAGCATTTGTTTGGCATTATACCTCAACAGCAAAGTAGATTCTCCCAGGACAGTTTGGCTGTGTGAGAAAGCTTTTGTGACTGCCCAGACTTTGCAGGGTCATTGAGATAACGACCCTCACATCTGCACTTTGCAGTGCCCTTCTCAAGGAAAACACAAAAAATACCCAGATCTATTACAAACTTACAGGATTTATCACCGCAGCTTGATTTTGATAACTTATTTTCCCTCTAAATTCCTGAACTCAACCTGAAATAAATTACAGGACTGAACATTTTGGTAGTTCCTCTTACCCAGTAACTTGAAGCAATGTCCCTTTCAGACACTGGCAGTGTCTGACTCTGGCCAGCAGCAGTGGCAGCTTTGCTCAGAGAGTTTTGGAAGGGTTCTCACCACACCAAGAAATGAAAACAATGGAAAAGTGACAAGGAAAATGATTGCAATCATGTTACATATTTCCTGGCTCTCGCTTCTCTTGTATGAGCATTTAAAATAAGGTACTCTTTGCCTCTACTGAACATTTCACCTACAAGTTACATTTGAAGAATTTTTGTGATAAGAACCAGAGAAAGCTACAAGAATTTCATGTATTTAGAGAAGCCAACTCCCCTGCAATGTAAAATAGCTATAAAATTGCTATATATATATATATATATATATATATATATATATATATATATATATATATATAAAGCTAGTGAAGCATTTTAGTACCCATCACTTTGATGCCTAGAAAATAACTGTAATTTCTTTGTTGAGAGATCTATACAGTCAGTTCTGTTCTGGAGTACATACCAATCCAAACCCCCTTCATCTAAAGGATCACTAAAATCTAAAAGCCATGCTTCTCTTGTTTTGTTCCTGGGATGCTGCTGCAGCCTGGTTTGGAGTGCTTGCTGAGCGAAATGTGGAAGATCCATCCCAAAACCCCGAGAGTATTTAGAAGGAAACACCGTAATTGAGGTTTATTTCTCTTCCCATCTCAGACCCCTCCAGAAGGGTTTGTCACACACAGACCCAGAGCTGCCAGCTCCACACTCAGTGCCTGGGCTGGCTCAACCAGGTGATTTTGGCTGTGCCAAACAAAGCTGGAAATGCTGTATCCTCAACCAGATGAGCTTGAATGACAAGTGACTCGTATTAGGAATTCCTTCTGTTCAATCAGCTCCCCTTGATGTGAGATAAAGAGACTTGATGAAAACAGACAGAATCCAGTTCCAGTCTCCTCTTGGGAGGAGTGAAGACCTTTTTTACATAGGGACAAATTCATTCCTGGCATAAGGCTTTTTACTGGAGTGGAATTATAGCAGGGATGAAAACAGGTCATCTTGTTTTGTACTACATGCTTCACATCAGTGATGAAATAAACTGGGTCTCAAAGGAGAGGTGATAAAAAGTCAGCCCTTGTGCTTTTTGTGATTTCTTTTAAACTATAAAACATCCTTATGCTTAGTTTTTAAAATATATTAGTTTGATTTATCACTGACTTATGCAACACTCCGTGCAATGACAACCAAAAGCTTTTTGTGGAAAACAGAACACACTCTGAAATCACCCAGAGCCAGCAAAGCACATGGACCAGCGCTCTCACAAAGAAAGCCAAAATCACCTGCTTTAAGCAGCCAACTGGAAGGAGAAAAAAGACCAAAGCAATAAAACCCAGCAAAGGCTTCTAATCATTCTTTGTACCTCCCTTTTGGTGTGCTTGATTTGAGATGCTTTAATGAATCCTCATTCTCCAACAAGTGCTGGGTACCTGTTCACTGGGAATCAGGCACATCACAGCAGTCACCCACAGGCATTTAGGGGAATATTCAAGGACCTCAAGCACAGCTGAATATTTATTTTATGATTCTATCCTGGTCTGAACTGCAGTTCTTGTAACCTGAATATCTCTTTTGTAGTACTCTGAATATATTTACAGTACTCCATAGTAATGGTTGCAAATGCTGCAGTCACACTCTCATGCAGAGCCGGCTGCACTGCTTTGATCATCCCATTATTTGGGTTATTTTACGACAGTTTTAAATGGCTGAGAACTGCACAGAGATGACTCCATTGTATCATTAGCCATGAACAGCAAGTCCATGTTAACAAGCTGTAACTACCCCTGAACAATGTAAACAGGAAGCCTGGTGCTGGAAATTCATTCTGATGATTTCCACTCTTCTCGCAGGTCACAAAGAGAGTCACAAATTAAAAAATGTCTTCACAAAGTGCCAGCTAGGAGTTTAACTATTGCTGGACCTAAGGAATAGAAATTTTCAGCCATTCTGAAAGGTATTTTATGTCGCCATTCACAACAGAATTATGTGAAAAGTGTCTTAGCATTTGAATTTAGTTATTTCATAAAAAGCTGCCTGTGATATGTGTGACATAATGCACAAAAATAAATAAATATTAAAAAAACACTTCAAAATCTTTAGGACTTTCTTGAATGTGGTTATAAGCATAACAGCCTTGGTTCTGTATTTCCATGAGTTCAGAGGGAAGTGCTGTGACTGAAATGCTGCCAGGAGATTCCTCTCTGCTACCCAGTTTATTCAGCACAGTAAGTATGTGGCCTAAACTCTTCTATAATAAGGATATTCTGGAAAAAACTAAATCTCAAATTCTGGCTATTTAGGCTATATATGGAGTGTTGTAAAATGCTATGTGTTGGCAGTGTTTGAGTGTTTGGTTCATTTGGGGTTTTTTGTTTGCTTCTTTTGTTGCTGTTCTGACTTATCCCAGAAATCTTCCCAATAAGTTCCTGGGAGCAGCACCTCAGGCAACATAAAAACCCAATTTTCTACTGTATGTCCCAGGCACATTGATATAATCTGTAGTGCAGAACAAATTGTGCCAATAATTATACTTGATTTTACGTAAAAACAACCTCTATAGAAACAAGAGAACAAATCAAATGAAAACACAGTTATCTGAACAAATGTTTTCAGTACTAGAAAGTGTAAGGTGAGCAAATTGCTGCCCTAAGGACAAGGTGAAAATCCCCAGCCCCCCTTTCCAAAGCAAACAAACAGCAGTGAAACGTAACCTGACGCTGGTTTCCACCAAGGGAGAACATTCTGCCCTCCACCTTTTCTCTGAGGTTGCCTTGGGTTGGTTTTTGTGCAAGCTGATGCTCTCAGCTGGTGTGGGCGAGGCCGAGCTCTCCTGTGCCCATCAGTGCCCACCTTGCTCACAGCGCTCCCACCACTGGGCAATACCGACTCACAGACACGTGGATCAAGTGTAAAAGGCACCAGCTCCAAGGTGCTCGGTCTTTAAGAGCCCTCTGGAAGCTGCAGGTTTTCAGTGAGTGAAGGTGTTTCTCCCCAGGTAACCCACATTTTAAAGCAGCAGACATGGAGAACTTTTAAAAAGCTGGGCATAATTGATTTCTTGACACTCACATACAAATCAATAATGTAACTAGAAACACAATCCAGAAAATTTAAAATGTAGTACTTTGTACCATCCAGGTTAACAATGACCAACTGAGACACTGCAAATTTGTGTGTTAAGAACTGGCTCTGGTATGGATTTAAGTGGGCTGAAAAACACAGCAAAGCACCACCAAAGCTTGTACCAAAGTTGTAGTTGGATTTTTTTTTGCTTTGATGAAAAACTATTTCACTTTGATTTTAGAGTTTCTTTATAGCTTTTGAGTGGCAGGCAGCCCTTTACATTATTAATAAATATTTTGAATTTAAAGTCTTTAAACTAAAAAGTTTTTTTGGGGAGGAGCTTTGAAAAACCAAGAAATAAAGGAACTCATCATAACACTTATAAGATAAAGCTGCTTATTTCACACTGAACTTTGGTTTAATGTGTCAGAGTCATGATTTTAATAACAAATTCTATCTAATGTTGAAATAAATGCCAAGGATGATGACTAGAGGAGCTCTGTCTTTATAAATCTCCCATCAAGCAAAGTGGGGGTGAAAGTCTGAGGAGTGTAAAGGAGGGATCACTTCATTGCCTCAGAACAAAAGTCAGTCCTGTAGAGAGGCCGAGCCCAGACAGAGCTTGTGCCCTGAGCCCTGGAGAGGAGGAACCTGCTCCAGCCTCCAGCAGCAGAGGGAAAGCTCTTCTGGAGGTGCCAGAAGCAAATCAGTGTGCAAGGATGGGAGATGCTGCCTCTGGCCCTGGGGAATCCCTCCAGATCTGCTGCTATTTTCTTTTATTGATCTGGATCCTTTACTCATTAAATAGGCTCAGTGCAGGGAAGTTTTCTGTTCCCCAGAGGTCAGAAGCAGCAAAAGGTCTGCTTGTGCTCCAAGCCCTGAGCACAGCCAGAGCCCAGGCAGCTGCGCTGGTCCAGAGCTGAGGCCTGCTGCCCATGCACATGAAATCCTCTCTCCAGGCACACTGACAGCACACACAGACATAAAACCATCCTCTTGTTGATCACGCCCCAAGGTTCAGTAGAACTGCCTTCAGAGAGCAGGAAATTGGGGATGTTTGCCAGCCAATAACCAGCTGGGGGCTGCAGGAAGGGCCACAGGAGGCAGCTCCATAGAGTGAGAGAACATGGGATCTCCACTTCTGAGCCAAGGCAGGGGTGAGCACTTCTGTCCCTAGGAGGGACCAAAAGCCCTTCCTTGCCTAATGGTGGCTCTACTCCTGCAGCTGCTAAAAGATGGGGCTGACAGATGCTGCAGAGACGGCTCCTGATCACTCTCCTCCCCAAATCCACACCCACCTACCCCAGCAGCTCCTTTGGCTGCAGCAAAAGCAATGGAGGGAACAAATGGTGCTTGAGCAGCTGGTGTCCTCCTGCCCAGGGGGACAATCTGTCACCTGCATGTCTGAATCTGCCTGAAGCACCCTCTGCCCTGGACAGGGACTAACTGGAATGTCATACTGGATACCAGCATGGTGTTTAAGGCTCCGCAAGCAGAGGTTTTCAGTAACTGGACGGCAGAAAGCACAGAGGTTGTGTCACCCATCGAACCTGCAGAGGCCTTTGGAAGAGGACCCATATTTCCCAATTGCTCCAGTCTCACAGGAAGGGGAGGCGTTACCCACCACCCCTGCTCATCACCTGGTGTGGGGCCATACACTGTGAACTCTTCAGTGAAGCACAGTTTCATCTGGAAGAGATTTCTGCTTGGAAAACACCTGCCAGCTGTCACTCCCATTCATGGGGTCACTGGGAAAACTCAGGGATGTGCAGCAAAATTTTTAAGTCTCTTGCATGGCAGCAGAATGTCAGCAGAAACCGAAGGCCCCAGCCCACTGCAAAGCCCTTCGTGACAGTCAGTACAAGTCAAGTTTCATGATTCCACTCAAGCAACACATGGCAGAAACAGCAGCATTGCTGTTAGAACCCGGGCTGGTGTTCGACATGCAGCAAGTTCACATTGTGGTAACATAAAATCTTAATGCACGGTAATAAATACCCTGGAAATAATTTAATAATATGCTTTGTTTCATCATAAATTGACAGGAACCAGTGAATTAAACAGCCCTCTCTAGGTCTTTTCACATGATAACTCTCTTAATAACTGTGGAGTATTCCACAGTTCACAACATAAGGGTTTTGTAAAGTACATTTTAACTTAAAAGAGCCTCAGTGTTTCTGCAGGGTTTATACAGATTGATCTGCAGTAATCTATCTAGAGTTCTTTGCCTTGATGAGAGATATTTGAAGTGGTCCTTACTGTATTCTGAAGCTTCACCCACTGCATAAAGAGCTACTTCTGAAAAAGCCCATGATGTACTGGGTAAAACATCAAGAGCAATTAGATTTAGCGAAATTATTCAGAAGAGGGCCAAGATCAAATAAACATTGCTTTTCCACAGCAGAGGGGAGCAGTCTCTCACTTTTTGCCTAACAACAAGGTACTGACGGCGGTGCTGCAACAGGATGGGGCCAGGCTTTGATCTCTGCAGGGGGCTCGTGTTCACCACCACTGCGGGCTGTCTGCAGGCCCACAGGTCAAGCAGGTATTTTTAGTTCTATTTCCAAGACACAGAAACATACTTTCTCTCATTTCAACAGCACAACTATTCATTTTGGGCCGGGGAGGGAGGGGGAGCTGCAGACAGATATATTGTTGAGATAAATCAAAACAAAGGAGACATTCGATATTTAGCCATTAAGAAAATACAGAATACTTCCTGTGTGACAGAATCCCTCCCACCCATTTCAATGGCTGTATCCCTCATAAAAGTTAACAGGGAAGAATTAAGGAACAACATTCCACAGCAACAGTCCTAAACACTGCAATGACACTAAATGGAGCATTTTGGATGTTGCTGCAGAGCATTTCAGCGGTCAGTGAAAGAAATTAAAGAGAATAATTCAAAATGTATAATACTGCAAGGACCAGAACAAGCTATTGTTTAATCCAACAGATAAAGATAGAATAAAAACAGGAATGGAGACATTAATTCTTGGCTGTTACTGTAGCTAAGTACGATTTGAGTTCATCAAGGCAACCTAATGACCAAGCAAGAATGAATCCCATCTCATCTCCTCTGCTGCCTTTTCCCCAAGGACACTGAGCAGTGCAGACAGAGGCTCCACCTGTTTCCTCCTTTCCTCCCCTGCAAAGGTCTGGGTGAAAGGGTTCTGGTGAAAGCTCTACTGGAAATAGCCTGTGTGTGGTTATGCCCCCGAGCCTGCAAAACTTGCACACATGAGATTCCCACCGACTTGGATGGGAATTTTGTGCATAATCATTTCAGTGTCTGACCACAAAAACCATAATTGGAATTAAAACATCAGCGGAATTGTTAAAAATCCAGAACCTTGGCACCAAGATAATATGGTTTTGCTTTAGACTGAATATATGACATTTACATTTATATGCCACTGTACGTGATCCTGGGCATTTTAGTAGATTTTCATGTACTTCACAGAAAGAATACATTAAATGCTGCCCTAAATGATGTAGTAAGGATATTACAAACACATACCTTAAATCAAAGCAAATTGCCCCCCCAACACCCACTCACCCATGAAAATGATTTTTAAAAGTACAGTGCAAGCCACAACTGTTTCCTCGTATTTATTATAAAAGCTTTCTCTCCCTTAATGTTTGATCTAACTATAAAAGGCAAAATCTGTTTTGTTAGTAAAGCTCAACCTTTGGCAGCCAGCAAAGTGACTGAATTTCCTACAAACAATTTCAGTTACTCTTGTGTTTACCACTGTGCTCGTTTCCCACAATCCCTCTGGGAGGAGACAATGTCCCTGTGCAGATGTTCAATGTTATAATTGGGCAGCACTCAGCAGAAATGTCATCAGTGACACAACACTTTAACAATAAAAGAAAATGAAACACACATCACAGGGGACTCCCATTTCAAAGCAAACCTTCAAGGATCTGAACAGGAAGCATATTTTCCATATTACAAGTTCTCATTTAAATTACAAAAGTACATTGGCATTTATTTCCTTAACAGATGAGTTTATCACCACTTTAGCAATGAGTATCAATGGCAACTGAAATTACAGTTCCTTTCATACTGTGCTTCTTTTGATAAGTCCTTTCCTTTACTTACAGCCTCTTACAGATTTCTTTTCTTCTGACTGTAACATCCAACGTTTTGCAAAAATACAAATTTTCATTGTACCAAACTGCTGCCGTAACACCTTCTCTTTTGCAGGACAGCAAGAACATCCCATTGCAGTGGCCCTGTGCCAGGTGCCCCTTTCCAGTCAGCTGCAGCTGAGTGCCTGCTCAGGGTCTAAGAGAGACAGGGAAGGGCAGAGGTGGCTGCACCATTCCTGTGCTTGCTGAAGCTGAGGTGACAACGTGACAAGTGCCAGGGCTGCAGCCCAGGCTCAGGGCCCTGTGCTGTTTTCTGTGCCTGAATGATTCTGTTCACCTGCCAGCAGCACACACAGCTAACAGTTGTTCCTTTCTAACCACTGAGCACCCACTCAGAAATCTCAGGCTCCCCAGGGATGTCTCCTCTGAGTCCTCTCACTAATAACCAGCTCTGTGGAGACCCAATGTGCTGGAAAAGCTGGGAAAAGCAATCCCACAAACTAATACTGGGGAAAAAGTCTAGACGTTTGTCTAAAGCATTTTGATTCAGGTTTTGTTCTCAGATACACATTGGGTAACTCTCACTATCTTTATTCACATAAGAATTCTGAGAAATTCAGAAACTGGGCAAAACTCAGCCCTATCCCATCAGCTTCATCCAGAAGACAAGTGACACTGGCTTTTCTCCATTCTCTCCCAGGATTTACAGAGTGCTGCTTCCTGCCCTGCTCACTGAACATTACCAGGAGTGTATTTAGGTGGTAGCACAGCAGCCTGCAGGGAGGCTGTGGGGCACACACTGAGGATACTGCCACCATGCACAGCACAATCCTGGGCCATTGGAGGCTGCCAGGATGCACTGACAGACTCAGTATTGATGAAGCAATACCCAGTTATTGTCAGATGCCAGGCAAACCCAGTGTGTAACAACAGCTACCATGTCTCACCTCTTATCCCCATGTGCAGCAGGGCACAATGTCAGTCCCAGATGTCAGCAGGTCCAGAAGGATGAGCCTCAGTTAAACCTGCCTCGGCTGGAGAAGGTTTTGCATTTGGCTGCAGAACAAACAAACAAATCTAGTTCAGTGCATAAAAGAAAACTTTGAAGTAACTTTCTTATGCAGTCTGAGGTACAATGTGCTAAAGGCTCAAATGAAGAATTGCAGGAGTCTGTACCTGAGGGGGAAAGGAGGGAGAATAAATTGGAGCAAGGAATTCACACAGTACACTTCCCTTCAAAGCATCATGTACATTTGCAAGCCTTGCAGCTGTCATTTGCATTTTTGTCATAAACATTTTGGTATCACAGTGGAAAAACCCCAGAGTATCCAGAGTGCATCCCAGCCACCACGGTTTGCTGCACCGTGTGTGTCATAGGGCCGGAGCCTGGCACCCTCCACAAAGCCCGGAGGGGTTTGGAGGATATTCTTACTAACTCAATGCACCCACAGCTGCCACCACTCTGGGGCACCTTCAGCTACTGTAACAGTTTTCTCCAGAATCAGAAGAATTTCCTTAGAATTTCCCTAAGTTTCCCCAGCCCTATCTGTGCTTTGCCCCTCTGGAAGTGTATAACCAAGTAAATGCTGATAAAAATTACAAATTTATCAAATGAACAACATACATAGGAGGAAGAACTCTTTCCATCTGCAGAGCTTCAGTCACCAAACTAACACCCTTTATGCTGCACTCCCACAGAGTAACAGCAGAATAAAAAAACCCTAAAGCAAACGCCTATCCTGTCTTTTCCCAGCAGAGCTTCGACCCTTCCAAAGGAGACATTCCTGAGATTTTATGAAGTCCAGCAGGAATGTGGTTTTCTTATTGATCTTACGTGGAAGTTGCACAAGTGCTACCAGCCAAGGACGATGGTTTGAAAAAAGCTGTGAGAGAAATGCCATTACATGCACACACATGACCTGTAATGACAGGGAAGGAATAAATATAGAGCTGCTGCCACCTCCTCTGCCCTCCTCAACCCAAACCACCTGCAGACGTGGCTGCTTTCTTAAGCTCCTGCTGCTCTCACTGGGTCTTTGCCCACCTTCTCCAATCCTTTCATCCAATTGCATTTTCCTCTGCACTAAAATCAAATACTTGTTCAGGGCTCTGTGTAGGTGAGGGCAAAATTCCATCTCTTACTTCATTTTTTCTTTGCTTCTCCAGTCTGTCTCCTGAAGGTTCCCTTAATCTCAGCTCAGGCTCCGTGCCTTCTCTCCTGCTAAGCTCTTACACCGACAGTAAGGTCAGAGTTTTGTCATGCCCTGTTCCTCTTTCCTGTACAAATGCAATCTGCAGACTCTGCAGCGCTCCCCATATGCTGTGCCTGTATTTTTCCTTTTAACCACTGGCACAATTGTCATGATGCGTGTTTTAGTGCCACTAGCCTGTTTCAGCACCACTGAGTGCACGGTCCTGGTTCCTCCTGTTTGCAGCAAACCCCACAAATTCAGTCCCTTTGGTGTGTGACATTTGTGTGACAGTGGGGCACAGCTGGGGGCTGAGGAGGAAATTATCCCATGTGGATCCAAAATAAATCATACAAATCCTGAGAGGAAAGGAAAGGGGGAAAATCGGAAAATGGCAGTAGGGAAAGGTGAGAAATCGTAAATAGGAGAAATTTTGTGTGGAAATTCTGATCATTACCAGATACTACATCCAGTCCCTACTCCTAAAAGAGCTGACCCTGACACTGAAAATCTTTACATTGTGAAATAGAAAGTGATGGGAAGTGGATAAGATAGGATAACACTTTCAGGAAAGCAGTTATAGCCAGTGTTTTCCCTGGCTAACAGAATGAGATCCTGAGCTATACTCTGAATTTAACAGTGGAATTCCATAAGCAATGAACACTTTTTAGAAGTTACATTGCAGTGCTTATATAATGCATCAGATCTCAGTGTGCTCATATACTTCAGTATCTTAACAAGAACACAGCAGCTGGACATAAGGAATTCAAGAGCCTACCTAACTAATTCTTCTGTCATAATCCACAAACTAAGATTTGGCGTTTATATACTTTCAAATAAAATATCAAGGGCAGTGAAAGGTGTTGAGAACAGCTTCAGAAATTTATCTTAATTCCCCTACCATACTACAATGCATGTACATCTGTGCTGGCTCCAGCAGATGTTGGAAAGTTTGATTTTTTTTTTTTTTTAGCTGAAAAAGAGACAACCAGGCCTCTAACAGACCCTCTTTGATCTCACCTGGAAGGAAAGTTCTAATCTGGCCCTGAGAATCTCCACAGTTCAGGCTTAAAAGACAAAAGAGAGGAGAATGTGAAAAGAGCAGGAAGCAGCACATAAAGCAAATGGGCTTAGAAACGCAGCCTGGTTCCCGGGAATGGCACTGAGTGGAGTTATGTCCTTGGAAGGTTGTTTTTGAAAAAAAAGCTGTCTCAGAGATGTGCCAAACGCCCTGCTTTTGATTTGGGTGGCAGCAAATGGGACACGACAAGTAGAGCAGAGCAGAGCTGTTGCACTGCCCACAGCAAAGCAAGTCCCACTTAGGGGAGAGCAGGAAAAGGAAAGGTGATAACCCCTGAAACTGCCCACCCACAACAGAGGGCTTACAGAAAACATTCCTGGGAAGCTGCATCTTAGAGCACTGTGAGAACATTTATCCACACCTATAATATAAAAAAATCAGTCTCTCTCTGACTCTGTATTTTTGGGTTTTTTGCACACACAACAGAATTTTTACATATTTATTTGTTGTAGTTCTTAAATCACAGTCAGCGATAAATGTAAGAAGTTAATAGGTACTGAACATCTGTAATAGAAAGTAACAGTAGCTGCTGTGCATTGGAATCTGTCCATTAATTGGATTGTTCTGTACAGAATGTTATCAACAGAACTTGTGCCTGATGAATGAAATGTGGGGTGGCAGGGACTGTCTTTAAGTGGGGTATTTGCCTGTAGCAATAGATTCATTCAGTTACCAGAGGTTTCTGTATTTACTTTTCAATTTTCCCAAGTTCCTCTTAATTTGCCCTTTTCCTCACAGACTGAGGGCCTGGCAAACACCCCCAGGTGTCCCCCAGAGGCCCCTGAACAGAAGGCATGAGCTCTCCAAGGCAGAATCAGCTGCCCCCAAGGAACCTGTGCTGTTGTGCTGTGTACCAGCCCCCCAGGAAAGGACAGTGACACTGACACCGGCTGTGCTCTGTGACAGCACAGCAATAACCAACATTTTGTGTGCATGGTCTGAAGCCAACATTGCAGCCCTGGAGGCTGCAGCCTTCCCTGGGGATGTGGCGCTGGTGGAACTCGTGTGCTGCTCCAGCACAGGGCTCACCAGGCTGCACCCTCAGTCTTACAGCATTGCTCCTCCTCACTGCATGCATCAGGGAAGGAACTCCACCAAGTTATCTTTTGGGAAGCTTTTTAGTCCTTTCTTCCACCTTTATTAACGAGCTGATAGCCAGGGTACAGCAGTAAATCCCTGCACCTTTCAAAAGTAGGTTAGCAGCCTGGCTAGGAGTGATTCCTCTCCAGCAATCCTGCCTCCTCCCCCTGCACACACCCTTTTTAATTGCACATTTTCTAAAATAGTCTGAGATCAAGATCAACAAATGTTCTTTCTGGTGCCAGCACAGAAACAGGAGTATGTCAAAATGCCCTGCACAAGCTGGCATACAGTGTGTATCACTGACGGGATGTTTACACGCCTGCCTTTAACAAACGTGTTTCCAAGCACACCTTCAGAGCACAACAAGCTGCTCAAGTTTTTACCACACAATCTTTTTTTCTTTCTTTACTTTCTTTTTGGGTGGGGTTTTTTGGGGTTTCTTTTTTTGTGTGTGTGCTTTTGCTTTTGAATTGAAGTTGCTTGGGTTTTTTTCACTCTTTATTAACAAAGCAAATCCTGTTTTACTTGTTTACCCTCGAGGAATTCTGCTATTACGGTGATTTTCATAATTTTAATTGTAGTGCAAATGTATGGAAAAGTCTTTCTAAAACACGAGCTGTCTTACAATAGCACAGTGGTCCATGCTTGGGACCTGTTGTATTATTACTTGTAGAGTTCTTGGATTACTCCATGCATAACAAGCACCGCCAGAACACACAGTAAGTTTCACTTCAGAGGAGTCTGCCAGCTAAATCAAATGTTCAAAAATCAAAATTAAAAGATGTTGTCAGTGTTCTGAGTGGTTCTGATACTCCAGGCACTGGGAATGTCCTCCCAGCAGCTCGGTGCCTGCGGTTCCACCCTCCTGCACCCTGGACAATGGGGCTGCACGAGGAGAGCTGAGGGCACAGAATGGGGATGAACGGCATGGGAAGGTAGAGAAAAGGTTCTACAGTTTGCCAGGCTTTCCACAGCTTGCTTGTGGAAATTTTTGACACTTCAGATCACAATTGAGATACTTAAGCTTATTAAAAAAATTAAATATATATGTAACATACCAGTCTTAAATTTTTGCTTCTGGCTACACTGAAAATTTAAGTTATGGAGTCATTAACTAAAGAAAGGCATATCAGTTACATCAACATTCATTGTATTTTTCTCACTAGAGGGAAAAGCTTTGTCATAAAAATATAAATCTTACAGTTTCACATGTGAAACAGAAGGCAAATTAAACTGATAATATACACAAGATCTACTATATGTATGAACTGAGAGGCATTAAATAAACAGTCTCTTGTTAGCCAAAAGATTGTTTCAGTTAGTCAGATGTCAACACAAACTTTTGTACTACCCCTAAACTGACCTCCTGTAGACAGGAAGAGAAATCAAATTTGCATCAGGATAGTAAACATTAAACTAATCTTGACTTCCAGAGCTCAAATTTATATTTTTATTTTGACTTACTGGATATCAAGTGTCAGTGCAAAGTGAATGTCAAAGAACATTAGTTTTCAAACTCCTGAAAAGATGAAGAAAGCCCCTGGAGCAGTGAGCAGCACAGATCATGTTTCCTGTTCCAAGAGATTCTCGTTATAGAACTTTGATGGTAAAATAAAACTCTTTAATCTGGAGCATAATCCTGAAGATAGCATGCTAAAACTTGAAGGACACCAGCATGCAGATGTTCTGATGTTTTTAACCCTGGGCTACCTTGCTTGCCAAGAAAATTTAATCTCCTGACATGTACCTTCATGAAGAGTCTGCTGCTAATGGTGTCTGGGGGACAGCGAGGCTTCCTGCAGTCTGACCTGGAGCTGCTGCTGGGGATGGAGGAGAACGGAGCACTGGGACTCCTCTGGGGCTTGGCAAAGACGGGAGCCTGGCCTGTGGAAGTTTCCAGAAAGCCTTTCTTGAGAAACCTCCAGTCTCATATATATTGAATAAACAAGGTAAGGAAATGTTCTAGATTTGTGCACCTGACATGCAGCGAGCAGCTCTGGTGGGGGTAATCAGCCTGAAAGCAAGTGATGCCACTTGCCGGGTAAATGAAGCACACACAGAAGGTTTTACAGAGCTGAAGCCTATCAATGAAAACCTCACTTTTACAAAAACCTCCTGGGCTGTATACAATCCTTCCTTTAAAACAAGGAAAAACTGTGAAAATTGGCCGTTAAGCAAAAAGCAAGGTATCATTGAATGAAGCAAACATGCTTTGTAGAGTGATCATAGAGATTTCTGTATGTAAGCTCTAAAGCTCCAACAGCAGTGCAGAGTGAAGCACAGCTGAAAACCCCACAGAAGGGGTGAACTGGGGAAGGATTTGTGCTGGCACTGTGCTGAAGGTAGAAATAACCTGTTTGTGGTTTAAATTGGTTAAGAACCACTGGGCCCTGCCTTAGGTAAGGTTCACTGGATGCTGCCCTGTGGGAAGGATGGGCAGTCACGGGTCCCAGCTCCAGTCTGCACTGTCATTCCCTGTGGAGATCACCAGAGCCAGCTCTGAATGAGGAGATGTGTGCAGGGCTGACCTCAGTGCCTGTGGGAGCTGGAGGAATTCTCCTCTGCTCATTCCACAGGAACACCAAAGAAAGTGAAGGCAGCAATCCTACCAACTGCACTTGTAAGCAGCTCATTTGATTAAGATCTCAGTTGAGCAAATGCAGTTTCCAACATAATCAATAAATCCATCCATGAAGTTTTCAAAAACCCAGCCTGCCTGAGAGAATGGAACCAAAGCCAGCAAAAGTCTCTCATTCCACTCTCAAACTCTGGGACGTGGCCATGGGACTCAGTCTGGATCCACCCATTAGACCTGTACAGCAGGTCAGACCCACCCAAGTACTTCATGTGAAAGCCACCTTTCAGGATTTCACCATTTTCTGTTGGGGAGGGTTCCCTGTTGGTAATTTCTTTTAAAAGGCCATATTTCACGTTATTCCGTTCAGAGTGAGAAAGGGATGGACTGTATGGATTTTGGGAGGTAAATGTTACAATGGTTACAGGTGCCAGCTACAGCAATGAAATCGGTCGGAAAGCCGACTGCCGGAGATGCTCGAATTCCTCTGTAATTAGCACATCGGGAACATCCAAATGCCAAACCCTGGCAACCCCGAGGGGCGTGCAAAGAAGCTGAGGAACACAGCAAAGATGTGACACCAAGGTGACCCTGGCTTTTTACACAGTATCAGGCAGCTGGAAGGCTGGTGCTCCTGGAGGGGAGCAGGGGGAAAAAGGGAGCAAGAATAGCCCAAGTTATTGCTTGGAAATTTTAGCATTTTTATAACTGGGACTTTCTCAGGGTATTCTCAGTTCTCATTTATTCTACACTCCAACAAAAAGTGGGCTTAAAATGCAGCCCATCAAGCAATGTTACTCTCTTAGCTGATTTTCTGCTTCTGTGTTGTTGTTCTAGTAAATCTAAAAGCAAGGACAATGTACACTGCATAAATCCTTGTGGAATGCCAAATTAGAGAGGATAAGGAATACAAGAAGGCTGTTGTACTTAAAGAAAAGTAAAAAATCAAGAAAGCAGTAAAGCAGGGGTCAGGAATTCAGTTGGCCCGATTCTCTTCACAGGTATTTTTGTGTCTGTGTGTGTTTTGCCCTTCCACAATGGAGCTGTAATAATTTAGCCCTTTATTTGGCTGTGCAGAGCACCGAGGGATGCTCAGTAAATCAAACAGGTGTGAAGTGGTTGCAATCAGCCTAACCCTTACTTTTCCCATACAGAGGTTTTGTACAAAGAAACTGTGGCTGAAATGTAGGTGTTTAAAATTAGATTTATTTTAGAGACTGAAGGGAAAAAACCCTCAAAGGATGTGAAGTGTTTTCTGCTAAGTCTAGATGTCACTGTCAGATTTCTCTGAATTAGAGGATTTCTTGGGGAATGTAGATACTGCTGTAAGGGTGCAGAAAAGCCAAACATGTATCTGCACCATTCACAAGGCAGCTTCTGATTCCAATCAAAGCGAGCCAGGACTAACACAAATGGATGATATATAACAAATGGAGAAATCAAAAGGTGGCAAAGCTTCTTGCTCCTTTCCCTGGCTCTGTGCAGCTAGCCACAGGCATTGTGACACCTTAATGCCATTCAGCAGCTAGAGGTAAGTGATCTTCCTTTCCTGCAGGCTTGCTGTGCACTGTGGTTCTGTAGTTTCTTCTCCATCTTTCACATTATTGCAGTGTGGGGTTTTTTTCCAAAAAAGGCATTTGATTTCTCTTTTGGTTGATCTTGTCTCAAATTAGATTCTGAAACTGTACTTTAGCAAGCCATCTATTCCCAGGTGTCTGATCAGCGCTGTGTCCTGGTCGCACCAGGAGCTGCTGCTAGGACTGTATCAGCAGTGTCCGTTGGCAGCAATCACAGCCTGTGCCAGGGGGCTGCGTTGATCCAGGACCATTCCTGAACCGCTGGCTTATCAGTGCTAACTAGACACAGCTCAGTGACTTCCACTCAGCTCTGCAAAGCAGAACCATAATGCAGGTTCTGATTCATTGTACGCCTAGGTCTGCAATGATTTCCTGGTTTCAATTGTTCCTAGGTTTCCAAAAGATTTATAATTTAAATGGAAATGTTCTTACTCCAGATAAGCAGGGTGATTGTTCCCTGTTTGTTATAAGAGGATATAATTCCTAAATACAGGGAAGATGGAGCTCGTGTTTTATAAGGAGAGAACACTTGTTTGTGCTTGGCTGAAACTCTATTACACATCATTGGGGCTTAGTGCGGCACAGATGCTGAATGGATGTGGGAGGATATTCTTATTAAAAACGGTTTCACATGCCCCAACCAGAGCAGCTGCAGCTGTGAATTGCTGGCCCTTTTCTCTGTGATAACCCAGCCCAGGGTCCATTTCCCTGCAGGGTGGGGCAGTGTGACTCTGGGTGCCCCAAACCCTGCGTCACCTGCCCAGGAAGGGTTCTGCTTGACAGGCAGGGCAAACCAGCGAGCTGCTGGTTGTTTATAACAGTAACGCATAAACAAACATTCAAACAGGCACTACGAAAAAGAGATAACATAAATGGGTACTTCCAAACAGGCAGTGGTGTATCACTGCTTTCTCACAGGCAAGTTCTTGCTGACTCGTTCCCAGTCCTGCCCGAGCTGTAATCCCCAGGAGCCAGCACTGAACACAGGCTTTGCAGGGAGCAGTATCTGTGATTGGATCTGCTGACTAGAAAATATGTAAGGGCCGTGGTCCTTTCATCAGTTCTGACAACAAAGCTGCTAAAACAGGTTTAACCTAATTATGATAATCAACCAGACAATTTAAAAGAAAAAAGTAAGTCAGTGTGGAACAGAGTAAATGCCAGCAAAGAAAGAGGTGAAAGTTCCTGAAAGAAATTTAAAATATCTGTCTAAAAATATCAAACCATACGAAGTTTCTGGGCTCCTAAGAATGCCTGCCAACATTTCTACTAAGTAATTAATTTTGCCATACCACATCTTTATTAAAGAATAAAAAAAACCCAACAAAAATCACCAATAAGCCTCTCTTTTCTATTTGTCTCTCTGCCTTTGTCTTTAGAGTCATTGATAAGGGCAGCTGAAGAGAAATAAAGTGCTATGATTTGTGGAACTCCCTCTTCCTGCTGATTTGCTGCTACTTCTGTGGTGGAACCAACAAAAAATTACTCCCCTACTATCTTTTTAACAAGGCCAGTGGAAAATAACCTTTGATCTAAAATAATCATCACTGGAGGAACATTTGGCATATAGGCTGAATGACAACAAAATGAGCTCCATCAAAGGAAGGGCAGCAGGAAAAGGAACGTGGGAGAAGGGCAGGGAGAATCGTTATAAATACAATGACAATAAACTCCATAGTTTAGGGCAGAAGGGCTGATACAGCCATGAGAACCAGCTGAATGTGATAAAAACTTCTCTTTTTAAAAGGATCATGCTATTTGTTTCTAAAAAAATAATCTGTGAACTGGCCTATCAGCACAAATTATGGATTAGGGCAGGTTTGGCTGGATTATTAAGTATCTAATTTACATCAGCTTTATCTGAAATCGTGTCCCTGACACACCACAGGAGAGAATTTGCAAATTCGCTGATGGGAGGGGGAGCTTTCACTTTTTAATTTACACTGTACATTTTCACTTCCTGGAGTCAGCCTGGCATTTCTATCCCTAAGTGCAGTGGCTTTGGAGTGCTCGAGTGCTCTCAGATGGAATTCTCTGAGGTGTGTTCAGGTCCTACAGATAGCAAGGAATGTAAGGGAAGGAACAATTTTATATACATCTTTTTACAGTTGTTTTTAAATCAACCTTGTAGAAAGCATCCGTGTGGCAGGGTCCAGCACGGGAGCAATGCTCCAGCGTTGGGGAATGTGGGGATGCTCACACTGCCCCTCTGAGGCCACGCTGCAGCACGAACCCGGGATGGATTCAACAGCCCCGGCTGCCTGCATTGCGTGCAAGGTAACTGCGAGGGAAAACTCAGCTCAGGGCCTTACAGGTGGTCAGGGAAGCTGAAAGTAGTGTAAACACTTCTTAAAAAGTCCTGTTCTTTCCAAAAACATCTTAGGCCTTTTTAGAAATCCTGCTTCTCTGTTGGACACTGAATAGGCCAAGGAAATACAGTCTCCATACATATTTCTGTAAGTAAATCCTTAGTTTTGTAGCTTTCATGTATACTGACATAGGGGATACAGAGATGATTGAGACAGAACTCCTGGGTGCAGAGATGAAGAACAGGTAGCTGTGCTCACTCATGTCAATCCCATCACTTTTGCAGATAAACTGCAAGTTTGCTGATAATTCAGTATTTTTACTGACAGTGTAAAAGCTTGTCAAACATCTCAAATTCCCAAATGGCCACTGAAATGAGCAGAGAAATATCTGTATGCTGCAGAATTGACCTGCAAATGTGTAGCAAGTTTGATAATGTGAGGACTGTTTAAAGACCTGAAAACAAAATGCACTTTTCCAGAGGGTCTTCTGCTATGAGAATCCAAAGGGGGTTTGGGCAGTTTTGGAAATGCAAAGCTTTGAATGTGTAACCCCCTTTTCAGCTGATTGCACAGTTGGCAGAGTGATTTTGTTTACTCCCATTTCCCCAGCCGTTTTGAGGATTAATGTTTTCCAGAGAAAGATAGCCACTAGCAGATAGAAGGCTTTATTCTTCCACAGAGTTCAGTTAGCTGGGCGTTTAACTTGTCTCAAAATTTACCCTTCTTAGTTACAACTTCAAAAAAATCTTAATCTGCAGAAGAGGAATAATGGAAGTGTTCGACTTGAAAGAGGCACTGGGAAGATGTCTCCTCTGGGGAATGCTGGTGCTGCCTGACGAGACCACAGGAATAGGAATGAACAGAGCAAAGGAGCAGAAGTCCCCAGTGCTGGAGACACCCGTGACACGAGGCAGGGCAGCAGCACGTTCACCATGGCAGGGTGCTGCGTTTGCGAGGGCAGACACGACGTGGGCACACAAGCCGGACTGAGCTGGCCGCAGTTCCAAAGGCTGCTGCCCACGGGCAGAGCTGTTCTGGGGGGATGTTCCCTTTGCAGGGCAAGGAACACGGGAGCACCCAAACCTGCAGCCATTTCACCCTGCA